>NW_005871213.1:1985572-2068061 GCF_000147115.1 Myotis lucifugus | reverse complement strand
GGGAGGAGGGCATTCGGAAACAGGGAGATCAGTGGGGTCTCAGCCTCGTGGTTTGTGGCCTCTGTTGGAGGTGCCTACAGTGTGGATCGGCTCACTGACTGAATTAATAAACCTCAGGGGCCAGGGGCCTGTGATCCATCAATTTCATTAACCAACTCTGAGCTTTGGGTGATAGGGAGAAAGTCCTCATTTTTCTGATGTTCTTTTGTGTTCTGTGCATGGGGAAAGGGCTTTGAGTGAAATCCTGGGTCATTTTGGTGACATTTTTTCTCAGATCTAGGGACTGGAGTTTCCCTGGTTTATACCCAGATACCCCCCTGTAGGGTTGACCCAGGACAGAGATTGAGATGGGTTTACATTTGAGTGTAGGTGCGTGTTCGGGGCATCTAACACACCACAGCTCTCCTAAAAATGGAACACAATATATATTAGTGGTTAAGATTATAATCTTATGATTCAAACAAGCAAGGGTTCCATTTCTGAACCCAGCACTTGTGGCTGATATTTTGATCATCTGAATGACAAAATATATATTTCTCATAAATCACAATATTGCAGACACCACCATTTCTGAACACAATTACTATGAACTATTCCCTACCAACTCACTTCTTAGACCTACCGGATTAGTCTTCCTCGAAAAATAAGCCACCTCTTTCCTTCCTGTCATTCAAAAGGCTTTTTTAAGTCCCATCTTCTCTTTCTGCCCTGCCCCTTCCTGGAATGAGCAACAAAGGCCCTAGGCAAACCAGATAATGATTCAAGTATGCTGTTCTCTGAGTCCCCCATACATTCCCACCCAAAGGGCTTTTGTTCTTGCTCTCCCCACTGCCAGAATGGCTTTCACATACTGCATACCCACCTGTCCGATTACTAGCAGTCCTTCAAGCTGAGCTCAATTATCCCTTTCCCATGAAATCTTCCATGATTGTCACCAGAAGGAATTCCTTGCATCGCTCAGAGCATACACTTCCCGTCTCTTTCCTTATACTCAACATTCTAGCTATCTTAGCTTAACTTGGACCTGTAATAAAGCATGACATATTGACCATATGTTCTGATTTACTCTTGTCCAACAAAAATGATAATTAATTAAAAAAGTATAAACCCACAATGCCAAAGAGAACAAGAGAGGAAGTATTAAACAGACAATGGATTACAACAAATTGTTTGTGGATAAAGTAGAATTAAAAAGTTGCACAGTAGAGGGAGATTACCTCCCTCTTTCTGTTCTTTCAATGTCATTAATTCTATTCATGAGGGTTCCACACTCATGACCGAATTACCGTCTAAAGGCCCCTCACCCAGATACCATCACAGTGGAGATAAGGGCCTCAACATATGGATTTTGAGGGAACACAAACATCCGGCCTGAAACACATGATATTCTTGGGATTTTAGAAATAATGGTAACAGACATTTGATACACAGAGGCTGGCAAAGACTGAGGAGAAATGAAACACTGCACTGGTGAGGAAGCAGTGCAGTTATTAACATCAGATTTTTAAAAATTGTACAAGTAATAAACAATATTTACTAAATCATAACAATGTAAAAAAAGTATTGCTGGCTTTGCTAAAATTTTACACTACTATGTCAGAAGGGTAGAGCAAAAAGTTGACAAACTTTTTCTGTAAAGGACAAGATAATATTTTAGGTTTTATGGGCCACATACAGACTCTTTAGCATATTTATGTATAGAACTCTTTAAAAATGTAAAAACCATTCTCACCGCAGAGGCCATGGCAAAAACAGGTTGTTGGCTGCATTTGGCCGACAGTAATGTGCAGACCCCTGACCCTGGACTGGAGGGAGGGAAGAGGGTGGAGAAGGTGGTAAATCCTCACTTGCTAGTGGAGAAATGTAACAGATAACCTTTAAAGGTGTTCAATGGGAAAAATTGGTATAGTGTGTTATTTTAGACAAGACTAGGTCTGTGTCCAAAGGGCAACAGCTAAAAACTTGTAATCGTTGCCTCTGAGGCTTGAGACCGTGGTTAGGGAAAGGAAGACTGCTAGTTGTTTTATCATCATAAATATATTAGCCCTATTTGATTTTTGTCAAACTTATGTACATGCCAGTTTCAAGTCAAATTAATTAAAGTGACAGGAAGAATTAGTCCTAGCCTGGTCTGTGTCTTGGCTACCTCCAGAGCACAATTCCCGCTTCCCACCCGGGACCAGCAATGTGGCTCCATGCTCCTCTGAGAATTCTGGTTAGTTTAAGTCCATCCTGGTACCTCCGGCCCTTTCAAGAGCTTGGAGCGAGAGCCCAGTCTTTTTTAAAAAAATATTTTTATTGATTTTTAGAGAGAGAGGAAGGAAGAGGGAGAGAGAGAGAAACATCAATCAGTTGCCTCCTGCATGCACCCAGACCAAAGGATGGGTTGAATCCCCAACATGGGCAACCTTTTGGTTCACTGGACGACACTCAACCACTTGAGCCACACCAGCCAGGACTGGAGCCCAGTCTTAAACCCATCACAAGATGGCATTGCACTGACAATAGTCAGTGGGCCAGGCTTATGCATGCTTTATGATGTGAGGAGACGCTTTCTCTCCTTCTCGTAAGTGTGGACAAGTACATGAGTAGCTCATTTACTATTGGCAACCATTTTAACCCAACCAGAGCTTCAAGTTGGACCAAGGCTGTGGTTGGTAGAGCATAGAACTGTGTGCTCAATGACATATTTAAGAAGCTAAAACAATAATCATAATAATAAATAAGCTGAATAAACCAAAGCTGGCACCCATGGCTGATGGATGCAGATTTCAAGTTCCTTAAAATCTCCCACTGATCTCCGCATTTGCAGTGCCCAGAACTGTCTGTTCTGTTATTGACTTTAAGTAAATGAACAACTATACTTACAGGAACAAAAAGGGAAAATGGTAACAATAGTTGAGAAGAACAAAAGGAAGCAAATTAAACTAGAGCAGCATCCCTCCACCCCCAGCACAGGGAGGGTTGGCTCCCTACTCAGCTGTTTCCAGCTCCCATCCCCACCGAATCCCCATTCTAGGTTGAGACACTTGACCTCTCTCCATCCATCCTTAAATCCACCTTGCCCATGACATAGACCAAGCAACCCCAAGAAAACATGACACATCATTTGTTTCTTTTTAGGTCTATAAACTTCATTTTTTATCAGAAGTAGTTTAAGGCAAAAAGAAGCATTGAAATAACAAAAAGCTTAGTTCAATCAATAGCTATCCTTCAAAATAGGCTCTTTGGTTCCATTTCTGCTGCTGTGTGCTGCCTGGGAGCCTCGGACTCATTTCTTATATCCTGAACAAGAGTGATGATCTGTTTAGACTCATGTCCTCTGCAAGGTTTCTCCCATCCTCAGAGGTCTGCCATGTTGGTCTCTCTTCTGTAACCATGGCTCCGTGAATGCCCTATGAAATAGCTCCTAAAAGAAATTACTCAAAATGGCATTTCTCTTGAATAAAGTGTGACTTTAGCCCTAGCTGGTTTGGCTTAGTAGATAATGCGTCTGCCTGTGGACTGAAGGGTCCCGAGGTTCAATTCTGTTCAAGGGCACATGCCCAGGTTGTAGGCTCGATCCCCAGTGGGGGGTGTGGGAGAGGGGGGTGTGCAGGAAGCAGCCAATCAATGATTCTCTCTCATCATTGATGTTTCTATCTCTCTCTCCCTCTCCCTTCTTATTTGAAATCAATAAAAATATCTATTTTTTAAAAAGTGTGACTTTACATTTGGGTCTTTTAATTCTGAGCAAGCTTTCAGGTAGACAGGGTTGTTCTAAGTCCGTCAGTTATGCTGACCTGAATGCATAAACTGCTCCATTCCAAAGGCAGAACTCCAAATGAGAAGTTGATGGGAGAAAAACTCCAAGAGGTCCAGGGATCCAGGAAAGCTCGGTGCTCCGACCAGGGCCAGCTCTTTCCCTGGAGACGTGGTTCACCATTGGGTAACTCCTCCAAGGGACAATCTGATACTGCTTTGGGAGCAGAGAAGTGTAGCTGGAATGTGGGTGGATAAAGAGAAGGTAAAAGGACACATTCTAACTTTACTTTGGAAATGCTCCTACTGATGAATCATTTCCTAAGACTTCACTTTCAAAAAATTTCATGGCTGATGCATGTTTGTTTTTGAGGTGAGCACGGAGCATTATAATAGTACTGATTAGTATAAATGCTGGTTATCCTAAACTGAATTGAGCCCCCTAATTCAACAATTCGTATGTTGAAGCCCTAACGTCTTATGAGACTATTTGGAGATAGCGCTTTTAGGAAATAATCAAGGTTAAATGAGATTCCTAATCCAATAGCACAGGTGCCCTTGTCAGAAGAGGGGGAGCCACCAGGGATGTGCACACACAGAGGAAAGGTCACGTGGGAACATAGCAAGCAGGCAGCTCTCTGCAAACCCTGGAAAGAGGTCTCACCAGAAACCAACCCTGCCAGCACCCGGTCTTGCACTCCCTCCTCCAGAACTGTGAGAAAATGAATTCTGTTAGTTAAGCCCCCAGCCCGTGGTCTGTTGTCATGGCAGCCCTAGCTGACTAGTAGGCTGGAGTCTATCGTTTACAAAGTTGATTCCTGCACATTATTTTAATCTGTCCCTTATAACAGTCCTAAAAGAAGGATATTATTATTACCTCCTTTTACAAATGAGGTAGCTGAGTCAGAAGGATCGAGGCAGGGCTTTCGATAGTAGATGCGGCCACTTTTAGAAGATGGTCACTGCTGGACAGAGAGCCTCCTTCATCACCGTCCCACCTGTACTCGGCTCCTCAGTTGGGTTTTGATAAAGTAACTGAAGTCCTGTGAGTTAGCAAGATAATCTTGGGGAAGAGTGTAGAATGAGAAGTTAGAAGAGATGACAGCTAAGCATCAAGTTTCTCTAAACCCCTAGAAGAAGGAGGAGAGGCCTGGAGTTGAGTTTTCATCTCTTGGGTTCCTTCTGCTCAGAGTGCTCAAGGACCACTTTCTATCTGTGTCCCTGACTTCCGAGTGACTGGATTCCAGCTACTCATCCTGAAGAAGCCACAGCCCATCTGCCCAAAGTGAGCTCTGCCCTGCAGGCCTCTCCCCACTTCTGTCTCATGGTCAATCTCTTTCCTTCACTTGCCTTTCTCCCCATCCACCAGCAGGGCCACAAGACCCACCCCCTACCCCTCCTTCTTAGAGTCAAAGCCCATCCAGAGCACAAGACTACACATGCCTCCTCTTCTGACCTTCTTGGTCCTTCAGCCCTTAGGTGAAGGCTGAGACGCCCCAGGCCAGAAGTTCCAGCCTGCCACACCTGCTGGTTTTAGAATCCTACTTCTTGCATTAACACTGAAGTTTTTAGAAACAGAGGCATGAAACAGTTGCCCCTGGGGTTATCCTGCCAGCCATAGAAATACCAGGACTTAAGGGATGTGCCCCTTAGGGTTTAGAAAGTCAAGTTTATAAAAGGAAATCCTGCTTCTTCCTGTGGGAGACTAATACAGGGAAACCTTTTGCCCAAGAGGTGGCCCAGTCAGAAATGTAAATAATTGTAAGAATTGTTGATACAGTTCTGAATGGTAGGCTGGCTGGAGGTCAGTGAGGCAATATTTAAAATTTAGGGAAAGTCCTGGTCTTTCAGGAGAGGTCTATTCTGCAAATTGTTACCTATCTACAATAAGATAAGTACAGAAAATGAAAGTAAGCATCTAGAAGATTGTATTATAGTTGATATGATCATGATATCAAAGTGCATGATCATTTTTCTAGTAACTCATTTTTTGTTTTATTTTATAAAAGTATCAGCTCACAATGGAATTTCCCAAAATCTGGTCTTCCATCACAGATCATTGGAGGAGCACAAGGCCCACCCCCCAGAAGTTGACCCATGTGGAGGAATTACAAAGATGATTGCCCTTTGTTTGAGGATGGGGTGGGTAGGATAAGTTGTCGGGGATTCTGCTAGTTATAATTCAAACCCTAAGAGTTTACTTGGCTGGAGTCCAGTTTCAGTTCCATCACAAATGGGAACGCGCATTCCATGTCCTTTTGAGCAGAGGAGAGAGAGTAAATGCACATTCTGTACAGTGTTTCAGAAGGAAGGACCACTCATTGTTACTGCTATTTATTGAGTTGCAGGGCCAGAATTTGAATCCTGCTTGCCTCAGGGCCTTTGCACATGCTGTCCCTTCAACCTGGCCAGCACTTTCTCAGCGATCTCCCATGATGACTTTTGCCTTTCCTTCAGAGGGAAGATCATGCATTTATTCCTCCAGGCACCTCTCCTGCCTCTCCCCTCCACTCACTCAGGTTCTTCATGGCTCCCTGTGCTTCTTTGGCATAACAAAAACAGAGCTGACTGCAATGAGTTGTTTAATTTCTATCTTTCCACTAAATTGTGAGTTTCCTAGGAGCAAAGACCTAATCTATCCTCTTCCATATTATGTCCTCATAGTCTAGCACACTGCCTGGCACACAGTAGGTATTCAATACATACGTATATTGAGCAAAAGAATGGATGGATAGATGGATGGATGGACAAATGGATAGATAATAGCCTCTTCCCCATAAATGGAAAAAGGGTTTCTTTGCCCATTTCTCTATCTTTCGCACACAATAATCCTGGCTCTGCTAACATTGCAAGAAAAGAGTCGCAGGCTAAAGATTCTAATTCCTTGCTAACAGAGACTTAACACTGTGCTGGCATGGGAAACCTGGAATGAATGGCTCCCCATGCCTAGCCCAAGGCTCCCCCCTCTGGAGAGATTCCTAGGGGGTGAGCAGTGGTCATGATCATTTGCTATCATAAAGTAAATTTGCAAACCTTTGTAATGTAACAATCCAATTTCCTTTCAGAAACATATACCCAGATAGTCTTGAAATCCCAAACAAGGTTGTGTTTCACTTTGCAGATATTTAAGAAACGTGGAGCAGGAATTTTAATAATAGGAGGAAGAGAGTGGCCTCTTGTGTAAACCTCAGAGTGCCGTGCTTGTGTGTGCACGCACTCACCGCCGTTAATGATAATAGGAGCGAGGTGCAGAATGGGTGTGCCTGTAACTCTACCCAGAGGACAATACACCCCTCAATTTAAAATAGCTGATAAAGTGTGAATAAAGGCCTCTCGTCTTTACCACTTCTCGTTGCTATTAAGAAAGGAATCACATAATATTTTAGGGCTCTAAGCTAATTATGTGTGCGCATGGATTTGGAGAGAGCATGCATTGTGCACAATAGTTTATTCCTGGATTTACATTCATAGGAGGCGGGAACTCTGGGGCTGAGAACACTGGAAGGGTCCATCTGCTTACCTTTTGGCAAAGGAGAGAACTAGAGGAAAGAGATTAAGTCCTTTGGAAGACTTTAAGTGTCTGCCTCATTGCCTTAAAAATCTGGCCACATGCTGGGCAACCCTGAAACATGTTCATAGTGGTGGCCCTGCTGGTAAAGATTGCTTCTCAGAGATCCGGGAGTTGACAATCTGACCATGTTTAGAATGCAGAATGGGCAAAAGGCGAGAACAAAGAGATTTTGATTTCATCTAAACATATAAAAGCTATACATGCTTTCCACTTGCTGGTTGTTTTTTATTTAGGACTCACCTCGTTCTTGATGTTTACCAGGACCCTTCTGGCTAATGTCGACATTAGCCGGTGTTTGGTCTTCAGCTGTGACATACATAATTAACAAACAAGATAAATATGCACTTTGCCATTCTGATATAAGTGGTGTAATTAGATATTTTTCTTTACATTCCTTCCTTGGAGAGATATTCATGCTCATCAAAAGGATAATTAAAACACAAACTGATCCATTTCCAGAATAAAACCTAAGACACTGTCTCTATAAAAACCACTGATTCAAAAGCAAAGAGATTATTTGATATGAACACTTAGTAAGCACTCAATGACGATGAGTTCAATTAAATGGAACGGAGTTGAATATTCAAAAAAAGCATGCATATGCAATTCAAAGTAGTGCTTTTCAAATGTCAGGAAGTTGGAAGCTACTCTCTCACCACAATGTAGTTTCAGGGAGTAAAGTATTAGTCTTCTATTATTCCTTCTTCTTTCCCAGGTAGATGAAGGTTACCTAGTTTTGTTAAGACGGTCTCTTTTGACTTTTTAAATTACATGAACAATATAAAGCATATAGAATTTTTCAAAAGAGAGATCACACACACAAACACACACACACACACCCTTTGCATGTCCAGCAGTGCCATGAATAACCAAGCAGCAAGCAGCTTCAAGGAGAGCAAGCAGCAAGCAGCCTCAAGGAGAGCAGGCACCATCACCACGCAATGGCGGATTGTAACATTTTGCCATGAAGCCATTACGCTTCTATTACACGTCTGTGACTTTTCCTTGTCTCCCCAAATCCCAGCTCCTAAGTTGTTTTGTTTTGTTTTTGCTGTTGCTGCTCCAGATGTTCCCTGATCCTTGTGGAATTTGGGGCAAAGGCAGTAAAACGGAGAACTTCCACTTGAAGGTGCCTCGTTCTACCCCTGCCCAAGTACTCGGTGCCTTTGCTCCTTACTCACAGTGTAGGTTAAGCGACATGTGACTCCAGGCATGTCTGTAAAAATGTCCGTGGAGCAAGGAGACTCATAATATTGCTTTTTTCAAAGTGTCATAAAACGCCCAAATCCACCAAGAGCGAGTGGGCCCTTGTACATGACAATTAAACATTAACAGGCCCCGGGCCCTGGGAGCAGGGCCCAGCAACCCTTTGAAGCCCTGTTTGCCAATTAAACACCGGCTGACATTAGCGTCAAGGTGGCAGGGATCCAAAGCAGAGATAGGAACGTCAGCCACTTCAGGGCCATTCATTAGCTCCCCAGACATTCCTGGCGTGGCCTGTTTCTTTACTATTGCCAAATCCACACCCTGCCCGGGAACTCGGGGCTCTGAGAAAGTTTACTCAGATAAGCTTATTATGGAAATAGCACTTTGTCACCCTTTACTACTCACTCCTTGTTCAATTATCTTTTATCTGTTTAGAGTATTTGCCAGCTCTCTCAAGGTTCCCGGGGATGAAGCCTTGGACTGAAAGCCCTCATGGGGCTGCGGTGGGGGTGGGGGAAGGCGAGGTACCACTCTGTGCTTGTCTTTCAAGCCCAAGAATGCTGGCCTCTCTCTAGAACCCTGGAAACTGTTAAGAGACCACTAGTAAAAAGGCTTGTCATTCTGACCATGGGAAAAACTGTCTCCCCTTGAAACAGAGACCTAGGGGCTCTGTGGCCACAGAGCCAGCAGAAATAAGGGGTGAATGTTATTTTGATTATCATAGTATTTATTGTGTATTAGTGGGGTTAAGTGTTAAGCAGGGAGTTTTCCCACTTCCCACCACCCTACATAGGAGGTGCTCTCTCTCCTCTCTTCTCCATAGCTGAGAAACCAACCTAATTAAGGCTTTTATTCATGAGCCTTAGTTAAATCCCAATCAATCCACGCCCATCCCTCAAGTCATCTGAGTCTATTATCATTGTGAAGTGTCACTTTTGTGTGCTAATGCTCTCAAATGACAACATGATTTCTCTCTGGTGAACTCATCTCAGATGTCAGGATACAGGTTGCATTTCCTCTGTGGCAGTGGTTTTATACTACGCCCACCAATTCTTTGATACTTCTCCCATCAAGAGGTGGACATTGATTCCCCTGCCCTTGAGTATGGCTGAACTGAGTGAGTAACTTCCAACACACAGAATGTGGTAGGAATGATTGCCTGTGACTTCTAGGTGCGGGTCATACGGGATAGCTTCCACCTTGCGTCATCTCTTGTATCCCTTATTCTGGTGGAAGCCAAATCAATTGAAAGAGAGAACCCATTCAAAGGAATTACTATGAATGGATGAACTACCTAGGTCTTTACTAAGAAGATACATTACAGTGACTTTAATAGAAGGCGTGAAAGGCTGACATGTATCGTTTTCTGATTCTTTATAGCTCCAAGTGGAGGTGTTACTGTTATGACCAGATAATGCAAAAAATGGGCCAGAACAGAAATATGTCATTGTTTTCTCATGCTTGAGTGCTGGTCTGTACTCTTCATTCTCCCAAACAGACGTTTTCTTGAGCAAGAGCAGTGGAGAGTATGGCCTTAGATAAATGAAACTCATCACTACTAACCAAGTGGTGCATTCTCCCTACCCTTATAGTTTCAAGAGTGAGAGCTCTTGGAAAGATTAATTTTCATTTAAATTGAATTAGAAATTAGCATTACTATTAAATTCGGACTTGTGACCAATGTCGCCAATACCCCCCTCCCCCAAACAACTTAATGGTTACCCAGTTTAGACTGGAAAGAATTGTTTCTATGGGTTGTGGCATGCCAGAGACCAAGACTAGAGTTTAGGTTTGATTCCCACCAGGTTGTGTCATTTCTTTCAGAACAAACTATAGCTTCATTCGGGACAAGCAACTCCAAGGGCAAAAAGGAACATTGGTCACATTGGTCAAGGGGACCTGTGCATGAATGTGAGGTCTCACACAGCCCTTGACTCTGTGTGTGTGTGTGTGTGTGTGTGTGTGTGTGTGTGTGTTGTTTTTTCATAGACTGTGAGGTCCTAGAAGACAGACACAGGCCTGCTCCATGTCTCCCTGTATACCACACATCTCAGAGGGCCTGACCACACATTCTCATAAAAGTCTTGTGAATTAAATGGTTGTAGTGATCTGCATTTCCCCTTCACAAGGCCAAGGTGATGTTTGGCGTTTAATCACTTAGTTAAACACATTTAGAAATGGTAGGTCTCGTAGGAAACTGAAGTTAAATTGGAAACATTCGGAAATATGCATAAACGTTAAGCGATTTTCTTTAGCTGTGTTACTCTGAATATTTTACAGGAGTGAATTAGTCATGGCGGGCGGAGAGTGGAGCGAGAAAATGTACTAGTGTTTCTTCCCATTGAGCAACATTTAAGTGCATTGAAGATGCCCAAATATGTGTGTACGCCCTCATACTTCTGAATCAGTTGTTCAAGGGAACACTTAAAAATATAAAATTAAAACTATTAAGAGCATATTGGACAAAAAATTGGGGGACCCTGTGGAGATAAAGTACCTATTCACTTTATAGACTCATCACACTTTATAACCAAATTGGGCAATAGCTACAACTGAGGAGGAATATTACAAAACCCTTGTAGTATGGTGTTTCTTACCTTCTATTGGCAAAGAAAAGTGTTGAAGTAAGATTTAGACTTTATTATTGATAGCAGTTCATGAAAAAGTTTGATGAGTTTGAGTCTCTGGTACAAAATTCAAAACTTAGAAAATTCATGAATTTTTCCCCACTGTGATAATTTTGGTCAACCATCATGGCTCAAAACAAGACTCCTATGGAAGTTTTTTCTAAAACCATAATGTTAAACCCAACCCCATTTGTTACCTACCCCATCCCTGCCCCATCTGTTTCAAAGCCATATTTTCTCCTTTCCACTAAAATGTTAGTTGAGTCTTGAACCGTGTTCCATAATTTCTTAAGTGATTATGGCTTCAAAAGGCTTGATATCTTAAGGATGAGGGAAGTTCCTCCACATCCTTTTTCTTAAAAACAACAATTTAAAACAAACATAAAAAATTTAAGTTATTTATTTCCGCGTGAATTAAATTATGTTATCAATATATTTTAAATCCTTATGGAGTATTTGGCATTGGTACTCTATTCAACCTATAACTCAGTTTTGAAAGAATTGATATCTTCATGATAGCTAATCTTCCTGTTAAGAGATATCTTTTTTTTTTCTGACCCACTTGGGTCTTTTTTTATAACAGTCAACAAAGTGCTCAGGTTTTTTCTTTTTGTTTTTCACACATTCCTTATTAAGGGTACTATTGTGTATTTTATATTTTTTGTTTATAAATAAATTAATTTCTTATAGCACCTGTTTATTGCTGAAATATAGGATTTTCATATAATATTAGATAATTTGTCTCTTAATAATTTAACAGAAACACTCATTGATTATCTTAGTTGCTTTGGGTAAATAATTGTATTGCCAGTCAGTGAGGGCATTGTGCGTCTTCCTCCCAATATTCTTTCCTTAATTCTGCTTCACGGGTTATTGTGCTGGTTGGACCTGCCCGCTTCTCTCTCTGCCCATCACCATTACTACTCTTGTTCAAGGTCACATTAACTCTCATCTCACTGACACCATAGCTTCCTCACACATCACCCACCTGCCCACTGGCAGCCTCCTAGTCTGCTCTCACTACTGCTGCCTGGACCTTCTTCTCAACATGAAATGATGGTGCCACCTCAATGCATAAACACAGCCTGCGTCTTTCTGTTTCTCTCATAATAAACACACCTCTCCCTACTGCAGTCTGCAATCCCTGTAGGTCCTTACTGATCTCACCAGCCTCAGTTCACACCAACCCCCACCTCTCCACACTCCAGCCCCACTGGCCTCCCACCTCCCCCTCCAACATGTCCGTTCTCCTCACTGTTCCACACCCCCCTCTTCACTTAGTAAACTCTTGTCCCCTTTCCTCCTGTGCTCTGTGCTCATCTCTCTGGGAAGCCTTTCCTCTGTGTCAAATGCCCCAATTACATACGCTTCCGGCACCCTGGAGCTCTCCTTTGTAGCATTTGCCACTAATGAAATTGTCCATGTTGTGTGTGATTACGTAATGAATATCTACCTCCCTTACAGGCTGCAAGCTCCGTGAGGCCAGGCCCCATATTCAACTGTGCACACCATTTTGTCCCCAACACTTAACACAATGCCTGCTATTTCATAAGTCATGCTGATTAAACATAATGCAAACATCTGCCAACAGATGGTAGGTCATCATTGTGATAGAGGGAGTCGCCATTCTTTCCTGATTTTAGAAAGAATGCCCGGAGCATTTCGCCATTTAGATGTTTGCAGTTGCTGCTGACTTTAACATATTCTTTGCCAGGTTAAGGAAATCGTCTTCATTTCCTAAATCACTGTCTTACCACACAAGTGACAAATATTAGGATATACACCTGGATATTATCATTACTCATCTCATTGTGCAAGGCTTATTGTCTTAACAATCAATGGGGCTTTATCTTTTATCTTGTTCCATTATTTGCCTCTTTGTAATCTACCTTAGATCTGTGGGGAGAGGGGTTGAATATAAGCAATAAATGAGTTAAGACTTGTTACCTTTGCAGATACCACATTATAGCCTCAACTATAACTAAAATTTAGTCCATGTCCAGAATAAAAGTTACTTAAAAAGGGAGAGAGAATACATTTAAAAGCACACAGACTTGTGACTGTGCAGCTCTGCCTGAACCCCCCAAGGGCACAATGCCCACCCCTTCCCAGATGAGCAGCTCAGGGACTGAAGTCTGCAGTTTATTTGCCGTGTGTGTGTGTGTGTGTGTGTGTGTGTGTGTGTGTGAAGAGCACATCCCTGTGCCTGGCAAAGGGCTTGAGAAATGTTGAAAACAAATGTGTGCTCTCCGCATCAGATCTCGGGTCCCCACAACTAGGACCTTTCGAAGGAAGGCAACACCCAACATTATAGGCGGAACAGATGGGTTGTGCTAGGACTCAAGGTCCAGCTGAATTGTGGCAGTTTTCTCCACAAAGTCTTTTTACAGGATGGATTATTCAAATGTTATAATTAAAATCTCCATGGAAATAAAAACAGGTGGGGGAAGCCATTTTTAGCTACTATTCTGTCTTTGTTCTGTCAGAAATAAGATAGTTCCCTTGGCATTGGATAATGTTCAAGGTCTCTCTGAGTTGTGTTGCCATCCACAGACATTGACCCATAAATATTCACAAGGAAGAGACCTGCCAAAGGGCACTACTGTTCAGCCACTTGAAGGATAAAGCCCATCAGAGCACAGCCATTCACTCACTGGACAGACGTTGGTTGTCCATCTGCTGCTATACCACCTACTATGTGCCGACTCACATACTCTAAGTTGTAAACATAGTTTTAGAAAAGATTTTATATGTAGTTGTATTTTCCCTCATTTTGTCCTTTGGGAGCTCATGGGTTTTACATAAATCAATTGTAAGTATTAGGACAGGTTTGCAAATACAGTGTCTGCAGTGTGACATAGGGGCATGGAAAGTTATGCGCATCCCTGTGAGATGCATTGTTCTGCTCTGGGGTACATTAGTCCTACTCATTAGACTTGCTGCTGCAGAATTAAACCCAAACTCAAGTTAGCTGTAGAATTAAACTTGAACAGGTATTGCCTCAACAAAGTCAAAGGCTGTTTCTAGCTCAAGTAGACAGTCCTGGGAAAGTGAATAAGTCCGTGGGTTTCTCTGTTTTACTTGGTCACTCTGGGGCCCAGACCTTCTTCCAAATTGTAGCTCTGTTGTCCCCAGGCCCTCATTGTCCTCTGTGTTCAACTGGCATGGGGGGGGGGAGTGGATATAAGGGCGCTTATGCCAGAGCATTGCATGGACCAAGCTGGCACATGTTCCTGCCATGTTTCCTCAGGTATAACTCAGGTGTGTGTGTCCACACCTAACTGCGAAGGGGCTGGGAGATGGAGTGCAGGTGTGGTACTGGAAGGAGAGAATGATGATTTTGATGAACACCTAACAATCTCTGCTCACGGGAAGAAAAACTCATTCTAACGGGTGGATGTTAAAGGAGGACACATTTGAGCTCAATAAAAAGCTGGCCCGCTAGTTTTAAATGTCTGGCAATGCGACACTTTGTGAGGTGAGAAGATTCCCATCACTCATCTAATGAAGATGACAGGTCCACATGGCGGGGCTGCTGCAAAGACCTTATCAGCCTCAGCGGCAGGTTTAGGCACGAAATGGAAGGGCCAGCATTGGACTCACAATAACTTGTGGTGCAAAGAGATTATTTGTAATAAAGCACCACTTCATTCAGGTCTCCACTCAAAGGTCCCCTCCTCAAAGACGCGTCCTTGACAACCTTCCTGAAGACAGATCCCGTCATCCTCTGACATCTTACTTGAACTTGTCAGGGCCTGGATTTGTATGACAGGCTGTGCTTGCTTGCTCATGGTCTGCTTCCCATTCTGATTCTGAAATGTGAACTCCATGAATGCAGGGTCTTAGATTCTGCTGTTTAATGTTATTTACCGAATCCTAGGACAGTGCCTGGGCACAAATATTTACAAATATCTGTTGAATGAATAAATCCAAGGAAGAGAGAAGCAGACCCTTGAAGATTATAAAAGGTACTAACCTGCAGCACAATCATCATATAAATTTGATCAAAGAGCTAGCAGACCTCAGAGTTCTTTGAATTCAACATCCTCATTCCTTTGTTCTTTGGTTTGTGCTGTCTGTCAAAACAACATTTCCTAAGCATCTATTATGTGTTAGGCCCCTTGTTAAGCACTGGGAATACAAAGATGAATAAAACCGTGCTCTACTCTGGGAAGTCACAGGAAGTGTGTGTATTTCTCCAGATTAGAGCACACATCACACCTTCTGTGCCTGTCTGGCCTTTGTTTTCCGTTTTGGCTACAAGCTCCATAAGAAGAGAGACCATGTCTGTCTGGTTGATAGGCTTGCACCATGTAGGTGTGCAGCCCATCATTGTATGAAGATGACAGAAAGAGGAAGAGCAGGCAGGGAGAGGAGGAAAAGGATAGAGGGAGGGGGTGTGAGAGGGAGACACAGCTGTCCTCAGGGAGTCCACAAACAAATTAGTTCAATTTACAGGTGAGAAGAGTCACAGGGTGTGGGAATCACAACCTGTTGCTGGCAGACCTTGGTCTAGACCCGTGGTCGGCAAACCACGGCTCGCCAGCCACATGCGGCTCTTTGGCCCCTTGAGTGTGGCTCTTCCTAAGCCTTAGGAGTACCCTAATTAAGTTAATAACAGTGTACCTACCTATATAGTTTAAGTTGAAAAAATTTGTCTCTCAAAAGAAATTTCAATCGTACTGTTGATATTTGGCTTTGTTGACTAATGAGTTTGCCGACCACTGGTCTACACCGCTTGTCGCTCATCTCCTTCTCCAACGTGTTCACACTTCACAAGGAATATTAGACGTGAGCCATTTCACACCCATGCATGTGTGTCACTGTGAGTGCATGCAGGTAATCAGACATCAGCCAACCTGTTTCCTGCCAAATACTCTTACTTGACTCGGAACACGAGGTTGCTGCTCTTTGTGAAGCAAGTGAGGTGACTGACCTGCATTGGCTCCCAATGACACTGAGAGCCCTCCCTGATCCCTCCCCCTCCTGGCAGATATCTTAGTCTGTTCGTCAAAGCCCCCAGACTGGGTGGATTATAAACAGCAGTTCTAGAGGCTGGAAGTCTGAGATCAGGGTGCCAGCACGGTGGGGTTTGGTCACAGCCCTCTTCTGGGTTGCAGATGAACTTTTTGTGTTTTGTAGCCTCATGTGACAGAGAGCAGAGAGCTCTCTGGGGCCCCTCTTTTAAGGACATTAATCCCATTCATGAGAACCCCACCGTCATGACCTAATTACTTCCCAAAGGCAACATGTTGGGAATTAGGATTTCAACATATGAATTTGGGGGTTTGGTGGGGGGGTGGGGAGCACAGATATTTAGTCCATAACAGCAGACGTTACCTTTATGGAAACAGGTGTGTGTCTATGTGAGGTTTCCCAATACCGGCATGTCCTCTTTTAAAATAGCATCTTCCTATGGGTAAAGCAGGATGTGTACCATGTGTGGCACAGATGGACCATGGAGGAACCATAGGGCTTGAAACTGGAAAAACTCAGAGCTTGGGTCTGCCATTTGCTAATGGTATAATCTTGGAAAATTCACGTTACCTATGGGAGACTAAGGTTCCTCATGGGCAAACTACATCTAGAAATACTTCCTCAGTTGTTGTAGCTCGTGAAGTAGTCTATCTGAGGACTGGGACATAGCAACGTCAATACGTACCAGCTGAACTGAAGAAGATCAGGGCACACCCCCAATGCCCTTGGGAATCTCAGTACCTGCTGTCTGCCTTGCTCTGTGCCTGCATCTGCACAGCAAGCTGGTCACTCCTCAAGGGCAATGACCTTGCTCCAGACCTTCTAACCCTCACAATGCTGAACACATGTTGGGTTTAACATAAAAGTGGCCAGTAGATAGTTTTGGGTTGCTTTCGAGTGTACTAACTAAATGACACTTCATAAATTTGAATGAATTATTCACTCATTCTTTGCTTTTATGCATAATGATCAAAATGACCTTTTATTGGTTTTTAAGTTGATAAAAGCATGCATGTGTGTTGTTTCATTTAATGCTAAGCTCAGTCTTGAGAGAGAAGACACCTTTATTCCCATGGTACAGAACAAGACATCACATCCAGGTACTGAGAGATTAGGAAATTTGACCAAGGTGGAAAACTTTGCAGTGATGGAGAGGTAACTCAAAACCACTTCTCCTGACTCCAAATCCATGCTTTTCCTACCCTAGAAGAGCTCCCAAATCCACTGATGGGTCATGGAATACCATGAGAGTGCAAGAACATTTGGCCTGGTGAGAAACAACCTACAAATTCATTCCTACGTCTTTTAAACATTGTCTGGGAATGAGGCATCCCTTGGGATAAACAGCATAACTTGCCAGCCTCCCCGAGATGGGGCAACATGTTTCAGACCTTTACATCACGTCTGTAGGATTATCTTCCCCTCTGTTATGTAAAAATAGTCCCTGCACTCATCATAGCCAGGGCCACTGCACATGATCCCCTCTTATCTGGGACATGCAGGCCTCTCATGCAGGGAGCCCCACTCAGCCACAGGCCCTGGGAACCTCTGACTGCTGGTCAGCAGCACGGAAGCCGAAACATCCTGGCTGGCTCTGAGGCAGCCTTCTTCCTGACGGTCCCAAGTCTATCTCTTGCTGCCAGTGTTTTTGTTTTTTTTTAGTTGAGAACACTATTAATCATCTAAATCGATTGCTACTTCATAGTTAATGATTCAGTACTTGGACAAATATTTGCTGAGTGCCTGCATGGATCCAGGCTTTGTTTATGGTACAGGGGATAGCAGTGAGCAGAGGGGACAAGATCCCTGTCCTAGCAGAGCTTCCATTCTAGTGGTGGGGGATGGGCACTCAACCACAGAAATAGCAAGTGAAGAATATAGTGTGTAGAAACGGGTGAGTGTTATGGAGGGAAAAGGTGGAGGAAAAAGAATGCTGGAGGGGTAGTTTGAAATTTTAGGTAAGGTATCTGGACTAGGCCTCATTGAGCAGGCGCTATTTGAACAAAGGTGCAGATCTAGGGGAAGAGAGTTCCAGGCAGAGGAGACAAACAGAGCAAAAGCCCTGTGGTATCAGGATACCCATTGTGTTCAGGGTATTGAAGAAGGCTGGGGCAGTTGGAACAGAATTTGAGGGCTGCAGGGGGTCAGAGATGGGGTCAGGGAGGCATGTCCAGGATGTGTAGGGACTGGTCACATAGCTTCCCATAGAACATTTTAAAGACTTTGGCTTTTACTCTGAGTGAAATGGGGAGCTGTTGGAGGGAACTAAGGAAAGGGAGAATATAATCTGATCTGTTTTAAAGGAGTAACTGAATATGTAAAGAATAGACTGAGGACATGGAGAGGAGAGAGTGGCCAAGGTTGAAGCAGAGAAATGACTTAGGAAACTACTGTAGTCATCCAGGTGAGGTGTGACACCTAGAGTCCAGCCTGTAGCAGTGGAGGGGCAAGAGGGTAGAACTGGCATGATTTCCTAACAGATTGGATGCAGAAGGGCCATGGATGATGCTAAGATTTGGGGCTTAAGCAAATGAGAGGATGGTATTGCCTCAATTTCTGTGGGGGCGGGGCAGGTGTTACTAAGATTTCCATTTTGATTATGTTGATTTTGGGGTGTCTAATGGAAAGCCATGTATATCTATTGAGTCGACAGTGATATACAAGTCTAGTTGACTGAAGTAAGATCAGGGTGGAGATAAAAATCTGGAGACTTTGGCATACATGTTGCATTTAAAGCCATGAGATTGATTAAGAGTGTCGAGGGAGGGAGTAAAGAGAGGATAAAAGAAAATTAAGAACTGAACTCTGAACTCTCCCCTGGTAAGACCATGGGTGACACAGAGGGATCAGAGGAGCTGAGAAGGAGCAGCAGGTGAAGTAGATGAAGTGTGAGTGCCATGCTCTGTAAGGCAAGTAAAGAAAATGAGTGAGGAAGAGGTGGTCCCATGTGTCTGCTGCCAGAGACCAGGCAAGACAAGTGCCAAGAACTGATCACTCAATTTGGCAAATTGGAGATCATCAGTGACACGAACAAGAGCAGTTTCAGAGTTAGAGCAAGTTTAAGAAAAAGTTGGCAATTCTTTTGAAAAGATGCAATGCAAAGAAATACTGAAAAATGGGCAGTAACTGGTAGGATAAGAGGGGTCAGGAGAAGATTTGGTTTGCTTTTGTTTTCTAAGATAGGAGGAATGGCAGCATGTTTCATTCTGATGGAAAGGCCCAATAGAGATCAATACTGATGAAGAGACATTACTGGGCTGATATCTTTGAATAGACAAGGGTGGATGGTGCACAGTGAAGGGTGTAGCTTTAGATAGGGCCACAGTAGTTTATAATAAAAGGCTCTAAGGCAGAATATAGGGATCAGGAATATTTTTTTCTCTCCGGGGCCAGATAGTAACTATTTTAGGCTTTGTGAGCTACATGTTTTCTGTTACTACTACTTGATTCTGCTGATATAGTACTAAAGTGGCCATAGGAAATATGCAAATGAATGGGAATGGCTAGGTTCCAGTACAGTTTTATTTCCAAATGCAGGTGGTTTGGCATGGGCCATAGTTTGCTGATCCCTGGTCTAGGGTATACTCATGGTACAGTAGACTCAATCTTCTCTCTAAATTCAAATCGGCAATGAGTTGAAAGATGGAGTCACTTTGATAGCAGGCCTCATAAACTTTGGAGTTGAAATAAAAACCAAGAACCTACTTCTACAGAGATCCCGTGAAGTGTAGATGCAATAGACTGTAGACCCTGACAGCAGGGAAGGAAAGTTACTCACCTCTCCTACACCACCATCTATCCCCAGGCCAGCATATGATAGGGTAGGTGCACAGGGACTGCTTATGATAGAGCAATTACCAAATGAATATGACCCTCCCGACTCATTTTCCCCTGGGTGCTCATAAATTAGGTCCTCTCTGATGCCCCTTGAGAGGGCCCCAAGAAAGAAGATCTTAAGCAAGAAGAAATGCTGCGGATCCTTTTTAATACTGCATAGCGACTTCTCAGTGTCAAATACAATGATTGGTTAGGAAGTGGATGACAGTTTATGAATGAATCTGTGCAAACCCAGCACCACCGGAGACAAAATTGAGAGGTGAGATGCTGTTATGGCTGAGCAGTAAAATTGTCTTTAAGATGAAGAAGATGATGATGGTGGTGGTGATGCTGCTGCTGATGGTGATAGTGAAGTGATAGAGGAGGTGGAGGAGGAAAAAGGGGAGGGGCAGCCTCTGCCACAGCAGGTCACATAGGCCTTGCTTACGTCTGAGAGGCAGCCTGTCTACCAGAGCAAGTACCAGGTTTGGATTTGAATTCCAGCCCTGAGACATATTAGCTGCTCATCTGGAAGCTAATCACTTAGGCTTTCCTGAAAGAGCTCCGCTCCCACACGAATGTAATAGTGGAAATATAATCCTTGCACAGAAAACAGATTCTTGGTGAGGAACAAATTAACTCATGGGTGAAGATGAAAACCACTATGTGAGCAACAATCACAATTCTCATTAGTCGCTTCGCTATCAGACTGTCATCGCTGTGTTCATGGTAGGATCTCATTTTTCCTCTCTACTTCTGGCTTTGAAAAAAAGAAACCGACCAACATTACTTTATTAAAATAAAGTGGTAGAATTATTTCCGGTTTAGGTATCGCTGCAGAGGAGCAAATGATCTATTTTGTCAGTCCTAGCCTATGTCAGGCCTTTTTAGTGACCAATAAAAAATATCCACGCCCCCCCCCAAGGCTTAGCTTCCCTTGGTCTTGATGGCTTTTTGGCTTTTTCCCTCCAGACCTCCCTCAAGCAGAATCTGGAAATATTCTGCTGCTCCAGTTGCTAACGTCCATGTCCACTAGGGTGAAATTGGTCACCGTGGCACCTGCATTGACCTAAGGCCACCACCTACCTGCCTGCCCAGCCTTCTACATGGGTGGCCATTTGTCACTGTTGCTGGTGGTAGTGGGGCTCTTGTGGTGTGGCAAGGATAGCAAGTTCCACCCGATGCGTCATCCAGCCCCAAATACCAGCTCGTCGGCAGTGCCCCAGGCTAAGGTCCCCATGGCCATTGGAGACTGTATCCTCTTCCTAAGGGGGCCATCCTCATGCCCTGGGCTACTCTGCTCAGGAACGTATATCCCAACAGCCTCATGTCATTCTCCTTCGCTCTTGAGAGCACTCTCCATGTCCTGGCACAGAGCCAAAGTGCCATCTCCAATGTTCCCTAGAGCAGAGACAATTTCTGCTCAGCAAATATTTCATGTGCTTCCCTACACTTTCCAGATTCCCTTGCAGCTAGTATAGGCCACAGTAACAACTCCGGTCAGCATGAGCAGCGTGGTAGTTTGTATCACTTCTAGGCTGAAGCTGTTTTGAATTCTTCCGTCCCTCTCTGGCCAGGCGGTAAAAGCCTTGAAAGTCACAGTCCCCATAGTACAGCCACAAGATGCAAACGAGACGTGCACCCCATCGATGTCACCTGAGTGTCACCTTACTGTGGGAAGCCACTACAGCTTCAGAGTTTGCCCCTTGGGACAGCTAATAACAATTATCCTGACCGATCCATTCTTCAACTAAGACTCAGCCAAGGGCAGACCTTCAGATACCGTCCCCTCCCATGGATGTAAAGTGTTTAAGAAAATGATCCTCAGCAAAACATTTTAGGACACGGTTATGTCTGCTCCTGTAAGCAAGAACTACCAAGAGAATGTGCTCACATCTTTCACAAATCAACGTTTCAAGCTCCTGGGCTGCGGCTACCTCAAGCAATGTCACAAATAAAATCGGACTCTTGATCTCACAGCACAACGTAAACACACGCGGATGCAATCTTGTCAGGCTGCCTTTGCGATGCTAAAATACAAATATAAATTTCTGGAGGCTGGTACTCTGTATGGAAACAAGGATGTTGTTTAATCGTTTCATCAATGTCTTATTTCCTTCGTCCTGGAAAGCATCCCATGCCTCGTGTCATTCCCCTTCGCTCTTGATGTGAGTCTCCTTTTGATGTGCTTCCCCAGCATGTGCGCTCCAAGAAGGCCCAGCCCTTTCCCAGAGCTGCGGGCCCAGCAAGGATTGCAAAAGGCTTCCGTGCAAAGGCTAACTAACAAGATGGAGGAAGGAGGAGACCTCCACACCCCCTTGCCAGAAATGACAGGTATGGACACCACATGCCAAGAGAACCATCAGGAGCCACAGCAAATACTTACCAGTACCTACCTTGTGCCGGGCCCTTGGCTAAGGGCCATTTCCCTGATGCCCGGCCCACCCTAACTGCAAACCGGGCATGCTATCACCATTGTCAAAGAAAGGACTCTGAGACTCAGAGCGGCTTAAAACCCAAGACCTGTCACACTCCAAAGCCGTGCTTTTTCCATGACATCATGGGCCTTCCATTCAGCCGTTGTTGCCACCAGCCAGATGCCTCCAAGACATTTGGCCATTGGCCAGTCTGAGAAGAGAGCAGGGCAGGGATGGGGCTGGCCTCTTGACCACCTACTAAGTGCCAGGCCTTGTGTGAAGGCTTTTCCCAGCTTATCCTGCTGCCTGACCTCGTGCCTGGGCAGGGGATCCCTCAGGCCCCCTTCCAGGTCACACGTGCCTCCTTTATTAATGTGAGAGCGGCCACCGAACTTCTTTTTTAATGAAATATTTTGGACCACTTCGTCGGTTGTTTGGGTTCAATGAGAAAGCGATGCCTCTTTATTCAAAGCTCTGTCAGAAGCTTGGAAAACATCACACTACTTTGAAAAATAAGGGTTTTTAAGATTTTTTTTTTAAAGCCCCAATGATTTGAGCACTTCTCTGGTTGCCAGTTGGCCCCGCTCCTTCCTGGGGAACCTGGCGCCACAGGCCAATCGGGAGGGACCATCGCAATAAAAGCGCCCCTTGCCCCCTCCACCCTGCTTTCAAGAGTGATTAGCTGAGACAGATTCATAAGCCTTGGTTTTGTGTTGTTTTGTTTAGGGGAGGGGGGTCTTTTTTTTTTCCTTGCACTTGGAGAATAAGTTAATTATGATTGGTTAAAATTTGTGTGTTTTTGCTTTTATCCCTGAACCACAATTAGAGCTCCTGACAGCCTCCTGGCCCTCAGACATTCCAGCTGGTATAATAATTGATAACCGTGGTTATGAATAGATGGGGCACAAGGCTGTGAAAGAATGCGCAGCCACTTCAGAGGGTCATTTATAGCGCGCCGAAGGGAAAAGAGAGTTTCAGGCCTGGAAAGCTTAGAAACAGAACGAGTTTTTATCAGTTTCCTAGACACCGTCAGATCAAAGCCTGGGTTGCACTCTCTGAGGCTCCCAGATAATGGGGTGGCCCCTCATTCATTCTGCGGCTGGCGCAGAGGCCTATTCAGAAGGGGAAACTGGGGAGTTTTCATGTTGCTGCTTTGTAGTCTTTATCGTGGTACCAATGCAAGAATCACCTTTTTATTTTAATGAGACATTTGAAAAGTATTTGATTCCCTCTGGCTAGGGGCTCCCTCCCCCGGCTGAGATGGTAAGAAAGGGTTGCCCAATGGAGCCTCATTTTCTAAAAGCAATAGTATCTGCATTCCGCCCTGCCCCCCACACCGCCCCTTGTAGTTTAATAATTTCAGTGCAAGGGAAAGCTGGGCAAGTGGGAAAGGAACAGAATACACTGCCTGTTAAATCCCATCTACTTTTCACTTGCTTTTTTTTTTTTCTGAGAATGAGGCTGGCACCAGTTCGAATCCCTGTGCCACCATCCTCTGTGGGTGCAACAAGGAAAATAGCTTTATGTCCGTTCTGAGCCTTCCTTCCTCCTCTGTGCGAGGGAAATAATAACAACTACCCTGTCATGTTGCTCGATGCTGTACTGTATCCAAGGTACTCAAACATCTACAGTCGCATGATTCAGCAAGCATTCTGGGATGGAAAAAATGAATGGGGTATCTCCACTGAGCCTCGCAAAATTCCCTTAACCATGTTGAGTAGATGTTTTTAATGCCATAAACATGTTTTAAGCATTGTAATGGTTGATTGTGTGCACGCATCCATCATATTCATATCTTGAAGCCCTAATCCCCAGTACCTCAGATGTAGTTGTGTTTGGGAATAGGGTTTTTAAGAGGTAATTAAGTTAAAATGAGTGTTTTAGGGAGGGGCCTATAAAATATAACCATGTCCTAATAAGAAGAGGAGATTAGGAAACACACATAGAAGGAAGACCATGTGAACACACAGGGGAAATGGCCATCTACGAGCCAAGGAGGGAGGCCTTGGGAGACATCGACCCTGCTGACACCTGATCTTGGACTTCTAGCCTCCAGAACCACCAGGAAGTCCATTTCTGTGTTTAAGCCCCTGTGTGTGTGCTTTGTTGTGGCAGCCCCAGCAAAGTAGTAGAAGCATTTACCATGGTGTTGTCTTTAGTTTACAAATCCTAAACCTAAGGCTTGTTTTTCTAGATCTATAAGCTTAAGAGACTCTTGCATTTTGAGAGAAAGGACATGGGAACTGCAGACAGAAGACTTGGGTTGAGGCCCCAGCAGTGCCACGATCCAGCAGTCTTTGGAGTCAGTGCAGTATCCTGAGTCTTGGTTATCTCATCGAGAAAACTGTGACGATCAATGAAAAGTGTCTTATACAGAGAGGTGCTGCTCAAACCTGGAGTGCAGTTACCTACATTCCTTGCCAGTCAAAAAGCCCAGTTTGTGTGGCTCAGTGGTTGAGCATCAACCCATGAACCAGGAGGTCATGGTTCTATTCCCAGTCAGGGAACATGCCTGGGTTGCAGGCTCAATACCCTGTAGGAGGCATGCAGGAGGCAGCCGATCAATGATTCTCTCTCATCATTGATGTTTCTATCTCTCCCTCTCCCCTTCTCTCTCTGAAATCAGTAAAAATAAATTAAAATTTATACTCACATTCAAGGCTCAGCTCAAATTTCACTTCCCATCTATAGCCCATTTCAATCTCATCAGGTGCTATGCCTCCTTCTCCACTTGTCTGGGTATTCCATTCACCCTGGCATCAGCCACACTTTGATGGGGAAGGAGATGAAGATGAGCATGAAATGCGGATGGAAATGTTTTCTAGATAGAATGCTTGGCTCTATGCTGGACTTCTTAAGGACAATATCTCATATGCATGTTTTTGTTCCAGAGTTTTAACCCTGATATGTTGGGTACTTCGACTTAGAGGAATTTCAGTGAAGGAGTCAAATTAACTAAAAGTACAAAAAACTGACGAATAAATTTAAATATTAACCCATTCATTGATAATTGGGAATATCCACATGCAAGAGACAAAGTACTTGAAACTCTATTTGCCATATCCCACACTCTGGTTCACCCTGGAATCCTGGTACCTTCGAATTAAAATGATGTCCACACATGTTTGATTAGCTTATACTCAGAAGAGTCATGGAATGACTGGGGGAGGCTATCGCACCTGAACTCCACGGGCTCTTCCTCAGAAGGGCGGCCTCCATAGAGAATCAAAGGTTGAGGGCTCATATCACTTGGACAATATTAAATGGATTCTGACACTCGTCTCTTCTAACCCAGGGTTGCTGCATCCATGACCCTTCTACTGGTACCTTTTCCCGTAATGTATAAATGCCGTATGAAATTACCATCAATGACTAGATCTCCTTGGCCTAGGAACAATCTGCTACCTACTATGCATTGGTATTTATTCTCTCACTCTCAGAACTGTAGGTAGCCTTGGTAGAGTTGCCTTTGGCATTAGAATTGTGGTTAACAGGTGATGCCACCCAACTTTGACAAAGAGCACTGTGAAGAAAGGGTTCGTGTTCTATTATCTGTATTCCATTCAATAGTTAGCTCAGTGCCTGGCATCAAGCATGCGCCAAACAAGTTTTTGAATGAATAGATGGTGTAATGGATGGATGTGTCAGATGGGGCATTTGGTCGGATGTGTGGATGGATGACTAGATGGATGAGGAAAGAACTATTACTGGAATTCTGATTCTATCCCTTTTTGCAAAGACGACTCAGGAAGAAAACAAATAAAATCTTTGACATGAACCCATGGTGGATGCTGTTGATGCCCCACAGTGATAAAGTGGAAGGTTTAGAAAAATGCAGTTAATGCTTCTTGCCACAAACCACCTAAAATTACCATGCAATTACAAAATATCAGCTACCTAACTTGGCCAGGAAACTATATTTCTTATTGACCCAACAAATTTTTAATTGAGAGCTATTACCAAAGCTATAGTGATTACAGTGTTCAAGGCATCCTAACAAGAAAGCACATTGCCCTACAATTATACAAAGCACGACTGAGCTTGTCTCTGGAAACCCAGAAACACTCTCAGTCTCTTTCGTGATTTGAAATTTGAATCCAGAAAAGCTACATTTGAATTCTGACTCAGTGACTTAACCATGTGACCTCTGGCCCGGCTCTACTTCTTTGACATCGGTTTCCTCATCTGTCCAAGGAGGACAGTCATTTCTGTCCTGCAAGGCTGACGGGGTTAGTTGGAGTAGGGTACCATCCATAAGAGGCCATTGTATATGATACAGTATTAAAGAAATGACCATTTGTGGTGGACACCATTGTCTGCCCAGCGCTGTCCTCCCCTGGGAGTGCTGAGTGTCCACATGTCCATAGGAGAGTGGCATCTTCTTAGAGATTCAGCCTCACTCCCCACCTTCAGCAGATGTAGGGATAAACACGTGAAGGCACACTGGGCCAGTCTGTGCCTTTTCTCAGGTTTTAAAACGAGAGAGAGAGAGAGAGAGAGAGAGAGAGAGAGAGAGAGAGAGACTGACTCATTCCCCCTTTGAAAATGACATTGAACAATGCGAGGCCTGGGAAGAGCAATAGGCATGACTTAGGGAAAATGGCAAAGGCCAGACTAAGCAGACGGAGCCCTTTCATCAGGAGAGGCCAAGAGGAGCAGGGAGAAAACACAGTCTGGCTCTGCAGTGCCCTGAGTCCGTGTCCCTGAGGCCAGGCACCCACTTCTCCCTGGAGAGTGAGGCAATAGGTGTCCCTGTCCAAGTGAAGTCAGGCTGACTTCTCTCCACCTACAAGCAAAACAGCCTCGGAAAAACAAGGTCACTGGTAATTCATCACTTATCGTTTCAGTGTCAGTTACAGGAAGGCAAGGACATTTGTAAATGACTTCACCGCTGAGTTCCCGGTGACCGCACATAGCAGAGACGCAACAAGCACTTGTGGAATGCATCGTTATATGATTACGTTTGTAAAAAGCACCGGTATATAAAAAGCTCTTATTATTAGCAATCAGAACTAAGTGGCTTTTAGAGAACAGCAACAGCCTTCTCATGTTCTTCCTATTTCCACACAAAGCACAGGCATTTTCATGATTTGAAATAGTGTCATTTAAAAGCAAAGCATTCAGAACAGCATTAGCAGGGATGAGGAAGTGGTCCATCGTTTTAAACTCAATCGCTCCACAGCTGAACTCATATTTACCCATGACAATGGTAGAAACCCTGGATGTTGGGATTAGAAGGCCCAGGACTGAAACCTAGCTTTGTGATTGGCAAGTTAAACTCTCAAATCCTCAGTTCCCACATCTGGAAAATGGGTTTGAGATTGATATAATGGGTTTTGCAAGGATTCAATTAGATAAAAAATATTAAAGTGCTTAGAAAATAGTAGTTGCTCAAGATAGAAACTGTTATTGATATACAGGAGATGTGTATGCATACAAATATATACATATACATGCATAACATGTAGCAGTATCTTATCTTAAATGCTGATTGGCTGCAATTTCTTCCAACTGAGTTCTCAGATTAGACTCAACCCCCACTGCTCTCCAATCATTCCCACACCAAAGTGAACCTTGGCAAAGGTCGGCCCTTCAGCCCCCAGAACAGGCTTTCCTCCACCATATGCTTCCCAGAAAGCAGCTCCCAGCCTCATGCCCCGGAAATCTCCCCTTTGGAGCTGCTCCCTGGGGTGCCCCCCATGGAGGTGTCACTCTGAAGTGCCTTTTCATCCCTCAAGCAGTGGTCTCACCCCCGGCCAGTCCTTGCAATGGCTGCTTCCCCAAGCCCTCTTCCCTGTAAGTGCTGGGAAAATCCCCTGTGGAATTACCAGGGATCTGACGCGCTTTGAAGAGCTGGTGGTTATCTTTATGGTTTCTGCAGGGCTGAGCCTCCGAAAGAAAGGTCATGACCTGCTCTTGCAGTCTCCAGGACAAGAGTTGAAAAGGAAACGGCCAGGAATTACAGAGAGAGATGTGCAGTCGATAAGGGAAGCGACTTTGCAACCACACTGAGTGGATCGCCAGTTTCTCCACAGAGTTGTCCATCGGGGTCAAGTGATTCTCACCCTCAGGGTTACGGGACCTAATCGTGTTCTGACAAACCACAGCCCCGCTTCGGATCAAATGCGCATGATACGACCGAGGCTCTGGGCCTCTGGAATTTGCCCCTGCGTAACACTCAGGTGTGCTGGCCCCCAGCAGCTGGAATCAGGACCAGTATTTAAGTTATGTTTCCCACAGTGGCTTCTCCTAAGACCCGGGCACCTGAAATCATTCGATACCCAGAATAAACACATACTAATATTTTTCACAATCACATATATCTATCTAGTATGTGCATATTTATTGATGTTTTTAGATCATATTTTGTATTGTATTCAATCTGATTGGTATCATTCAGATAGTGGGCATACGAAGTAAATGAATACAACCATTATCTAAGTCCAATCAGTATCTGTAGTTGCTAGGATAAGTGTTACATATATTCATAGATATATGTGTAGTATATCCTGTTACATATAAACGCCCGTACCTTTGTGCATAAACACACACCTATTATGTCTAAATAGAATCTGAAAGTTACACCTGGCTTAAATGTTGAAATTGATCAAGTCGGTGTATTTATGTAACAGACCACTGTCATGTGAATTTAATCTTTTAGAGAAATAATGAAAGTCTGTGGTGACTTTAATGGCGACAAAATAGCTCCCAGCTTCTTCAAATGATCTTTTTTATTTTTTCATAAGTCCCGGGAACCAAATGTCATATGAATTTCTAAGACTTACTGTTCACCCAAATAAAATAATAATAGAAGCTACTATTCAACATCTGTGATATGCCGAGTACTATGCTAAAGACATTATAGATATCATATCTTCAAAGCTTGCCACCACCATGCCCATTTAGATGCTAGATGTCCCATTTCACAGATTATAAGATGGGTTCAGCGAGGTTCAGAGAAGAACATAGCTAGTCTGACAGGCAGTCAAGTTCCTAGCTGAGGTCCACCAGACACTTCCCACCACCTACCCAGTCACAAACTGGGAGAAATACCAGCCCCTGCTCCCCTGTTGCCTGACACTACCTGTTCTATGTGCCTGAGGTCGTCTGTCAGCCAACAGGAGAACAGCAGTGACTGGGGCCGAGTGTCTGGCATGTTCCCTGGCTGCATCAGACCTGCTTTGGTAAGAGCTCAAGACAAATACACACGCTGAGCTAAGGGGAACTGCTGACTTCCGCCATTCAGTGAATAATCCTCCTATTTTCAGAAAAGCATAAGGAGGAGGTGGGAAGAAGATAAGAGTAATTCTTGTGGTACTAATACATCTCGTTTAGGAAACTGCTCTTTAAATTAAAATCTACTAGGATGCATTTCTCCAAGTGAGATGTTGTTGTGAGACGGAGCTTTGTTATGAAATATCTGCTTTCAACTCTCAGCAAAAGAAGAGCACAGCTCCTCGTTGTGGTCAGTGGTGTGCACGTCTGGATATGAAGTTGCTTCCCCAAACTCGACTTCCTCGACCAACTGCCATTCAGGTCTCATCCCTGCCCCCACCCCCATGTGCAGGAGCAGTGAGGGTGAGAACAGGCATGTGGAAACGGAGCCATCCATCCAGGGAGCCCAGCTCCACCAGCTTCCAGCTGGTCCACATGCCTCGCACCCTCCTTCAACCCTTAGCAAGTCCTGGAGACCTATTGTGTCCTGCAGGCCAGGCACCAAGAGAAATGAAGATGACCGATCACTTGCCACAAGGAGCTCATAGGCTAGAGAGGAAAACAGGCACATAAGCCAATGAATGAGCACAATACAGTGTGATGCGGGCTGTCTCAGTGCTGTGTGCACAACAGAGTGTGGGCTTCCAAGAGGCACCTGCCCACTCTATTGGGGGATAAAATGATGATAAGAAGAAGCATCCAGTCCCCGGGAGCTAGGCCTGTTGGCCAAGGGAAAATGGAATGAGCCAAGCAAGTTCATAGGGCCATTCTACCGATCTCTGCACCTGACAATGACTGGGTCCGAAGGTCCAGAAACGGAGTAGCCACAGCTCCCCAGGTGGAAGGTAGACAGCAAGATGCCCATCCATCCTGCATGACCCATCCCCAGTGCAGCTTCTTCCAGGAGACTTTCTATAGGGGTGACCTCCCTTCCTTGGAGCTCCATAACCTTTTCTTTCCATGTCTCTCCCATGACACGCAGCACCAACTTTAACTTTCTTGGGACACTTCCTTTGTGTACAGAATTTCCAGCCAACGACTAGACCAGAAGTTGCCACTCAGTTCACCGATTCAGCAAACCTTTACTGCGCACATACACTGAGCATGCACCGTGTGAAACATTGGGTGCAGGGGCCTCACCAGCTGCCAGAACCCACCATGCCCTTAGGACCTGGCCTTCACAGGTGGGCAGGCACCACTACCAAGCCCCCACCTCCATCTCTGTTTCCTTCATTTGCTTTTCACATTAGCTCCATCGAACTGACCAGTCAGATTCTGAGTCTCATAACAGGGAGATTCTTGCTCGAGGCCACAAAGAAAGTCAGCCCAGGGCCTGAGCTAAGGCCCACCTGCTGGGCTTCCAGCCCTGCTTCCTGTCCGGTCTCATTGCCAGGCGCCCATCATGGGAAGGGTATCCCCCTTCTGACCTAGGGCCTGCTGCTCTGGTGTCCTAACTGTCTCCAAGCCCTAGAGAGGTCCTACCCCAACGCCGGCCGCCTTCCCCTGCTGAGCTGCCCTGTACAGACCTGCCCCTTCTCTCTTCCTGGTCTGGGCCATTCCAGAAATGCTTCTAACACAAGCTGGCTTGGGGGCTCTCTGGAGTCATACTATCTGGGTGTGTGCAAGTGTGCACACATGATGTACCCATTCGTGGGAGCCCAGGGAATGCAAAAGCTCTGTGTGTGACTATTCACACTTATGTGCACAGATTTGGCATGTTTTCTCTCTTTGTAACAAGTGTGTGTGTGTGTGTGTGTGTGTGTGTGTGTGTGTGTACACATCCTTGTGTTGTGTTTGGTGTATGTAGGTGTCTCTGAGATATATGTGTAGATATCTTAGTGGTTCATGTGTGGTGTGTGTGTGTGTATATATCTCTGTGCGGTATGTGAATGTGTGATATTCTCTAAGGCAGAGGTGCTCAAACTTTTTAAACAGGGGGCCAGTTCACTGTCCCTTAGACATTCCACACATGCACACTGCGGGCCCGGGACGAGTCGGCTGCTAAGCAGGACAGGCAGCGGCGGCAAAAACACCCGGTGGGCCGGATAAATGTTTTCGGCGGGCCGCATGTGGCCTGCGGGCCGTAGTTTGAGGACGCCTGCTCTAAGGTGTGTGAGTGTGTAGCTTGTCCCTGTGGTGTAAGTGTCTGTGTAAATGTCTGTGGTGTGTGGATACGTAGATATAAATATAGGTGAGTAGATGTCCCTGAGGTATATGCAGAGGTTGCTGTGTTGTCTGTGTATCTCTATGTTGTGTATGGTATGGTGTGTGGTGTGTAGTGTGTAGTGTGGTGTGTGTGGTATGCATGGTATTTGTGTATTGTATGTGTAAGGTGCATGCATACCTCTCCATAGTGTGTGTGCTTGTCTGTCTCTATGATGTGTATGTGTGTGTCTCTATGGGGTGGTGTGTGTGTGTGTGTGTGCGCGCACATGCAATCCTGTGCAGATTTCTGCTGACCTGGCTTTTCTGGGAGCCCCATGCACTCAGCTGACACAGCAGAACACTGGGAGCGAAGCTTGGGAGGAGGTCACGGGGAGCACGTCCCCACGCCCAGGCTGGGCAAGCAGGCCCGTCACCCTTCACTGTCCAGCCAGCAGAGGGTTCCCAGCCCTGGTTTCCCAGTCCTCTGGGGGAGCAGGGCCAGGACTAGCCAAGGGCACCCACAGAAAGGGGTTCTTGTTGCCATTCTGTGCCGTCCACACTTGACATTGGTGGGGCTGGTCTCCAAGGTCTGAACCCTAAGTCTGCACTGGAAGATGGAGGAGAGCACAGTTTAGGAAAGAGCAGAGGGAGGGAGGGAGAGAGGTGTTCCAGACAGAGCACACGTGCTGAGGATGAGGGTGTGTGTGTGTGTGTGTGTGTGTGTATGTGTGTGTGTGTGTGTGTGTGTGTGTGTGTGTGTGTATGTATTCACCCACAGGGTCACATACTTCCAATTCTTTCTCATCCCACTTCTGGCTTCCGGAGGGGAGCCGACATTCACCATGGGGCGGGTGGGAAATAGTCAGCCCTTCCCTGCTTCCCCGGGGCGCCCCGGCTGGCAGATGACACCCCGGAACTCCGTAGGCACACCAAGGCCCACCGGCTGTCAGAAACCCCGGTTTCTCTGGGCAGCAGGCCTTGGCTCCAGGCCACTTCCCATGCTTTTATCTGTAGGTTTGCCTTGAACAAACCCCTGTTCAAATGGTCTCCACCTGACGATAAACCCAACCTTCCAGATTACAGCTTAAACTCCTGTCACACCGGGCAGGAGAGAGAGAGGCATTCCTGTGCGGTTGAGAAAACCTCTCTGAATAATCCCTTGAGCCTCCCATGGCTCCAGCCCCCTAATGGATGCTTTGATGACAGCAGATAAAGGCCAAAGGTACTTTTATTCTCTCAGAAATTGCTCCAAATAAACAACCTTGATGTGTAAAGCAATAGAAATCCCCAGAAGATTGATGGCTTGGAAATGCTGCTGAGTGAATGAATAACTTCCCCCTTTATTTCCAAGAGCTAATATTTGTCCACACTGGCTGCCTTTTAGGGAAAAAAGTGCAACCTCTTTTTGTGCTGAGTGTTGGTCAGAGACAAACAGTCACCATCCAGTTATTACTTGAACTTTAAACTGAGCTCCATTTGGGAGCGACAGAGGCTGCTGTCAGCGTTCACCCCATTTATCAGGCTCAGGGCGGGCCTGCCCTCGGAGCGCCACCCCTGGGTGTGGCTCTAGGGTGGGGCCGAGCATTGAAACTGCTTTTGAAGGCCTTCAAATGCGCCAGTGGCTCCGGAAAAAAAGTCCTGGCACTTTTTTCGGTGGTCACGTTCAATCAACGTCTGAACAAGATCTGCCTTTGAATGCCAAAAGGGAGCTTTTCACAAGCAATGGCACCACTCTGCCCTAACGGGGGCTGGAGCTTCTCACCGCGTGGCCAGGACTCTGCGGGGGCTCCAGCGCCGGGGGACGGCCGCCTTCCCGGGCTGCCCCTGGGCAGCAGGTGATGTGACCAGCCCGCGGTGCAGCCAGAGGACCTGGGAAGATTGTGGCTTGCACAGCACTCCACCCCAAGATGTTTCCCGAGAAGCATCACCCGGCCAAGGCTGGCCCCTGTTTGGATGGTGGTGTTTTGGGGGAGTCACGTTATCTTCTTGAATATGCTTTTTCTGCGCATTATCATCCATTCTGGGGCCTCACTGAATGTGTCTGTCCTGAGGACTCCAAATATGTCTCTCTAACGCCAGTGCTGCTCCCGGCACCCACGTGCTCTCCCCTGGGGTCCTACCCTGCACCTCCCCGTGGACCTCCACGCTGTGTGGCCAGAGCTGGATTTCCATCGTCTCTGCTCCAAGCCTGGTTCTCACCATCTTCCCAACATCTTCCTGGTTCCCAAGCCAGCAGCCTGGACAGACGCTTGACTTCTAGTTTTTCCACATCCATCCAAGCTGGCACCTCTCTGCCGGGTGTGCCGGTCCCCTCCCCCGTTCGCTGAGGGCCTCTAGGGCAAGGGCACGTCTGGGTCATCTGGGCACGTTAGCACCTCAGGCAGTGCCAGGGACTTCCGAAACTCTTACTGCATGTGGAATTGCGTGGCGAATGCTCTGCGGCAACTGTTGTCACATGTTTACACATGGTGGAGGCTCAGAAAAGTTAAATCAGTTAACCAAAGTCAGACAGTCAGCAAGAGGAGCCAAAACCTGAACCTAGAGCTGTCTAAATGCAGAATCCAAGCCCTTCCATGTTTGTCCTCTGTCTTATTTAGGGATGTGGCATTTTTCATGTGCCAACATTCTGCCCACATTTATGGGAATTTGAAAGCTAAACATGTAAGATATTTTCCTTGTGAATTGAACTTGGAAACAAACGTCCATGTTCATCTCTCAGTCGTTTAAATCCCAGGGCGCCCCTGTGATGATTTCTGACAGATAGGGACCAAGGCCTCCACGCCACTGAGAAAGTCTTCTTAATCGCCTCTGGTGCCGGCCCCGGCTCCTCCTCCGCTCCCTCTCCATTCTTTCCTTTCTCTCCAGGTGGCCACCTGCCATCTGGCAGCTGTGCCCAAGGCCCCACTTTGCCAACAGAAGGCAGCAGAGCCTAGAGCTTTCCCTGACACACACACACACACACACACACACACACACACACACACACACTGTCCTGCCCAAGTCAAGGCTGCTATGCCCCAGGCTTTACTACAGATGGAGGGAGCTGGCTGAGACTTTAATGAGGCCAGCCAGGTTTTCAGCCTCTCGGATATGCCAGGCTCTGCAGCATAAGCTCAGGGTAAGCCTGGGTTGGATGAAAAAGATCAGGTTGCCAGCCAGTGTTGCTCAGCGGCTGAGCGTTGACCCATGCACCAAGAGGTCACCTGTTGGTTCCCGGTCAGGGCACGTGTCTGGGTTGTGGGCTCAATCCCCAGAAGGGGGCATCCAGGTGGTAGCTGTTTCTATCTCTCTCTCCCTCTCTCTCTAAAATCAATAAAAACATATTTTTAAAAAATAAATATATGGGGTTCATCAGCATGTCAATGGCAATGGACAGCATGAGGATGTAGGAGTTTGCCCAGGGAAAGCATGAAGAATAAGATGAGAAAAGGACCAAAGATAGATTCCTGGGGAACATCGATTGGTTGGGGGAAGAAAAAGACAGACAAGCCTGTCGGGGGTGAGGAAGGAAGAATAGTCAAGGACAAGGGGCACTAAGACAATATGATGTCACCAAATTTAAGAGTTTCCCCAAAAATGAAATGGTTGATGGTGTCAAATACAACTGGAAGGCCCTGACATAATGATATCAGTGCCAATACCAATAACAAGGGGGAGGAAGAGAAAGAGGAAGAAAGGGGAAACCATTTATTAAATACTTACACATGAATTCTTAAAACAACCTTATGAAATGAATATTAATCTCTCTATTTTGTAAATGAAGAAGGTCTGGATCATGTCCATGGAATTTGGCCAAAAGTGCATGACTGGGAACCTTAGTAAAATGAATTTTGTTAAAGGAAAGTGACTAGAGGCTGAATTGAAAAGGGTTGAGTAGTGAATGGAAGGTAAGAAAGGAGAGAGAACGGAATAGTCTTTCAAGAAGCTTGGATGAGAGGGAAGGAAGAGAGATGACATGGGGACTAAAATGGAATATAAATCAAAGAAGGTGATGTTTTAGTATAGAAGAGGCTTAGCACGTTGATAATCTGAGAAGAGAGCAATACAGTGAGGTTGAAGACACAAGTGGGCAGGATGGGAAGTTAATGAACCCAATATAGTGGGAAAACTAAGTCAAAGGTTAGGGGGAGATGTCCTTACACACGAGAAGAAGGGGCCCCATATTTAGGGACTAGAAAAAAGGGTACCGAGAAGGGGTGTAGATAAATCTGTGGTGGGAAGATGGGAAGGTGAAGGAGATTGTGGTTAATGGTGGCAATTTTCTTAATGAAGAACTTGAATAGAAATAGAGCAGGAATGTTTTAAAGCACAATGCAGCAATTTATTTAGATGCTGAAAATAAATACAAAGGGAAATAAATATCATAAAATTATACCAACTCTATAGTGCGTCACATATGAGATGGGCTCAATGAGTACACCAGGTGGTGTTTCACCAAAGATAAAACTAAATGTCCAAAGGGCAGCACTCACTGGTTTGCTGCTTTTAAACAGATCCAAAAGGTATCAAAATTAGTAGCTGCAAAGTCAATTCTTGCATGTGATTTTAGCTTTAAAGATTTCTGAAAACAGATCTGCAACACCAGTGTTCGTTTGTCGTTTGTCAGCTGTAATGTCAAGGATATTCAGAAAAATAAAAATTTTATAATGCAGGAGTCCAAATATATATTTTACGTGGCTGGCCTCTGTCACAAGATTGTACAAGGTTATGTGCAAAAAAACTAAGTCTGTTTAGAAGTTCATGCTAGCATAGTTTCAAGCTTTTGCTAGGTAAGCTAGATGCAGCGTTTATTACACAGCCAGGGCAACCCTAAAGAAAGAAACAAATGTAGGATTGGCACACAATTACAATATCATAAGCATCACTCAAATAGGCCTAAAAGACGGTATAAGTACACATTTCAACTATTCAGAATGAATACATGAAAAAAATCAATTCCCCCCAGAGTCTACTCTACACATCGGATGGTAGCTTGTATGTGAGTCCAGGTAGCACTTCTTAAGGACACCAACCAAACATTTCACGGAGGGAAAACATGTTGAGAAGGCAGATAACAAACCTCTGCTTTTCCTCCTGTGCATTTGTGAGCCACTGGCTTATTGGTTTTCACATTTAGTTACTGTGTCTGTCATGGCAAGTTCTGAAGCAAGATCAGCCAATCACGTCCCCTAGAAATAACCGTGGGGATTGTGCACAGTTGACAGCGAGGCTGGGGAGCGGTTTGATGACATGACTGATGGAGTAGCTGAGCCGAGGTATGACAGCTTCGGGAGCTCCCCTGAGCAGCCAGCAGGCAGAGGTGCCAGGTTCTCTGGCATCAGCACTGCAACCGGCCACTCTGTTCTCCTTCAATTATGACTGCGACACTGTATTCTAACTGCCTCCCTTGTGCTGGGTCCTCAGGACATGTGGCCACTGCACTTTCAGTGGTTATTTCCATGACTCATGATTGGCTGATCTTGCTTCATAATTTGCTGTGAGCAAGAATTATTTTTTTAGAGTGAAGGGCTGGAGTAAGATAAGGAGCTTGACGAGAGAGGTAGATGTGCAAGTACTCTTCGGGGGGGGGGGGTTAAGGAAGCAACCCCCCAAATTAGATAATTGCTAGATGGTTCTGAAGACCCCACTGGAAAATGGGACACAGGAAGGTGCAGTAGCTCCAGACTCCTGGTTTCTACTTTGGATGACATCAGCCCTGCATGGCCATATTGATGGGCAATGATAGAATTCTGGCGAAGTGAGGCACCTGGATGGAATTTAGCTCTTTTCCCACAACATTCCTGGGGAAATTCTAGGGCAAGCTGCTTGTTTTCAGCTCATTGATTCCTAACTGTCACCCCTCTGCTTTGGATACAGGAATTTGTCAATATGCCCTTTGGTCCAACTGCTCTGTAGGGTTCTGTGTGTGGACAACATGTCTTACGGATGTTTTTCCCCTTCATAGTGCCTGGCTATTAGGAAAGGATCGGTAGGAAAGAATCAACAGATGATTTGTTATGATTATCATTCATGATATTTGCATAGCTCTTTGAAGTTTACAGAGTACTTCTGCACACATTATCTCCTTACCCCACAAATCTGTGACCTGTGTAGATGCTACAGCTTCCATTCAGAATCATATTAATGAAGGCGATGATTAGGCTGCATGCACATTGTCAAAAATAGGATGGTGGCAGAGCTGAAGGCCACACCATGTGTCTTAGTCCATTTGTGCTGCTATAACAACATACAACAGGCCAGGTGACTTACAAACAACAGGAATTTAATTCTCACAGTTTTGGAGGCTGGAAAACCAAGGTCAAGTTGCCCACGATAGGTTGAAGGCCCTCTTCTGGGTCATAGACTTCTGGTTGCCTCCCCTCAGGGTGGAATGGGCGGTGGAGCTCTGTGGGGTTTCTCATAAGAGTATTAATCCCATTCACAAGTGCTCCACCCTCAGGAAATAATTACCTTGCAAAGGCCCTGCCTGCTAATCCCATCACCTTTGGGAGTTAGGATTTCAAATTAGGAATTTCAAGGGAAACACACTTAGACCACAGCACAGTGGCTTCCTCTCTAAAAGTCTAGAGTTCTTCTAATCACTTAAAACCAAAACAAGATCTTCTGACTCTCCTTTCACTACAACCAGATTATGTAACCCCTACTTTCTCTCAAGCCTCCTGGGGCCCCCACCTCCTCAGCTCCAACCTCTTCCTCACGACGTCTCCACGATGGTAGTCAGCCTCCGGCCTGGAGATCATTTCAATGAAGCTGAGCTCTGGTCTGGGCTGGGTTTCTGAGGACCATCCTGGTGCATCACATGCAATGTCTTCCCAGCATCAGCAACCACAGTCTCTGCTGGGCCCCAGCAGCCTCCTTCCTCCTCCGTCCCCTGGGACATGGCGCCTCGTTGCTGCTCTTCCGGCTGCTGTAGAGACCAACAGCACCGTCAGGGGCCAAGCTGGGAGGCAGAAGCCCCGCAGAGGTGTGTGTCCTGCCCCTGCCTCCGTTCTCACTCCAGCGGTTGATTAAAAGGTGTCAGGCTATTTAAATGGTTGCTAACTTCATGACTAAAGTGTCAAACCTAATTTTTGGAAACTTTAGAAAATATGTTTGAAAAGCTTTTCAAATGGAAACTTTTTTTTCCCTGCCAAGTTCCACCATAGCACACATTTTTACAGCCCTTATAATTCCTTGAAAAACTCAATGTATAATAGAAGTGCTGACAGATGCTGGACCGTAGCAGCTAGTCTAACAGCTCAGCTGTATTTATTTTTCATTACACTTGACTCTAATTGGTGCCGGTTTAACTGTGGCTCATACCAGCGAGAACCTTTTAACTCAACATCAGCCCGAGGAAATTGGCTTTTTTCCCCCCATTTCTTGGCTCTTACGATTAGTGACTGCCCGTGTTTCTCCCCATTCAAACTATCTTCGTGTTTACTGAGAGGCAGTTAGAGTCATGTCTTTAAAGCACAGGATTTGAAAAGCACATTTTAACCCAGCCTCCTCCACCCAGTGGCCTCTGGAATGCCAGCCATTCAGCCTCTGGGAACCTCAGCTTCCTCATCTCTAAATGGATGAGGAATGATAATTCTTATTTTGCAAGGAGGTGATATACATCTTGTAGAAGGTTAGATACGAGGTTAGTGATGCTTCTAGCAGGATGCCTAGAGCAGAATAAGAGTTTGTTATTTGATATTATTTTCTAGACCTTATATAGTTATCAATATTATAACCAATGGCAATAAATTTTCATGCAGAAAAGAACTCCCTGTCTGCTTAGTCTGTGTGGAATTTTTCTATTACTGTGATGAGTTGCAAAACCACTAACTCATCCATGGAGAACCCTGGACAATCCCACACAGACCAGGCTCTTTTCATGAGAAAGCCAGCAGTCTTGCCTGGCCGGTGTGGCTCAGTGGTTGAGCGTCGACCTATGAACCAGGAGGTCATGGTTCAATTCCCAGTCAGGGCACATGCCCAGGTTGCAGGCTCGATCCCCAGTATGCAGAAGGCTACCAATCAATGATTCTCTCTCATCATTGATGTTTCTATTTCTCTCTCTCCCTCTCCCATCCTCTCTGAAATCAATAAAAAATATATTTTAAAAAACAGAAAGAAAGCCAGCAGTCTTGGGCCAGACATGGACCTGCAACTCAAGGTTGCTTGGGTCTTCCCAGCTGCACCGAGATGCGCTTGGGTGTGGGAATTCTTCAAATGACTCTTAAGTGGCCTCCTTAGAGATGCTGACAGGTCCAATCAAACTCTCTTCTCCTGGGGCCTGAGATGAAAGGCAGTGGCAGAGGTGTCTGAGAAATGAAAAAGGCGCCCTGCCTAGTCCCGAGGAAATTCCCTTGGAACAGAGCAACACATAGCCCAAGCTCTTGAGTTCTCAAGGCGTGCATCCTCAATGGAGGCGATGTTAACAAGAAGAGTGTCTGTTCATCTAGATAGAGCCGCTCTGGAATCCAAGCTGGAAGCCCTTCAGCTGTCACAAAGACCCCCCCCCCCAACCCCCATCCCCATGAGAGACCCCAAAGTAGACTCATTCCCTACCCCACCTGCATTTACACTGGAGGATGGGAGGAAAGAACTTCTCATGTAGTCACTGCTAGTACATAGGTGACCTTGACCGAACCTCATAGCAATCCTTCAACTCCAGTATAATTACTGGTACTTTGCAGCTATGGATGTGAGAATTGGAGAGGTAAAGTCTTGCTAAGGCCACACGGGGCCTGAAGGGGCCAGTGTTTCAGCCTAGATCTCCCGAGGACTCTTGACCACAGTCCCAAGTGTGAAGGAATAAAAAGAATTAATGAACTCAGGCTAGACCTTATTTTATTACACAAAAGGTTAGAATAGCAAAAATAGAAATTTTAAAATTAAAAAAGCACACAGAATCCGAACCACCTCATCAAACCACTTCTTTTTATTTTTCAACACTTCTTTAATGTTTTTGTGATGAGTACATTATTGCATCTCATACTATTCTTTGAAATTTGCTATATTTAAAAAATATTTGTAAAAAGAAAAAGAAAAAATATTGAAATGAGCTTTCTGGTCCATAACTTTTTATTTTCCTAAGATATACAAATGAAATGAAATTATGGTTCTGGCTCAACAAATTTGAACTAATTGATCATTTGAAACTTAGTTCCAAATTGCTTCCCTGAAAGTTTTACCAATTTTAATTCTTAATTATAGTGAATATGTGTAAATAGCCATCTCATTACACTCTTGCCAATTTAAGTAATACTTCTATTTTTATTTATTGTGTGAAGCATATTGATGTTGCTTCAATTTTTCCAAGAGTGATTATTTTCCTATATTTTCACGTATTGATTGGAAACATTTAAATACACTTTTATATGTTTATTGGCCATTGTCTTATTTTTCCCATTAATTTTTGGGGACATACTCTTTGCTGATTTTCCTGACAGGTTACCAATTCTTTATATGATAAAAACTTTAGCCCTAACCAGTTTGGCTCAGTGGATAGAGTGTCAGCCTGCAGACTCAAGGGTCCCAGGTTCGATTCCGGTCAAGGGCATGTACCTTGGTTGCGGGCACATCCCCAGTAGGGAGTGTGCAGGAGGCAGCTGATCGATGTTTCTCTCTCATCGATGTTTCTAACTCTCTATCCCTCTCCCTTCCTCTCTGTAAAAAATCAATAAAATATTTTTAAAAAACCAAAAAACTTTATTAAGCTTTTCTCCTGTTTACTTTGCCGCCATGCTAGTGAGGCTTCCCCACAAGTTGCTAGTAAACAGCAGCTCACTCGAAAAATGTGCTTGGCTGCCATGAAGGGCTTCAGGAAGGTTTGTGCTATGAACATGTATCATAAGTCTTTGCTCTTAAACATGACTACTCAGCTTAGGGATGGCATCAGCCCTGTTGGTATACAGTTTCTAGTTATTTGAATGTTATTGACACATAATGCCTTCTTCATCCACCAAATGGCACACCCTAAGTTGCACAATATAGAAATTCTTTCTAAGAAATAGGGAGTTGTTTTGCTCAGTCAGTAAGTCATGCTTCCATGTTTCTGCATAGTTATGTTGTATGAGGTCCTATCTCCCCACGTGATTGTAGGTCCCTGATTCCTATCAGAAGGCAATTGTCAAATTTTTAGTAGAATGTTGAGCGATGGCTTGTGGTAGCAGTAGCAGAGGGCAGGTAAGAAGTCTCTCATAGGTTACCATGTGGCCCTGGGCACCTCCCTTGCTTTCTCTGGATTTTCCCTCTCAACATAGGAAGTGGGCTGGATGAATGGACCCCCGATACCCTATTTCCCTCTGGTATCTTATACCTCAGTCTTCCTCTGAGATAGTAAAGATGGAAGGTTTGAAAGCAAATGTGATTGGGCCAAGGCTCATGCTAAGGAGCTGCCATCTCCTCCCTGTCCTGCAAGGGATGGCTTCTCATTTGAGGATATCCCGAGAAGACCATCCATGCCTAGTGTGTGTGTGTGTGTGTGTGTGTTCATAGTGGGAGGCCTGATCTTGGTAGTGTGGGTTCCCAAGAGAGTTGAAGATGTTACTGGCAAAGCAAATATTCCTACAGGAGAAAGTATCTCTGGAAAATTGGTGGAAGTGAGAAGTGGCCCAGGAGGAGGCAAGAGGGAGGAAAGAGCTGTAATCTATGATTGCTGACCACTGTGCTAGGCATTTAATAGGTAGTTCCAGTTCTGATAACAGCCATCCAAGGTAGGGTTTCTTCCCATTTTCACAGATGTGGGATTTAAGGCTTAGAGAGGGAAAGTACATTTGCAAGGATGCATAACAAGTAAGTGGTTCCAGAACTGAATTGCAATCTTTTCCACTCCCGCATGATGCCGTGGGCTCCACCTTACTTATTTCTTTGGCCAATGAGGATAAGACCTGGTGGCATGTGACTACCCAACCCCACCAGCTGGTAGGTGGCAGAATGAGCCTGTGGCCTACAGCCCATTTCTGAATGCCAAGGACGAGCCTCCAGATGCTTACACATTTCGTCTTCACTCTGTGTTCCAAAATCTGCTTTCCAACTACATGAAAAGACTAAATTAGATGATAGAATTATTCTTACATTGATCTTACTCCTGCTCCAATTCTCAAAGTAGTGAATTAATTCAATTTGGATGATTTTGTGGGGGAGTATAATTTTAAAAACCCACAAAATTTGGATTCGTATCCTAGCCTCCACCACTTCCAAACTGATTGAGATTAAGTAGATCACACCATCTCCCTGAGTTTTCGTGTCCTCAGATGTGATGTATGGATAAGGATGTATAATTCAGGGAGCATTGCCAGGATTAAACGACAAAATGCATGTAAATTGCCCAATACAATGCTCGATCAAATCTTAGTCGCTGTAAATGCCCCTTTTGCACCAGCTACTAGCATTTCATCATCTTGATTCTAAGATTATTTAGAAAATAAGACCCACGGGGGAGCTCACTGGAGAGCACACAAACAGACCCACGTATCCAGGGAATTTTCACATACAGCAAAGCAGGTGTGGAAGACCAGAGTGGAAAGGAGGGAAAATGGGTCTGAAATAGATTTTCACATGAAAGAATTAAATGGGATTGCTACCTCACACCATACACCAATACCAACTCCCTTTGGAGCCAATGACAACAACAACAACAAATTGTAAAATTTTTGGAAGAAAATATAAAAGGAAATATATTTGCCTTAACATAGATAATAATTTCTTAAACAAGACGATGCAATGTTAACTCTATGATAAGATGGATCTATTTGACTACCCTAAAATTTAAAAATTCTGTTCATGGAAATCTTTTAAAACGTTTTTAGGGGTTATATCAGCAATACAGCAGAAAGAACGTTTTTATCATCTTCTCCCCCAAAGAACACCAATGTAGACAAGCAGCAGGGGTCCAGCACAGAAGCTTCACACACTGTCGGAGCAAAAATATCTGTGATCGGAGACCCTGAGGAGGGTCAGAGGAACAGTTTCACCCACCCATGCCGCCCATCCCTAAGCTGGCACAGCTCATGCCGAGAGACCTCGACCGTGATATTTCTCCCATAGGGTAAAGTGGAGGTGTGTGAGTGATCACCCACCTTCCTCAGCTGTGCGGGATGTCACCAAAGAGACTACCTCTCCCTTGCCCCACCCAGAATACGGAAGTGTGCTGCATGACTTGAGGGGGCAGCTGGGAGAACAGCTGTCAGGGGGTGTGTAAGGGAGGAGGACCTAACTGCTTCATGGACTCCGTCAGGAAGCCCACCCATGAGCTGCTGGGCCCCTCTCTCCCGTGGATCCCCCAATTGACCCTCAGGTACCTCCAACACTTGGGCCTTCACCACATGGCCAGCTTGCTGTGTGCACAAGAGTTAGCCTTTGCAGGCAGCTAGCAAGCATGTACAGAAAGCTGGCCCCACTCTGCGGGACTAGGGGAAAGTGCACAAATTTGAGTGTTCAGTACCAACCTGCAGAAAGCAAACAGCAGGCTGTCAGGAGCTAGGCAGGCTTTGCAGAATCAAGAGAATGCATACCCCCTAGCTGGCTTGGCTCAGCGGATAGAGCATCGGCCGAAAGGGCCCTGGGTTTGATTCTGGTCAAGGGCACATGCAGGCTCCTCCCCAGCCCAGGCCCTGGTCAGGGCTTATACAGGAGGCAACCAATCAATGTATTTCTCTCACATCAGTGTTTCTCTGTCTTTCCCTTTCTCTTCCACTCTCCCTAAAAATCAATGGAAAAATATCCTCAGGTGAGGATTAACAAAAAAAAAGAAGAAGAAGAAGGCATACAATCTTAAGAATTTCCACCCAACCTTGGAGCACATAAATGTATGAAGCAAATATTAACAGATCTGAAGGGAGAAATGCGCAGCAATACAATAGAGCGGGGGACTTCAATACCCCACTTTCAACAATGGATAGATCCTCCAGTCAGAAAATCAATAATAAACATTGGACTTAAACTACACAGTAGACCATATGAGCCTAACAAAGAGATACAGAACATTCCATCCAACAGCAGCAGAATACACATTTTTCTCAAGCACATGGGGATATTCTACAGGATAGATCATATGTTCAGCCATAAAACAAGTCATAAAAGTTTAGGAAGGTTAAAATTATATCAAGCATTTTTTCTGACCACAACGGTATGAAACTAGAAATTAATTACAAGAGAAAAACTGGAAATGAATAAATTCTTAAAAACCTACAACCGACCAAGACTGAATCATGAATAAACAAAATTTGAACAAACCAATAAAGACTAAGAAGATTGAATCAGTAATTAAAAACCTCCGAACAAAGAAAAGTCCAGGACCGGATGGTTTCATGGGTTAATTCTCCAAAACATTTCAAAGATAATTAATGCCAGCCCTTCTCAGACTCTTCCAACATATTGAAGAGGAGGGAAAACTCCCAACGTTATTTTACAAGGCCAGCATTACTTTGATACCAAAGCCAGATCAGGATACTACAAGAAAAGAAAACTATAGGCCAAGATCCCTACTAAATATAGATTCAAAAATTCTCAAGGAAATACTAGCAAACAATACTCAACAGCACATTGATTAAAAGGCTCATATACCGTGATCAAGTGGGATTTATCCCTGGGTTGCCAAGGTATTTCAACATACACAAACCAATAAATGTGCTACACCATATTAATAGAATGAGAGATAAAAGGCATTTGATCATCTACATAAAGAAAAAGCATCCAACCCAAATACGCATCAAGAAGAAAAGGAAGATATTCACATCATGAAATACTATCACCATGGAAATGAAGGAATTTCAACTCCATGCGTAACCATCTACAATACCCTATTTTGCATCTCATCTTGTAACTACAAAGAAATAAAATATTTAAAAAAAACATATATCCCCATTGCCTAATACAATGCTTCTCAAACTATCTGGGTCAACCCCCCCCCCCAAAAAAAACCCCAATTTATTTGTTTGTTTTTCCCAATTCCTGGTATGCTGATAGTTTTGTAGGTGTATCCCGTTCAAGGCGATGAGTTGACTATAGACTTGGTTTTAGCAGCAATGCTGAATTGCTAAAACGTTTATACATGTTTTCTCATCCAGTGAGAACCGGTACCAGCCAGTTTCCAGCCTGGCACCTGGTAAAAGCAGTTGCTTCCCTAGCATTGGATAGGCTTAGCTTTGATTCCGGCTCCATCACCACCCATTTGGATGGTCAAGTTATTTTAACTCTCTGAACTTAATTTTTTCACGTATAAAATGAGAATGAAAGTATTTAAGATAGTTACTGTGGGGCAGGGCTGGGACTAGGGTGAGGCAAGGACTCACTCTTGGAGTCATGCAAATGCCTGGTCAATGGTAGGAGTGAAGCCTCCTTAAATTCTGTATCCCAGATGCCTGACTTGCCTTACCCTCATCCCAGCCCTGCTATTAGGATTAAATGAAAGAAGGTAAACAAAGCGCTTAAACAGTGCTTGGCACAGAGTAAGATGTTAGGCAATAATATTTATTCTGATACTATGATGATCACTTAATGTTCCTTATTATTATTTGTGTTGTTTTATTGTTATCATCAGCCTGACTTAAACCGTGAGCTCTCCATTTCTGCTCATTAAGCTGAAAATGTAATGAAAATCCCTTTGCAGAGAAAATGTTCATGTGCAAAATGCAATAGATTCAACTTAGCTAGCCACTCATCCATTTATTCATTTTGCAACATAAAGAGCCTGTGATCTGCCAGAATTACGCTGTTTACTGGAGGCAGAGAATAAATAAGGCACAGTCTGTGTTCTCAAAGAGCTCCAGCCTGAGGTGGAGCGGGAGGACAGATTCAGGTAATGACAGCAATATGGCAGCTGCTATACTAAAGGAATACGCTGGGTCTAGGGTAGACCAGAGGAGGAGTCACCTGTGTTTGGTGAGATCAAAGAAATCTTCCAGGTGGCAGTGATGGTGGGGCCAAGGCACGAAAAATGAACGGCACTTCACAAACCTTCCAAAGCATAATGGATTCTTTTCCCCCAGCGTATTCTCTCGTACAGTGAAAATGCATAACACAGGGAGGAAAATAACACTTCTCGGAGATGAAATAGACTGTAGAGATCATCAGGTGCCGATGGTGATCAGCCAGAGGAAGTACTGCGCTCTGGGGGCTTTTGAGGACTACTGAGTTATTTTTAGTCATTATAATAACTGGTGGGGGTGGTAGCATTTTGTAGGCAGGTAACGGATATGGTAAATACCATGCAATGCACAGAGCAGTCCAACACATGGGAGAATTGCATTTACAAAATGCCAACAGCGTTTCTCTCGAGAAGCACTAAGGACAGCCTATGAAATATAGACATCTATGAAGTATATATATATATGTACTAGAGGCCTGATGCACGAAATTCGTGCAAAAGTAGGCCTTCCTTCCCCCAGTTGACAGCTTTGCGGTCCCACCCCCTGCCTGCACCCGCCTTGGCCTGGCACTGCCCATGTCCACCACCACACACCCCTGGTTCCCCGGTTCCTTGGAGACCCCCGATCAATTGCCCCGCAGAGGGTTTCCTGGGCCACCCTCTTTGGGGCAATCACAGAGCCCCTCGATTGATCACCCCACTGGCCGGTGGCCTGGGCCTCCCTCTGCAGGGCGATCGTGTTGCGATGGCGGGGACCCCAGACCAATCGCATCACACCAACCTTGGCTGGCCTGGCGCCAGTGTGTATCATAGCGTGGCCGTCCAGACGGTTATTCTGCCATTTGGCTGTTCGGTCAATTTGCATATTACACTTTTATTATTATAGATATATGAAGGTGAAAATGCCAAAGACTTTCAGACAGTCCAGCGTACCCTGTTGTGGCCCAGGCCTTCCTACATCTAATCTAAGACTCCAAGTCTCCTCTCCTTTGTGATTTATGATCATGTTTTGAGGCAACATCAAGACAGATTATGGAGGCTGGGCCTTGGTCCTTTTCTCTACAGATCATTGCCCCCAAGCTGGACATCCCAAACCATGTTGAATGGAAATTTTAAAAACTTGCAAAATTGTCCTGTGCTTTGTCGGTTAAGTGTCCCTAATATCTTTCCTTCTTTCACTGATGTCTTTCTTTGGAATGTTTGAAGAAATAACATCCTGTCTATCAATAATTTATCAATAAATATCCATTCCTCCCCAGAGATCCACACTTGTGACGATCTCTGTTTCTAAATTGGAAGTTTCTTATTTTATTTCTCAAAATGCACAAATTAGATTGTTAGCTAAACCAGGAGAAACTGTCTTTGCAGTTGTGTTTAACAGGTTCTATTGCATGAAGAGTGGGTTTTTCTATTGACTAAGACCCACAATTCAACGGGGAATTTCATACAAGACTGAGACTGAGCAAGTTTTCTTACACTGAGGGATGACCAGAGGAAGAGTTTTAACCTAGATAATACGAAACCCTTACTAAACAGTAATAAGCAGTACTTCTCAGAGTTATCTGCAAATCTCTCTCTCTCTCTCTCTCTCTCTCTCTCTCTCTCTATATATATATATATATATATATATATATATATATATATATATATATGCCTAAGCGACTATTATGACCGAACAACCGGAATGACCAGTTGACCAATTACTATGATGCACACTGACCACCAGGGGACAGACGCTCAATGCAGGAGCTTCCCCCTGGTGGTCAGTGCGCTCCCACAGCCAACCTCCCGAGGCCCCAGCCCACGAACCTCCCACAGTCCCTTCCCCACCCCCACCAGCCATGGTCTCTCCCCCCGGCCGGCCCCTCCCCACCGGCTGGCCAGCCAACTTCCTGCAGTCCTTCACCTCTGGCCGACCATGGGGCTAATGGGGGGGGGGGGGCGGGGGGAGACCCTACTCATGCACAAATTCATGCACCAGGCCTCTAGTTAATAATACTCCTCATAACTCTGAAATTTTATTTTTGAAAATAAAAGTTTTGTATTAGAAAAACTAATTCCTGATGGAAAACTCAATGTGCTCAATATTGAATTTTTTATTTCAGGAATAAAATAAGTAAACAGGGAAAATGCATTTTTAAAACTTTGCCAGCACAGGATAGACCTGTAAAATTTTAACAATATGCACTAAAATGTTTATATATTGTATCAGTTTACTGTATTTTTTGGAATGGCAAACACTGGTATGATGTATAAAACATTGTTGGCGTCCATATTCCATGACTTCTCAAAGATCCACACTGATGATGATATTTATATACAAATTGAAGGGGAGTTTAAAATTTACCTTTCTTTATTGAAATGCACAAATTAAATTATTTTATACCAAGAAGCAAGAGAGTCTCTGAGCAAGCAAAAAAATTAAATTAATAATGCTCATTATTCATTGGAAATCAGTCTCTCACATTAAGTTTATTAGTGCCTTCTTTATACATACTTTTAACACAGAGATCACCCAGGGAGAGGCAGAACTTTAAAAGTAAGAGTTGGCCATGAGGGCTTAGACAGGAAAGCTGAAAGTGTATACTTCAGTGCATAGATCTTTTAGTGGTAAAGGTACTCACATCCAATTCATTTTCAAAGTGGGGGAAGAAGAAGTCTCAATTATCTGCACCTTAAATTATTAGCACAGGTAACACTCGGGATTATTGCCAGTGAGTTCATCTTCATTTTCCTGATCCCACCTAGAAACCTCAGAGACTAAAACCATCCAAAAGGAATAGTTAAATAAATAATGGAGGTAAATTTCCCAGGATTACAAAAAAGATTTAAAAAATCAGATTGAAAGAGAAGACATGAAGGGTGGAGATGCTATTTGGATATATTGTGGTGAGATTCAAGAAGAAAACTCTAAAACTCCTAAAGAAAAAGTGCAGACCACATATGAAGGAATGAGAATCAGATGACACGGTTTTAGTGCAGCAGCACTGAAAGAAGATAATGAAGTCGTATTTTTAGAGTATTGAAGGAAAAGAACTTAAAATCCAAAATTTAATTTTGAGCCAAACTGTCATTCATAGATGAAGGCATGATAAAAATATTCTCTGGCATACAATGCCTCAGAAGGTTTTCTTCACAAAGGCACACATTGAAAGGGATCAAATACTTTGGTAAAATTGGTAGTTATCTAAAAAAAAAAAGTTAAGACCAAATAAAAAAGCATATATATAATAATCCCTACTTTATCCATAGCTTAAAATTTTAGACAATATCAATAATGATAGGTATGGATGGGGAGCTCAAAAAATGTGAGAGGCTGCTAAATTTTTATTCTTACCATGGAGGTTGATGTGGATGTTAAAAATGTATCTGTTAAAGAAAAATCATACTTCGAACTTAGTGATAAAGAAAACAAAACTAATCGAAGTCTGAGTAAGTTATATTTTCTAATACAAGCCATAAATAACGTCAGAAAGGAAGCAAGCTTCAAAATGAAGAGGCTAAGTGTCTATCTGGAGAAATAAGAAAAATAGTATAAAACCATAAAAAGCAAAAGAAGGTAATAAAATTAGGGGCAGAAATCAAGAAAATGAAAATACAAAGATAAAATGGAAAAGATCAATAAAACCAGAAGTTGGGGGGAACAAAACAAAATAAGCAAACCTCTGACAAGACTGATCAAAAGAAGACGCAAATTAAATAAAAAAATGAAAAGTGGAACATGATTTAGTCCAGAAACACAGAAAGAGATTAGAAAGAATGACAAAATACTGTAACAACTATTTGCCTGTAACTTTGAAAACTTAGGGGAAATACATAAATATTTAGAAAAATATAAATTACCAGAACTAAATAAAGAAAAATAATAAGTTTAGTAGCCTTAAAACTATTAAATAAATTGATGCAGCAATTAAAATCTTCCCACCAAGAAAACACCAAGCCCAAATGATTCTGCAGGCAACTTCTACTAATCCGTTAAGGAATAACTCTTTTTATTTTTTGAAAAAAATAAAATATGCCCCCAAATAACCCAATTAATTCTATGAAGCCAGCATAATCCTAATACCAAAATCAACATTCTGCAAGGTAGGAGAATTACAGAGCCATTTCATTCATGAGCATGCAATCAAAACTACTAAACAAAATATTAGCAAATATAATTCAACAGTGTATTAAAAATATAATAGAGCGTAACTAAGTTGAGTTTTTCCTAGGCATGCAAGGGTGGTTTGATCTTAGAAAATCCATAAGTATAATTCATCACCTTAACTGATTAAAAGAGGAAAACCCTATGGGATCAAGTGAGGAAAACATTTGGCAAAATTCAACACCCATTCATGATAAGACTCGGTATGTTAAGAAGAGAAAGAAAAGTTTTAACCCAGAAAATGATGTCTATTAAAAACTTAAAGCAAACATCACTCTAAATACGGCTTAGAAGGTAGAAAGCCTGGTCCCCACATGGTACCAGAGCGTTGTGGGGACTTGGGCAAGCCCCACCCCCTTTAGAGGATGCCATAGTTTCCTCATCTGTGGCATGGGAGCATTTTGAAGTCTCCCCTCCTTGTAGGGTTCTGTGACTCTAAGGCGAGTCCTTGAGGAAACTGAGATCCATGCCCAGAATGGCCACCAAGCAGGCAGGCCAGAATGTGTTGGCCTGATGACCCTTTGGAAATTGGCAACAATGTATTTCTCCTTTTATACTTTCCAAGAATTCTAATGGACCATCAAGTATCAAATCAGGGCCACTGGAACTTCCCTAAATGAGTTATCTTTCATCTTCCTCCATGTTTAAGTCTTGCTCATTTCAGTTCAGTTGAAATTGCATACTACCCTGTGGTTTGCAGAAAAAGTCCACAGTGGTTTTTGTCTCCTGGTTTCAATTTAGGGTCCACTCTCCTCTAATCACTAGATGTCAGTATGTTTTCTAATAATGCCTGTTTTGCCAGGTTTTGAGTTATGCTTCCTCCGCCCCTGGGTCTGACGCTCTGCCACAGCAGTGGGAGCAGAGACACTCCGGCCCCCATGATCAGCTATGTTCCTATGCCACCACGAAAGCCAAAATAACAATTAGCTTCATGTAAATATTGAGTCATAACATTTCCTTCTCACTGTTCTAGAGAAGGCCTGAGCTTGTTCTGGTGAAACGTCCAGGTGTGATGGGTGGTTGGATCTTGTATCCTAACAGGGGCTCCTCCAAAAGGGGTCTCCAGGACGCTTGTGGGCTTATACAGGGTCAGTTGGGGGCTGCTATCCCCTTACCTCTGTGTTGGGCATTTGTGGTTGTGGAGGTTCTCTCTCTAGGTCAGCACCACCCTAACTCACCTGCATGCCTCTTGGTATTCGTGCAATATGGCGCCACCGTCTATGGCCACGTCTATTAAAACAGTTTGCTCTGGGGTCATCAGGTTCAGTTCCATCGGAGGGCTCTGCTGCCCTCTCAGGGAAACGGGCTTTGTTTGTTTTTGAAAATGTAAACACCCAGGGTACTTTTCAACCACGAACCAGGGTCTTAATTCAATATGCTCAGAAATAATTGCCTGGCTATTGACATTAACCTGATTTTGTCCTCAGAAGCTTCTGCTCAGAGAAACCTGTTTAACTCCTGAGTGCTAGGGCTCCTGCTGACAGCCCCATCCTTGCTCCCTGCTACATCCGTTTGGTCTACACAGAGGCGTGGTCACACAAAGCCACGGTCCTTATTGGTCCAGGGATTGTAAGGGTCATCCACTAACGTGCCTGCTCCAGGTCCTCGAGTCCCTAGCGGTCTAAACAGAACGAAATATTCTCAGCTCTCACCAGTCTCCCGGGAGGCCAATCCAGGGCTCCTTTATTTTACAGGATCTTATTGCTAATCAGATCACAGGCAGGGGCGCAACAGGTGCCACAATCAGGATCCTCCAGAAGCAGAGGCTGAGAGGGAGAGTGGACAGCAGGATGTTGGTTAGGGATCGATGCCAGTGCAGGAAGGAGAAGGCGGCAAGATTGGGCAGAGGAAGAAGCTGAACTGTGATACAGACTGGGCAAGGCCTCTACCACCCAGTAGGGGATCGCTGATGACAGTGTTGTCCCTCGGAGCATCCCACAACGGGGTGACATGGCCGGGACTCCATGACTCTCTTTCCTCGAGTGGCACATGATAGCAGGCTGCCCCCCCAGAAGGGTGTGGCCTTGCACCAGGCCCTTCCCTGCAGCTGTGGCAGACCCTAAGGCAGTGGTTCTCAACCTGTGAGTCGCGACCCCTTTGGCGGTCGAACGACCCTTTCACAGGGGTCGCCTAAGACCATCCTGCATATCAGATATTGACATTACGATTCGTAACAGTAGCAACATTACAGTTATGAAGTAGCAACGAAAATAATTTTATGGTTGGGTCACAACATGAGGAACTGTATTTAAAGGGCCAGAAGGTTGAGAACCACTGCCCTAAGGGGTTGTCTGTTGCCCTCCTCCCCAAGGCTTGAGCACCATGTCTTTTCTTGAAGAGGGACCTGGGTGGCACATTTCTGTGTCTACCTTAGGTAGGGATGTGCGTACAGTGCTATGGTACCCACAGCTCCTGAGCTATTATTACTCTTGATTCCACTAAAGATTCTATTGGTGTCCAGGGCTGGGGTACAGCAAATCTTCCCTCTGCGTGGCACTAAGCATTCAAGGCCCAGTGGAGGAGGCGAGCAGAACAGTGTTCCCTTCTGAATGAGGTCTCCAGTAGGCATGGGGCCTCTGCCAGCGTGATAAGCTGGCACAGTGCTCAGTCCCCTGGGCCTCTGGCCAGTCCCAGAACAAGGAACTTGGACCATTTCCTCCCAACACAATGCTGGGTGCATCTCTTAGTTCAGCTCAAGTCTCTTCGCATCTAACAGCCAATATTGCGGTGATAGTATAAAGGGGCAAACTCCTCTGCGTTAATTAGATGTGACTCCTATTGTAAAATGCAGTTGAAAATGAAGGTTTTCACTACGTACCAGTAGACATTATGTGGTATGAAATGGGTGACATTTGCTTTCCTTAGACGTCTGCAAAAGTGTTTATTTTTATAAAGAGAGTCCGTCAAACTGCACATTAGCATGCACACATCCCTTCCTGCTCTCTCCTCCCATCTGGCTCACTCGCAGAAATTACATTTCTTCTCAGCTTGCCCAAACTGTTAGCACACAATTCGGCTCCCACTTGCCTGGTGTCAATTTAATATCGCTTTAATTAGACAATTAGAGAAGGGCCGACGAAGATTCCCAGCTAACGTGCTGGAAGTGGGAGTCAACTTGATTAGGAATGGCTCTTTTTCATTTTAAAATAGTTTGTTTGGTTTTGCCTTAGCACAAAAAAAATTTTTTTTTACTTGATTAAAGTCTCAGAAGCTCATAATGAATTGACTCAATGAGATTAAAGTATTTCCATGGAATCAGAACTCTGAGAACAGGATCTGACCCCCTCCCCCCCAACCACAATCGCTCTGTGCCACCTTCAAGAAGAGAGTAACTCCGAGCTTTGTTTATAACATCAAAAGGACAGATGAAAAGTGGAAAATTCAGCCCTGATGGGTGAAGAGGCGGCTCTCCCCGGCTCCCACACTGAAACACCCATCAGGCTGTGGTCAAGATGCGGGGCAGCGATCTGGCAGTGCGGTTCAGTGGTCAGGGCTCTGGGCTCCAGCCTCACCATGTCTGGCTGTGAGACTGGGGGCTGAGCCCTTCCCTCCCAGCCCGGAGTTGCTCACGGGGGAAAGCGATTACATCAAGTTCCCAGGAGCATCGTAAGGAGCTGACAACGGCCGGTTACGGACATGGAAGAGTCAAATGAAATCAAATCATCTGAAATGGCACGGAACTTTATAAAAACAGACTTAGACAATGGGGCCATTTTTTTTCCTCGTTTTTCATTCAAATGCTTGGCAGCCTGAGGATTGTTATATTTAGTAATGATAATTAAATGATTCCATGTGCTCTGGGGTTCTCATAAGATCATCAGCGTGCACTCGGGAACAGATCCTAGAGCCGATCTGGTCTAACAGCTTCATTTCCTAAACGCGCCAAGAGTTTAAGGAACTTAGAAACCCACGTTTGGGAAGCCAGGACACTAGCCGGGGCCTCTGAGTCCCCAGCCACGCTCTGGCCTCCGAGAGGCGCCTTCTCCAAGCGCACCTGCGCCCAGGCGAGCTTCCCCACCAGGCTCTGCTCCTGCAACTGCCTTCTGGAGTTGCCATGGGTACCGAGGGTGAATAAAGGTCAGATTGAAAGACATCCAGGAGCCCTGACTGGTTTGGCTCAGTGGATAGAGCGTCAGCCTGCAGACTGAAGGGTCCCGGGTTCGATTCCAGTCAAGGGCATGTACCTAGGTTGCGGGCAAATCCCCAGTGGGGGTTGTGCGGGAGGCAGCTGCTTGATGTTTCTCTCTCATCAATGTTTCTGGCTCTCTATCCTTCTCCCTTCCTCTCTGTGAAAAATCAATAATATATATATAAAGAAAGACATCCGGGACAGTTTGGGGGCCTGCTCCCTGGTCAGGCCCATGCTGCCTGCCCAGGTCTCTCTCCATGGACACATGGCCTTCTCTGACTTCTTCTCAAACCATCAGTCTGTCCAAATCTCAAAACAAATATAGCAGATTTCAGGCCTGCTCTTAAGCCCTGGGTTTTCCAATGAAGGGAGCCGATTCAAAAGCTTCCCTGGTGTGAGCTGACATTAACCTCACCGTCCGTTTCCGCCTCAGTCTGTTACCTGCCCAAGCCCGGGATGGGTCAGACACGGGGCTGGCTACACGTGTTCCCGGGCCGGTGAGCGAAGCCCGGGGTGACCGGGGCAGCAATGGCATCTGCCATGGAGCCTGCCTTGGGTCTGGTGGAGGCCGGCAGGCGTGACCGACATCTGTCAGAGGCCCATGGAGAAGCTAATGACCCTGCTTTCCCATTTCTATCTCCCACTCTTTAAATAGAGAACACCAGCGCTTCTCTCTCTGCTATGGAGACATGAATGACACAAAGGCCCGCTGGAGAGAAAATGGCATGTGAGACAGGTGGCTGGTCTGCACCAAGAGTGCGATGAGTACATCTTGAATAAATGAACGAAGCCCCTGAAAGCTCAGTAAACAAGCTGTATTGACACGTACAAATGGACGGGTCACCCTGCTAGGGGGACCAGAGGGACAGGAATGTATTACATCAAGTTATACTGTTTCACATTTTTGTGGTTTTTGAGTGGGGGTCTTACCAGAGCCCCTCGTGTGCTGGGTAACTGCAGAGACTCAGGTTAAGGGCGGGTGATGGCATCTGTGTGGTGTTTATTGCATAGTCGGTGCTCTCTCCTACATCACAATGGCCCTTGGAGGGGGTCACAGAAGCACTGTGAGGCAGGAACTGTGCTGCCCTCTGCAGTAACCAAACGAGATCAGTAGAAACTCACTGCACTCCTAGAACATTCGGTCCCCATTGGGCCTGGTGGCCCCTCCCTCAGGATAGGATACTGGGGCCTGGGATGCTGATCGGAGGGGCAGGCAAAGTCCTGCGTGGTCAAAGGCTTCAGATGGTGAAGCCCTCCAGGCCACTTCCCCCTCGTCCTACGCATCCTGGAGAATGGAACCACTTCAGTGTCCAGATCCAAGCATGCCAGGCTCCTTTTCTGTGCCCTTGGCTCCCACCCCTTCCCCATTGCTGTCAGGTGTGCTCTCTGTCCTAGGACATCCCTACCCCAAGCACTCCTTCTCCGTCTGCTCTCTCTCCTTTCTCTGTCTCTCCTTCCTTCCTTCCTTCTGCTCATCTCTGGGGTGCCCAGGTGGACTGGGGTCTCCCTGAGCACATTCCGGCTCCCAGTGAGAGATGAGAGCCTCTTCTCTCCCTTCACCTGAGGTGGCTTCACCAAGGGGGTGGTCCACTACTCTCGGCATAGTCCTTCTGTTGCATATAAATTCATTTCCTCAAATTCAAAGGCACCGGTCATTGGGCTCGATCTAATGGGGAGCCCTGAGGTCTCGCAGAATCCGACTGTCCTGGGGGCCAGAGGCCCAGGCTAGGGACCCTGCTCTCCCACAAGCTCCCGGTCACTTTCCCTTTCCGAGCCAGCCTGCTCGCACGGGGCTGTAGCACTAAAGGTGAGACTAAAGGGTTACTGGAGTCTCTTCTGGCTGGAACGTTCTGGGACTGAGAGGAGGTGGGGCCCAGCATTCCTGGGGAGTGACACAATTCCAAACAGAGAGATCAAAGGGGCTCCGTGGAGGGAGGCCCCCCAACCAGGGAGGCCCCGACCAGGAGCTGCAGGCCTGCGTCTGGGGTCAGCAATTAGCTCCTGCCGCCACCTTCCTCTCCCGCGGGCTGGGGCGGGCGGTGGGTGCGCCCCCAAGCCGGAGGCAGGAGGTCCCGTGGAGGGAGAGAGGGAGCCGGAGAGCCCACCGGGAGCCGGGACATCTGCATGGAGCTTTCTGTTAGACAGATGCAAAGTTAAACATTTTAACAAAAAGCAGTCCACTCCGGCCGTGTGAGAACCGCGCAGCGCGGGTACCTCTTAAAGTATTTGATGAGAGACTAAAAGGCTGACAGGCTAACACTTCACTTCCTTCCAATTAGGGGCCTTTAACATCAAAGGCCCAGGCCCCACTCAGCCAGGCTTACTTGAATGAATTAGGGGAGAGAATGGGTCCAGGAGTTGCTTCCTTCTCTCCCTCGTGGAGACGCAGGGCTCAGGGGCTTTAATAAGATGTTTGGGGTCACCAGGGTCAGGCTCTGACTGGGGGCACCGGGAAACTGCCAGAGTGCTTCAATATGTGTGGTGTTTGCCGTGCAATCAGGCCCACCAAAGCCTCCCCTTGTGGGGCCTGTCTTTCGGGGACCCTTCCGGAGACAGAGCTCTCGGGCAGGCAGCCCCCCCACCCCAGGTCCCACTCTGCTGGGTGTTCAGGGCCTGGGTGCAGGGGAAGCCAGGCCCATTGGTGTTGCAACAGGTTTTTTTTTCAGCGAACCGGGCCATATGAGTGCCCGTCCTGTCCGTTAGCGCCAGAGGTTCCCTGTGCAGACAGCGGCTGCACGAGGTGGGAGTGATGCTCAGCCACTGAGCCGGCTGGCTCTGGGCCTCCATCAAAGAGAGGGTGCAAGTCTGTACTCCCCAGAGGAGCACACTGAGCGGACCAAAGGTTAAGCGACCTGCCCAGAGTCAAACCCTTCGTCTGGGAGGCAGGTCTCTCTGCCTCCACATCGCGGACTCTTTTCACCCCATTATTTGACTGCTGAGCTAAGTGGTGCTCTGGCTGGGACCACACTTCTGGTCCTATGCCCAGTGACCTCACAGCCTCAAGGTCGCAGATAGGAGACTGAGGGAGTATGACCCGCCTTGCGCTTCTGCCTCCTGCAGCAGAAGCTGAGAGCCTGGTACCAGGCTGCCCCACCACTCCCATCTCTTATTTATGCTCTGGCTGACATAAGTGAGGTCCTCAGGACTCCTCCAGGAGCGCCGTTATAACTCACCGTTAATGAGCTGGGTCATTATTTTTAAGGCCCCATCAATATCTCTCCCTGTGGCAAAGCCAGCTTTAAGCCATAGACATTTACATACAAATTGCAATGCATCCCTACACCTTCGTCACTTCCCCTAGAAGGGACCACTGTGATCATGTCTGTCAGTCCCCTTGGCTAGCAGCAAGGAAAGAGAACTCCATCCTGAGCGTAGGGAGCCTGTGCCACCTCAGGACTCCGGGGCCCGCGGCAGAGACAGGCCCTGCCCGGGCTAACACCCCAGCCCGCAAAGAGCTGTAGGTCTCACTGAAGCAGCCACGATCAGAACAAAAGTCAAGCACAGAGGAGTGCACGCAGTGAATGTTTTACTGTGTCCAACATACACACACCAGCAGTGTTCTCGTGTCACACGGAGGCAAAACGCAGATAAGCAAGGGCTTTCGTCTCTGGGGTTCTATTGGATTGGGAGCATTGAACATCAGTGGAGGAGTGATTCCATTACTTTCTATGGTCAACATAAAGCATTGCAGTGATATCACACCAAACATCGCGATGGGACGCGGTAGCTTTCCTTTCTCTTTTCCTTGTCCTCACAGCCACGTGCACCGATCTAGACAGACCTGGGGTCCTTCGCAGCATGAATACACTAGAGATTGCACGGCCAGAGGACAAGGATGGTGCAAAGTCTAAGAGAAGTAACTTTCGGTATAAATTCCATATGTTGTCTATAAATCGGTGTATATTAATATTTTGCGTTTCAATACCCAATAGAAAAAGAGGAGCCCTGTTTTGATTTGGTTGTTGATTGTGGGGAGCACTTGGAAATTTGGCAATCCAGATGGGCTTTGGCATTGGGGTTTGGACTAGACCCTGAAGGTAAGGCAGGATTCGCCCGGCCGTGGGAGGCAGGAAGGGTGAGAGGAAGAAGGTGTCTTAAGAGACTTTGCAGACAGAATGCAATGACCCGTGTGGGGCAATGAGACCTGGCCAGGGGCCCAATGGAGGGAGTGTCTAGGAAGAGAGACTGCGGCCCGCTAGTGGCCGATCCCTCGGTGTCAGGTAGGGAAGGGGACACATGTCTTTCTGGGATGCATGAGAGTGCCTCAGAGACGTGATTTTAGGAGATTCTGAAATTCTGTGTGTAGGACCACAGGCCTGCGGGCCTGTGGGGAAACCCATTCTTCTGGACCCAGCACCTCAGCTGCCTGCAGCTCAGGCCTGTGCTCCCTGCTCTGCCTGCTGTGACACCCCCTGCCCTTCCCCCTGATGTGCCCACCGCCCAGCTGTCTTTCCAAGGTGGGTTCAAGTCATTGTCTCTCCATGAAGCCTTAGGTGATGTGGTTCTTGTCACCACGTGTTCACCTGAACACTGGGAGGCATGGTGGTCCTCTTTTCTGTGTGACAGGGCTGCTCTGAGCATGAGGAAATGGCCGGGGCCCTGGCAAGTACTGTCTGAAGGGAGTCGCAGAGCTGAGGAAGGAGCTGGAAAGACCTAGACGGAATCCAGCTCTGCTTCTTCTCCGGGAAAGGACAGTGATCCGCCCCCCCCCCCCCCCCCACTGGAGCCTCACCCTCATCACCTGGCCATGGGGCTCTGGGCCTGCTCTGAGAGCCCTGGGCAGGTGAGGCGAGATGAGACAGGTGAGCTGACCTAGCTCTGCTCCAGGAATGTCAGAGGTGCCCCCGTCTTGGTCTCCTCCTGCCTGTCATTGCCTCTTCTCTCCTTTCCTCTGCCCTCTGAGCACTGAGCCGGCCCTGTCTCCCCGGCCCCTGGCCCAGATGGAGATCACGTTGTTCTGCAGGTCACAGAGCTGCACCTCCCAATTTTTTGCAAGCTGTGGGTGCTGACAAATGATTTACTGGGACACTGGGCTAATGACAAGATGCTGCTAGGCCTCCACTCCCCTCCCCCACCCCACTCCGCGTGGATGTGCTGGCCTCTATGGTAACCATCAAACAGCAATCTCATAAAGCCGCTCATCTTCCAGGGAGCGGGGCGGCTCCAGGGGCCATATTGCAAATGTTTGACCCCCAGGTACCTCCAGGTCATAGGGATTTATTAGTTGGAATCTGCAGTTCAGCAGATGACATTTTAAAAGGCATTTTATTGCCTCATGACCTGTGTGCATTGCAGGGTAATTCCGAGGCTTTGCGTCTGCAGGGATGTCTAAGCCCCAGTGGCTCCCAAGGAGTTGCAGGCCTGCCCGCCCAGCACAGAAATCCAGGTCTGATCACTCCCCCCATAAATCTCATCTCAGGCTCCCCTCCCATCCCAAGCTGGGACTTGATGCTGGGAGGGCTTTTCTGCTCAGCATCCAGCGTGTCTCAGTGGTTGGGCATCAACCTATGAACTAGGAGGTCACTATTCGAGTCCCAATCAGGGTGCATGCCCGAGTTGTGAGCTTGATCCCCAGTGGGGGATGGGGGTGTGCAGGAGGCAGCCAATCAATGATTCTCATCATTGATGTTTCTATCGCTCTATCCCTCTCCCTTCCTCTCTGAAATCAATCAATAAAATTTTTTTTAAAAATCTCCCCAAAGGCTATATAAGTTAGACTATGCTGTGCATATAAGGAAGCTGAGACTCAGGCGAAGGAGACTTAATTAAAGTCTGACAGCTCATATTTGACAAAATGAACACTGTAACCCTGGGGTAGCCACCCATCACCATTCCATTTCACAAGATCCTTATGCAAAATGCTTCCATTTGCTTGAAGAGCAATGATCTGTAGGGTGTGTTGAAGTGTGGTTCCCCGACTGGCATCCCAATGACTGTGCTACGGAGAGTGGCCTGGAGACGGGCTCTCAGGGAAACTCAAAAGCCACTGGGAGATGCAATGTGAATGACCCTTCTCTGTGTGTACCAGGCAGCCTGCTGTCTGTGTCCTCCCAGAGCAGCGTGCCGTATAGCGCACAGCTTGTTTCTGAGAGCACTTTGAGGAGGCAGAATCCCCTCCTCTAGACCACACACTCTGACTCCGAGGCTTCCTGCAGCCTCTTGGAATTCCCCTTGATCGTAGCACCAACACCAGGTATTATAATTATCGGTGCCATCTTCCAATCCCACACCTACTCTGGAAACTACTGTGGGCGGAGACTAGGGTGATTCACGCTGTCTCCCCAGGACCTTCCCCCTTGCCTGGCTCCCAGTAGATGCTCATTATGTGTTGATTGTTTTGAGTTGAGCTCCAAATCTGCCCCCTGGGGGGATGCTGTCTCTTCCTTTCAGGATTCCTCCGGTGAAGACTATGCTTCCTGCCCTGACACATGCGTTCAGGCATGTGGTCCAAATCCGGCAAGACTCGGCCCATTCTTGTCGGATGAGGTTCAGTTGATAAAAGTCACACACACACGCTGCTGTTTTGTCAAACACCAGCCTCCAGGGTGCAGAGGCATGTGAGCTCCTTCATTGTTTTTTTTTATTCAAGATCAATGAAACATAAAGTTGAGCCCAAAACGATAAGGATCTTCTCTCCACACTGCCAGCTGCTCCCTTTTCCCTGGGCCAACTCAGTCTTAGCTCCGATCAACAGGCTTTTATTGGGTGTCTACTCTGAGCCAGTAACTGAATGAGACGTTAGAACAACAAAAATGAATCAGGTATAGCGCAGAAGTGCCTCAGCCTGCCAGAGGAGAAAAGGGAGAAATCAGATCCTTAGGGTATCAATGTGTGCTGTGTAGGAGGCTCACTCATGTATAGACTCATGGGCTGGGGAGACGGCTGTGGACTTGGGTGGCCATGGGCCATCTTTCAGTGGAGGTGATGCCTGTGTGTTAGAAAGTAAATGGAAGTGTTGGTATGAGAAACTTGGAAGGGCATCATAGGCATGAGCAAAGGTATAGAGGGTTCTCATATGATCATGAGAATACTTATGTTCCTTGGGCACAGAGAACTTCATACTATTCCGTGTTACTGGAACAAAGAGTTTAACTTAGGGAGTGGCAGACTTGGGAAAAGAGAGACCCATCATCGAGATTTAGTATGGCAGCCTAGGGAGATTTAGCTCTATGCTATAGGCAATAGGAGTCATTGCAGGATTTTAAATCTATAATAATAAAATCATAATATGCTAATTAGACTGAGCATCCTTCCAGACGTCCTTCCGGACGAAGCCAGGGCTGCGAGGGAAGTCCGGGTCCTGGGTGCCTGCCGGCAGTTGGAGAGAAGCCCTGGTCCCAGGTGCCAGAGGGAAACGGGTACTGGCAGCTAGGGGAGAAAGAAGGCCTACTCTTGCACGAATTTCGTGCATCGGGCCTCTAGTATGGTAACAAAGAGCCATGGGTCCTAGGAAGATCCTGTTGGTGACCTTTCTAGGATGGATTGAAGTTAGAGTTGGTGGAGGAAAGATTATTTATAAGACTGGTGAAGAAAGAGGAAAGATGATGAGTCTTAACTAAGGGCAGTGGAGATAGGATGGAGGGAAAGGGAAGGTTTGTAAGATACTCAGGGGAAGACGAACAGTCAAGCTTAGGTGAGCAATTAGATGTGCAGAACCTAGTCTTCCTCATTAAAGTTGCCACTTTAGGGCTGTGCACTTGTCCTGGACTATAGGGTATTAGGAGCCTATAGGTGGACTCACGTGCTTAGCGGAGACCAGATGGAAATATGTCAAGTGGAGCCCTAGCCCTGTCCCTTGGACTGACTGGAAGAGCACAGAGCATCAGAAATTGAGGGAGAGCAATCAAAGTCTTGGGAAAAGAATTGCAGGATTGTAAAGAACACGTGTTGGCCCATCAGTTATTGACTACAATGCCCAATTCTCCAAAGGTGCACTGTGGTTACGGGCACAACAAGGTTCATTTAATTGGCAGCCTTTGCAATGTTGTTGCTCCCCAATCTTCATAAAAAGGAAATGAGGGCTGTGGTGGGTGGACGAGGTGTTGAGCTGTTCTGGCTACAAGGAGAGAGGTCGGGCCTTTGATGAGCTCTGTAAATAATCAGTAGCACATGGCCATGCTACACGGCCCAACTCATAGACTCATATAGCACTGGGGGAATGCTAGGGGAGGCAACACCAGAGGCAAGGGGGCAAGACATTGGCAGGTGGCTAATTGGATAGCTTGCCACTATGAGCAATATTCAACAGGGCTGGTGAAGGACAATGAGATAGGAGAGCATGTGCCTTTGAATTTGGGGGAATGGGGAACATTGAAGTCCAGTCCCTACTATTGAGTAGTCATTGAGCCCTGTGCAGAACCTTGCCTTTCTCTAGATCTGTTCACTCATCCACTTAGCTGGGAATGAATATGAGTGCCTTCTTCATGGGTTTTCAATGACAATCCAGTGAGTGGCAACAGACAATAGTGGTTAAGGAAAACCAGAAGGTTGGGGTGGCTGCCTCTGCTCAGATCCCAGTTTCATTCCCATCTGTGTCCATCCTTCTGAAAACGGAAGCATCAGTGGTACTCACGTCATAAGATGGACGTTGGGATTAACAAAGAAGACACGTGTGAATGTTGGCACCTAGAAAATGCTCATTAACTGGGAATGTGCTCATGATATAAGGGCTAGGCACTGTGTTCAAAGAGTGAAGAGGCTTATTGCCTCTGACAAACACTGTCAGATCAAGACACTGGTAATCAACCTGACTCAGTGTCAGTATCTGCTAGGTGTGCACCATTATCCTTCATATAGACCCAGCTCCATCACTTGTATTCCCACTTTACAGACAAGTCTAGAGATACAAAAAAATTAAGTGACCTGCCCAGGATCGGAACCCTGCATAATAACTCCAGAGCCAATGCCACACTACATGGCATGCCTGCACACCTCTCCATGGCCATTGGGGAGCCCTGGCTGTCCTTCCAATGGCCTGGCATTTGTTGAGGGCCCACTGTAGGCCAGGCAGGTGTCAGGCACTTTGCATATCTCATTGTATTGTCATAACCATGTGAGCTGGCTACTATTGTCCCCATCTTACAGACTAAGTGACAATCCAGAGTGGCCACTCCCCAACTGCCTCGGGTCCTGCTTTGGACGTGAGTCTGCTAGATATGAGGTCCTTGTTCTCTCCCTAACCCCCCTGCAGTCCTGCCACTGGGAAAGAGATCAAGAGGAAGGGTGGAGACGATGATCATCCCTTGCATTTTTGTTCATAGCACTTTCACAGACCTTGCTCTGCTAAGCAGCTGTTGCCATCCTGGTTACACATGACAAACCTGAGAGTGGAGCATACTAAGCAACCTTCCCCAAGGTCACAAAGCAAGGCTGCAGCACCTAGCTCCTCATCTTCCCTTCTGAAAACACAGAGGGCGTGGCGTTTAACTCGTAGCTCATTTCAAAAAATGGAGACATCTTTCTGGATCATATCCCGGACAACCAGCCCTCGTTTTAGAATTTGGAGAAGGGCCTCAGGAGGGGTGGGCCACACGCCCCTGTCCATAAGGAGCTGTGCACTCAGCCTCTACCTATGGGCTGGCAGCATGGGATGCTGCTTTAATTAGGTCGCCATGGTAACGAGCTCCAGGAGAACAATAGACAGTTGTGTACTGTGAAAATCATCAGCCGAAGACAAGGCCTCGCTAAACTGTAATTACGCTGGAGTAGAAGCGGGTCTTCATTTCGGTGAGAGACATACACTGCCAGCCTCGCCTCCTGACCCTCGGATGTGATCTGAACACCAGGGTTTGGGGTTCCAGGCAGCTTTATGGTTTAAATCTATACGTGGAGTGTTAAAACCCCATATAAAGATGACCATCTTGACATCCTGGGTTCTGAGTTGTATGCTCCCACAGGTAAGGAAGGTGACAAGAATCAATAGGTGGCATTTATGGCATGGAGATGTGCCAGATGTTTCATTTGGTCTCCCCTAATCACCCCATAAGCACCTGCTATGGGTGTCCTGAGCCCCACTTTCCAAGGCAGGAAGCCACGAAGGTCCTGTCTCAGCTGTGTCCTCGCTGAGGAGCTGGGGAAGGTCTTGGCCCCGGGGTGTTGGGCTCCGAGGCCCAAATGCTTTGCTCTGAGCCGCATCACAGTTCAAGGACAAAAGGAACGTCCCAGTCCGGCTGCACTTCTAAGACGCCCTCTGAATCCTCCTTTTGATAAAATGGAAGGGCTCCCTTTTAATCTGGTTAGTTTGGCCAGTCTGATAAGACGCAGTTCACCCGGCCATCAGAGTCCCCGAGACCCATAAATACCAGAAAGATCATTTAAAAATAAATTACCGACTGAAAGCAGGGAAAACGCATCCTTGGATTGTTGCTCTCCAGGCCCATCATAAATCTGTTGTCTTTTCGGCTCTGCAGTGACCAGGGTCACGGACCGTAAAGAGCTTCTACAGAGAAATTTGAAAAATCCCAGCAAGATGGGGCATGTGGGAGTCATAGGAAAGGCATCTGTCTGCTGCGCCATGCGCCCAGGTTGAGGGACGCAGCCCCAGGCTGGACGGGCCAGGCGGGGTGGGCGCAGACACCGGGAGCAGCTGCCCCACCTGCCGTGACATTGGGGGCACCGTGAAAAGACCCCAGCCCCTAAGACGTTCTGGTGCCTGACCCACTTTCACGGAAAGGAACCAACTTTCCCGTCTCGCTGCAGAGAGAAGCTACATTTCCCTTTGGAGATGGGACCCAGTGACCTCAATTCATAAGACTGAGGATGAGTCTGATTTTAGATTGTGTTGTTCTGGGGGAAACACAGTTCTGTTGGAAGAGAGGGGAGAGAGAAGAGCTTGTTAGAGAAAGCACAGGCTGGAGGTGAGGAGCGGGCAGGAGTGGGGGTGGCAGGGCACCCCCGCCCCACCAGTGGCCCCTCATTCTGGTGCAGGAGAGCAGGGAGGTGTGGTGGCCTCAGGGGGCCTCCGGACAGTTGACGAAGCAGGGTCAACCTTGGTCTTCTCATCTGTCACCTCTTTGAGTTGTGACCGTTGCAGAGAAATGGTGCCCTCCAGCCTCCTGCTCAGAAAACACACAGTGACAGGCCGTGACTCACCACCTAGCAGCTCCAGGGGGACAGCGATCAGCCTCGGGGATGGTGTCAGCACACTCCCCTCACCCTCCCTCACTTTTCACAGCCAACGGGAGAACTGGGAGAATGTATCACCCCCCCCCCCCCCCGGCCCAGGAAGGCACAGGACTTTGAATCACTGACAGCAGGAGCTGTAGATGCATCCAAAACGGTCTAAAGCAGTGATTTTAAACTCTGGGATAATCTGGCTCAGAGAATGCGGTGAGAGCTAGGGACCGTTTCCCTGTGGGAGAAAGGCCCATGTGGACATACATCCAACCATGTGTGAACATTCTCTAGGGCCCTGCGACTCTCTGATGCCTGTCCATGGACCCCCTGTGGGCTCACACCCCAGCAGAAGGATCCGTGCTCTGGTCTAACCTCCTCATTTTATAGATGGCTGATGGGGAAGAGGAAAGGACTAACCCCACGTCACTAAGTGAGGGAACGCCACATTGAAACCCCATTCCTCCCTCTCTCTTCCTGGAGAAACTGTTACATGCACCTTCTAACTGGCTTCCTAGCTCCTCTCCAATATAGTCTCTACACCACAATAAAATAGCCTTTTTCTAATACAAATGACATCATGTATCTCTCCCGTTTAAAAACCTTTAATGATTCTCCATGACCCCTGAGAGAAGACCCAACATCTTTCACATGACCTACACGTGAGCCAGGGCACCATGTTACGTACCTGGAGGACAGTCAGGGGCTGGGACTCCAAGCAGCTGCAGGGCCCCCCAGGAGGGCCTCAGCACGTCCCTCCAGCCCCGTTCCCCTCCACTCTCACTCCAGCTATGTCCATCTTCTCTCAACTTCTCTCACATTCTGGGCCTTTGCACAAGTTTTTCCTTCTTCCTGACACACTCTTCCTTCCTCTCTCCCCTGGCTACCTTGTATTCATCCTCCACTTCTCAGCTTTACCCCCCACCCCCACCCCCGCCGCCCCTCTTTTTTTTTTTTTTGAGGACTTCCTCAAGTGTAGCTCATATGGGTCCAGTCCAGACCTAGTAACCATAATGTTATTCCAAACAGAGGGGATCAAATACAGATTTGCTGCATCGGTGTTGAAGACAAAAGCTTTTTAAGAATCAATGCTAAGTTAGCCCAGAGGTTCGTGACTTCAGGAAGCAAGTACTAGCCCTAAGTTTGGGAGAATAAAAGGGAAGAGATGGAGTTACCAGAATCTAGAAGTTCAGAGAAGAGACCTGTGTTCTGACCTCCAAGCAGCTGGCACATGTGTGGGGTGGGACCTCCAAGAGGGCCCACACAGTTGGAGCTTAGACCTCTGCAGGGGTGGGGGAAGGGCACGCGTTCACAGGTGGCACTGGGACCTCAGTGCCTGGATGGCAGGTGTAAGGACATGGCTGGGGTCTGTCGTGTCACCAGCTGAGAGGGACTGGAGCTCTCCTCTGCTGCCGTGAGAGCTGGGGAAAAAAACGAAGACTTTCCTTGATCCCTCCTGTTGCCAGAAGCTAAGAGGGAGCCAGCTGGCAAGGGAGTCTGGGGCATGTGGTTTGCAGACTCCCAACCCCAGCATCACAGAGCAGATTAGGGAATAGGTTTGGCTGAGAGACCAAAGTAAATAACTGGCACAAACCCAGGCCACATTGTTTATCTATTGACCTTTGCATCTGACTATATAGGTTCTATGAACGTTGGCCAAAACCATCCCCTATGCCAGCACGAACCCTCTGCTCGGCACTCAGTAAGTTGACCAGTTGACTAGGAGAAGTAAGATGTGTCTGAGCCGCAGCTTCCAGGGTTGTGAAGTGCAGCTAAACCCCTCTCCACGGAGTGATTGTGATGATTACTAGGATGATGGACGAGAAAGGCCATGAGCTATTTGGACTGGGGTCATGACAGAACGTGAGAGCTCTCCATGGATAATGTCTGGCTTCACCAGGAGCCGGACTCTGGGCTGGTTTTAAACAGTGTGGGAGGATGCTGAGGAAAGAGTGTGAAGTCCACTTACTGCCTATCTTCCCCTAAAGAATTTCAAAAGCTCCTTCTGCCTATTTTTGTCCCGTGGTGCTTGAGTGACTCTGTGGGTTATCACCTGCGACAAACATTTTTATATGAGTGTTGACGTTTCTGGTGTTTCCCGATAGGGCGACATCACCTATGGAGCCCTGTGAAAAGAGGTCAGCAAACGTTCTGACCTCGGAGTGTTAGGGGTGGAGACAGCAGACAGAGAGAGGAAGGCCTGGAGGACTCTTAGCTGGTGTCCAGAAAACCATGAGCACAGTAAATTCTTCCTAACCTATCTGCGAAGCCCCTGGGGAATCTGTCACAGGAGATCTCAGAGCATTTTGCATGGACCAAGACATGGATCAAAGATGTGTCTAAGCATGCCCTTTGGGTGTGGAATTCCTCAGGAGCCCGTTCATGAAGCTGTCTGTCACCTTGTCATCCTCCTACTGAGGAAAGGCCCCTGGACCAGAGAGTCAGGAGATGTGACTTCTGGTCTCTTTTTATTGGCTGCCCTGTGAGCGAGGGTGAGCCCTTTCCCTGCATTTGCCGGGATTGCTTTCAGTTGGGGCTGTGCATTTGAGTCATGTGGGTCACTTTCTCCTAGAGATCTGATGTAACTGGTTTGGGGGGGGACCCAGATATTACACAGTTTTAAAAACTCTGCCTTCAGTGCCTTCAGGGATGATAACACCTTTCAGTGTTCGTCACAATCACCTGGAGGATTTGTGGAACCACAGGCTGCTTGGCCCCACCTCCCCAGCTTCTGATTCAGTGGGTCAGGGGAAGGTCTGAGAATCTGCATTCCTAGCCAGTTTCCAGGTGGAGGCTATGAGTCCCGGACCATGTTTTGAGAAGCCCTGCTCTAGTCCAGTGGTCTCAATGGTGGGGTGACTTTGCTTCCCAGGGGACCTTTTTGGTTTTTACAACTGAAGCGGGGATGCTACTGACATCTAGTGGGTAGAAACCTTGGATGCCGCCAAACATCCCACAATGCACAGGGCATTTCCCCCAAACGAAGAATTATTGAGTCCAGAATGTCAGTAGTGTAATTGCCTCTGCGATTTCAGGGTGCATATGAATCACCTGGAGGTTTGTCAGAATGCAGATGCTGACAGCACGAGTCTAGGGAGGGCCCCAATACTTTGCATTTTTATAAACATCCAGGCGATACCCAAACTGCCAATATTCCACGGCTCGGGTTACTTCTGGTTACATCCTCCCACAGGTAACTCTGCTATTCACTTCTATGTCCTCTGAGCCTACAACAGTGTAATTGCTGGCATCGGAAGTCCTCAATAAATACCAGAAGTCTGGAAGGCACTCTTGTGTAAGCTGAGCTGGCCTCGCCCACCCACCATCACTTTTGGTCATAAGTCAGGATCTAGTCTCGTCCTTCTTGGTTCCTCTGAAGCTGGACACAGAGCCTGGCACGGATTAGGAACTGTGTCCATGGCTGCTGTACACAACCAGAGGGCCACGGTGAGAACTAGCATTCTGGAAATGGTAGATTCTCATTGTCCAAACTACTGTTGTTGGAACCTCCTTCAAAATGAGCCCCTTTCCTGGTCTCAGTGCTTGTCATCCCCAAGGTCCTTTCACTTTCAACATCTTCTTTGATCCTCATCATGAAGTTATGAGAAGAGCAGGGGTCATTCAGCCCCACTTACAGACAGGAAAACTGAGGTGCAGAAAGGTGTAGAGCCTAGAGTAGAACAAGAGCCCAGCAGCCAGCTGTGCCATGCCAAGCCTCTCCCATGTCACCCCAGGCAGCTCCCTCTGCTTCTGTCCTCCTCCACTCCCCTGAACCCCACCTCCCTCTTCTGTTTGGTCTCCCCCTTTTTTATTGATTAAGGTATTACTTATGTGTCCTTATCCCCCCATTGCCCTGGTCTCCCCTTTCTAATCCCATATTTTTGCCTTTCGTTTCCTCCCATGCCACATACCAGAGGGCTATCTCCTCTGCACACTAGCTTTCTTTTTAGCCTCTCTGTCTGAGACTGCCTGGGATGGCTGACAGCTTCCTGAAATGCCACCTCGAGGCTTAGGATCACTTCTACTGGTGGAGAAAATCAAGGTCCCGCCTTATTTCCTGCTCCTTTTCTACCAGTTCCTTCCGCCACATTGGGGTAGTTAAAACAAGCTTGGCCATGAATTGAGAATTACTGAAGCTGGAGGTTGGGTACGTGGGAGTTCATTATTCTCTTATATTCTTATATTGGTTAGAAATTTTTCATAATGAAGAGTTTTGAAAAAAATAAACAATATGAACCCAGAAATAAAATTACTGGGTATGAGTGTTTCCAAGGCATTTGAAATGTATTGTCCAATTGCTTTCTACAAAGGCTGTAGCAATGTGTAGCCCCACAACTAGTGTATGAGAGTGCTAAGGATATAATGTTTTTAAGAAAATATATGCCCTGGGTGGTATGGCTCAGCTGGTTGGGCATTGTCCTGTGCACTAAGGGGTTGCCAATTTGATTCCAGGTCAGGGCACATGCCCAGGTTGTAGGCTTGATCCCTGGTAGGGATAAGGTATTTCTGCAAGGGGCATGCAGGAGGCAGCCACTCAATATTTTGCTCTTGTATCAATGTTTCTCTCTTTCCCTCTCCCTTCCTCTCTCTCTCTAAAAATCAATAAAAAATTACGTCTAAAAAAAAGAAAATATATCATTGCTTGGATAAATGTAGGAACATGTAGTTCTCAGTTCTCCACACCTTTAGAACGACTAATGGCCTATTTTATGGGATACTTTGGCGCAGTCATCACTGCACACCTGGAGGCCATGTCCCTGAACAGAAGAGTGTGGGTGAGTCAAGGAGTAAATGGAGTTCAGCCTAAGAGTCTTGCATACTCAGATTTATACAAATCTCAATTACCCTGATGAGGGGTTTCTATGTTATTTCTGACACCATTGCAGGACATCTTTGTGAATATCCACGGAGGTATTTGTTTAACAGGAAAATCTGCCATTGTATCTTCTCAATGAAATCTGATTATCTTTAAGAGGCTCTTCACATAAAGATGGGGGGTTGGGGAGGGGAATCAATGCCCAGGTTTCTCCGCCTAGCATAAAAGAGATTTCTGCTATAGGGTAATTTTGAGCTCCTGTAATCTTCCAATTATGTTTGATTGCAGAGCCGCTTTCCTGTCTCGGTATTAAAAGATGGTCAGCGTTTTTCTGCAACCAAAACCAACTGTCAGATGCAGCAGCCACTTATTTCAATGGCTTGTTTATAATCAGCAGCTCTTTGGGCACGTGCAACATCCCTGCCTTCAAGGAGGAGCCCACCCCAGCACCATGCCCTGACTATTAGTCAACCCACACATAAGAGGTGTTCATGACCTGCCATGGGAAGGTGAACCTTCAGCCACTTTGCAAGAATGGAGGGCTGGGGTGCCTGCCCTCTATGAGGTCACCAGGCGAATGGGAGAGTTGTTGGTATAAGTGTGAAAAGTCACATTATTCAGATACTGTGTTAGATATTGATAGTACAGAGATAGGTAAGTCAGAAACTTACAGGGAGGTAGACATATGAACAAATAATGAAAATACCACTTGCTAGAGGAATCTACCAAAATGATTTGTGGTGCAAAGGAGGGCTTAACTCTGACTGGTTCAGAGAAATTCCCTGGAGGATGAGAAGGTTGAGCTCTTTTCAGGGCTTAAAAGGTGGGCAAGGAGGGGAGGGGCAGTCAGGTAGAAAGAATATGTGGAAAGACATAGAGACTTGAAATAGTGTGGAGCTCTGGGTGGGATGATACTTCGTTTGGTTTGGATCAAAGATAGAGCAAAGAGGGGAATGAGACAGTAGACATGTCAGATAATGAAAGGCCCTGTCTGCATGCAGAGGCAGTGGCTCTGCTTGGTAAGCTATGCTAACTCTCCCTGGGGGGTGTTACAGAGGTGGGTAGCTAAGCACATTGGGGGTGGAGATGCTGAAGGAGGATGAGCTGTTGACTCAGAACCCAACATCTTGATTGAATCAGGGAGGGATGTGGTGCTGAGAATGACCCTGGAGAATGTCAAGCCAGGAGGGGCAGAGACAAATCTCCTTCACAGAAGAGTTCATTGATACAAATCATTGACACAGTTCATTGATGTAGACAATACCCTGGAGATGCTGAAGCATAACCTCCCACTCCTGGGTGTGGGCTGCATATACTGACTTCTTTCCAATGTGTACAATATGGAAAGGGTGAGGGTGGCAGAAAGAGTAACTTTCCAGTTGGGAAGCCTGACAAACACTACCTCAGCCAGGTGATCAAGGTCAACATCGATGGTGATAAGTCTTATTATAGTATGTAACCTTGATATGATGTGATGAGAATGGCTCTTTCCCTCTGTGATCTTCCTCCCGATAACTCACAACCCCAGTTCAAACATGAGATGAAACATCAGACAAATCCCAATAGAGGGACCTCTACAAAATATCTGACTGATGTTTGCAAAACTGTCAAGGTCACCATGAACAAGGAGAGTGAGGAACTTTCATAGCCAAGAAGAACCTAAGGAGACCCAAGAACTAACTGCAATGTGGTATCGTGGATGGCATCCTGGGAGAGAAAAAGTCACCAGATAAAATCAATGGGAATCATAATAAACTATGGACTCTAGTTAATAATAATATATCAATATTGGTATATTAATTGTAACATGTGCCCTGTTAATATAAAATGTTAACAGTGGAGGAATCTGGCTGCAGGGCATATGGGAACTCTTGCACTATCTCTTCAATTTTTCTGTAAATCTAAAACTGTTCTAAAACAATAAGGTATGTTAATAAGAAAAAGAAATGAGTCCAGAAGACATAGCCAAGTCAATCTATGAACTTGATCCCATGTGGTCCTGTGGGGAGGAGCAGCCTGATGACAGAAGGATACGGAGTGAGTTAGCTAGCTGGAGAAAAAGTTTGCAAGAATGAAAGAGGGACAGATGTAGGACCAGTGAGGAGGAGAGGGTCCAGTGCCAAGAGAAGATTACGGGAGGGTGGCATGGAGAACAGAGCAAGTGGTACCTGAGATGAGCCTTAAAGCATGGAAAGAATCAGGGTAGCATAGTATTCCATTGTGTAGATGTACCACAGTTTTCTAATCCACTCATCTGCTAATGGGCACTTAGGCTCTTTCCAAATCTTAGCTATGGTGAATTGTGCTGCTATGAACATAGGGGTGCATATATCCTTTCTGATTGGTGTTTCTGGTTTCTTGGGATATATTCCTAGAAGTGGGATCACTGTGTCAAATGGGAGTTCCATTTTTAACTTTTTGAGGAAACTCCATACTGTCTTCCATAGTGGCTGCACCAGTCAGCATTCTCACCAGCAGTGCACGAGTGTTCCCTTTTCTCTGCATCCTCTCCAGCACTTGTCGTTTGTTTATTTGTTGATGATAGCCATTCTGACAGGTGTGAAATGATACCTCATTGTTGTTTTGATTTGCATCTCTCGGATGATGGACACAAGACACTGGGGGGTAGGGAAGGCCAGGGGGAATGTAAAAGGGGGGGGGGAGGGAGACATATGTAATATTCTTTGTAATACTTTAAGCAATAAAACAAAATTTAAAAAAAAAGAATCGGGGTAGATAGAGATGAAGGAATTTACCCAGGAACTTAGAAAAATGCAATGGTGAGAGGTCTCAAAAGGCGTGCCACTTGACTGGAAGGATCCACAGCTTCGTTGTGCTTTAAAGGACATTGTCGATGCAGAATTGAGCTCGGGGAAAACATTTGGAGTCACAGTGGTGATGGGAAGGAGAAGGAGGCGGAATAGCAGAAGGAGGGGATATCATCCGACAAAGTTTTCCAACATATTCGGGACCTAGTTTTAAAATACTAATATTGTAGAGGAGATCATTACTGATAGCATATTAATGGGAGGAAATGAACTCTCCTGGGATCACTGAACTCAGGTTACCCTTTTTTTCTCACTGGTGACGTCTAAGAGATAGTCAATCTTTCTTGGAAGAGGGAAAACTGCCTTGACATATAGAGGTCAAGTCTTGCGCTAGAATTTTATAAGTAGAAATTGTTTGTTGAATGAAATAATAGCAATTGTCAGAAGCTCTGAGTGTAACTGTCCTTGAAAGAGCCTTTGCAATTGGTGATTAAGTCAAATTGATCTACTTTATTCATTTATAAAAATCCAATTCTAAAAGTTGAGCATAGCAAAATATCTTTTCAAAAGCAATAGAGGAAATGGTTCATTAAAACTACCCTATTGTACATGTTTTTGCTAAGAGAAACAATTTTTGTTAAAAGAAAGTAATGACCACAGAGAACAATCTGTCTTATCTGATCAAATTAGTGGTTTGCCCGTTTTTCACTAAATGGGTCCACCATAAGGTATTTCCGCTAAGAATTGCAATCAGATCTTTAAATGCATTCAAACGTTCAGCAGGTATGATTTACAAATGCAACACTTTCGTTCAATGTCTATGCTTTGCTCGAATACTTGTGTGTTAAAGAGACAGACAGGGAGGGGGTACGGGAAGAAAGAGCAGCAATTAACATTCAGAACCGAGCAATGCTTCTAACAATCTAGAACTTCAAATTGTTTTTATTGCAATCTGAAATGATTAACTCTAAGCAGCCCTGACATTTATCGGATGGTTATGAAAAGAAAGCAAAATCGGTCATGACCAAAAGGCCCATTTCTGCAGAAGTTCACGTTCAGTGCACCCAGTTGGCAGCCCCCCAGGAGGAGAGGAGGAGGAGGAGGTCTGCGACGCAGTGGCCACGGGGTGATCAGACCCGACAGAGGGCTGCTGGAGCTGATCCGGTGTCCAGATAAACGTGGCATTCATGCTCGCCATCTGTCCACAGGTCAGTGGGGACAGAAACTCAAAATCATTATCTCTAATGAATGAATATACAATGACAGTCTTGTGTGTGGCAAAGGATCATCGCATAGGAACATGGTTGAGGAAATCAGGCATTGGGTCAAAACGTCGCTAATCCTGCAAGGGAAAACAGTTGTGTGTGTGTGTGTGTGTGTGTGTGTGTGTGTGTGTGTGTGTGTTGTGTGTCTGTGGTCCTTTCACCATTAATATCCCAGAGAAGCTTGAAAGAAAGGTGTTTTCACGTGGCATCCTTGCCCTTTCCTTGCCCAGAGGAACACAGACATTTTGCAAAGAAGGTTCGGGTGAGGGCTTTCTCAAGAGCATGCTCTTTCTCCTCCAGTGTGCCCGCCCACCTTATCACCTCGTTTTTCCTTCTGCTCTTGTGGGAAAGAAAGCTGACTTCTTCCCTGTGTTCTGCACAGTGCCACGCATACTTAAAAAGTTACAGCCTGCTATTCTGGCTATATCATGCCTTTCACTGAAATAGCAACTCCCTATTCTGTATTCATTCTCATTGCCTTCCAAGGTGAATGCATAAATTACACACATACATAACATATATAAAAACATAACTTCACAGAAGTTCCAGCTCCAATAAACAGTTATTTACTGAGCACCTGCTCTAACCTGGGCACCAAGGAGAACCAGGAAATGAAAAAAATGATTCCTGGCCTTAGAAATTGATTCCACAGCTTAATGCAGAAGACAGATGTGTGTATAGCTAATTATAAAGAAAATTAAGTAGGGTCCAAACAGAAGTGAAACCCACATGCTGAGGAACCAGAGATTGGATGGAGCAGGGATGTGTTGCTTCAGGCATAATATCTGTGCTGGGCACTTTAAAGCCATCACTGCCTTGGTTTTGGAAAATGTCCTTCCAATGTAGGGAATCTTTGCCCCTGCTTTTCAAATGGAAAGGTTAAACTACAGAAGGGTTTAGTGGAAAATGCAAAGTCACCTGGTGAGTAAGAGGCAGGTCTGGAACTTGAACTCAGGTCTGTCTGACTTCAAATCTCGTGCCGGTTAGGTATCTATGGAGAGCTTACACAGAAGATCGTATTTGAGCTGAGATAGACACAGAGGCGCATTTGTTCCAGAAGGAGGAGCCAGATGAACTTGGAGGCAAACATCTTGAGACTTGATAGGGCATCAAACATGAGGAATAGCCAGGGGTCGGATATGCAGGAAACAGACTCAGTGCCAGGAAGTGCAGAGGCACAATGATGCGAGATGATGCCAGCATTGTGGAGGGCCTTGAACACTATTGGGCTGGATTCTGTGAGCATTGGCGACCCACTAGATAGAGTAGAATCCCAGAGTCCAGGACTAAGTTATGTCCTCATTGCAAAATCAGTCCTGCCCCGGGTTGTCTGGAGAGCTGATGGAATAGACTCAGAGGAGTCTACATGTAGGAGGGACCAAAGAACCTCCTAGATAGGCAATGATGAACCTTCTGGTGGTTGACCCCTCAGCTATGACCATAAGGAGCAAGGATCACCCTCTGGTCCCCAGCAGTATATGGGGATTGAGAATGAGCCTTACCTGGGGAGCCCACCAGGTAGCACACAGCTCAGATGGAGAGAATATTCAAGATTACAGGGACCATGAGGTGCATCACAAAGTGCTGCCATTGGACGTTTTTTCTGGCCCAGACACCTGGGCTCAAATCAGCCTTTGAGAGGGGGCTGTGGTGAAGGCCAGTGGTCTTTGCAATGGGGACACCAGAGATTCCCTGTGAATGTGAAGGCAGGAGGCCATGCTGCTCTTGGCCTCACAACTGGTTCCTCCAGAAGTGGGAAGGAGAAACCGTGTCTCATGAATAAGAGCATGCACAGAACACCCAGACATATGCAAAGAATTTGGGGACAATCACCCCAACAGCCTAGTTGTGAAAAGGCCACAGATGGATGCGAAAGACAAACGCTGCCAGTCGGGGTGAGTCCAAGGAGGATGCCATGTGGGAGGGATTTCTCCAAGAGGGCTCTGTGGGTCCCTGGTGTTTCCCCGTAGTCTTGCATATGGTCTATAGGTGGTGTGATGGTTTTGACCAAAAACCTGTTGAAGCAACCATGTTCACATACATTTCATAAATTTGAAATGAAGGATTGTGAATTTTCACAACATAAAAAGTATATGATTTTAGATAACCATTATATGCTTAAAGGGTTGACAAATACTATATGGATTATGTTATCAGTTCCCCTAAGATATTCTCTTAATAAGATATCTTAGCTATCATTTCTTTACCTCATTGCATGTTATTGTATATTTCGGGAAATGTATATATGTATTATTGTTTTGCTGTATTCTTCTTCAAATCCCAAAAGTATGAATTAATGGCTCAAAAGGAGTTCAGAGAAGCAAAAGTTATAATGATAATAGTAAATATTACAACTCAGAGCAAGGTCATAAATGAATGAGTGAATATGGCTATATATCAAATACAGAATAGTATTTCATGTATGATGGAGCAGCATGCTCTCACTGATAATTTTGCTCAAGCAGCCAATAAAAGAAAAATGTGGCTCAGAAGTAAAATGATCTATTCAGAAATCAGAGTTTTGGGGTAGGGCATCCAATCATCCTTAGTTCCCAACACACTATAATAAGAAAAATTAATCATACAGTCTCATAAAGTCATTTTTGATCAAAGTTTGTTGATATCTCTACTGAGCCAATCTGAATATTGCAGAACGAATTGTATAGAATGTCCTTATAGGAAATTAATGAATAGTATCGTGCTAAATGCAGGGGGTGGGGAGAAAACCCAAGGAGCATTATTCCAAGTTGAATTTTCATAGCACAAAAGCAGACACAATTACACTGTTACCAAGGAGCTTGTAAAACCACCCACAAAGTTAATGACAAATATGGTGCGCAGATTGAGAGAGAGAAAGAGAAAGTAGCACACTTTCTTAAGGACCTAACATTGATGGACGGTAGATAATATCAGTAGCATACAACCACGAAAGAACAATTATCATCACCACTGAGAGGAAGGTAATGAATGAGCTGCTGGTATGCATATAGCACAGTGACAAAGTGAAAGGGCCCAGTATCTTTTTACTGTATTTGTTGCTGAAAACCATACCACAGGCAAACGATATTTTTCCTCCGAGCAATGATGGCTTTGTGGGCTGTTATGTAGGTCTCCAGCAGGCAAGGACTGGCCATGGGTGTCAGGAGAAAGGACATAATCACATAAAAATAAAAGGTTAGGCCTCAGAGTCAACCCAGCCATTGTGTACCTGCAGCTGGAGGTCTATAGTATGCCTCCTGATCTTGGTTCAGGATATGAGGCAATAGTGGCAACTGTAGTCATTCTGCTTTTTCATATCCAGTGAGAATTTGGTTGTGTTGGGAAGAGGCACTCATTCAAGCTGAGAAAGAAGTGATCTGATTAAAATGTTTCTTCGAAACACCGATAATACAAGTAAGATCATTTTCATTATTTCAAATAGCTCCCTTGAGTAAGTTATATCTGGGCAAGATTCTGAAATCTTGAACCTATCACTTCAGGGGCAGAATATCATGTGTGAATGTGCTCGTGTTGAGGATCGGATACCAGCTTTCTTAATAACTCTGAATTTGGTAGAACTTTTGATAATTTCTTGATGATTTTGTTTACTTGTCTGAAAAAGAACTAATGCTGTGATATTTTAAAAATACATCTTAATGCAGCAACAGTGGAATACATGCCTTTCAAAGTAAGGTACCATCAAAGAGCTGTTGAGAAATCCCTTGGCAAGTTACAGCATTGAGCCTACCAGGAACATCGATCTAACTGGTATGAACAGGGGCTGGGTACAAAATTACTGTTTATCATTGTTTCTTGTTCTACCTTGAGTCCAGTTGCCAGGGAAACACCTGTTAGAGAAGGCTGTTTCGTATCCTCTGCGCTCAACACAGCGTTTGGTGCACAATAGTCTCTCAGAAACATGTCATTAAATCCACAAGTGAATGGACTGTCTAGAGGATTCAGCTCTAATATGGTGTGATAGTATGATCGCAAAATAAAATACTTTCTATCCGTTTAACCTTTCTGGCCTTTAGGCCCTCTTTAACATCTTTGCTGCCCTCCCTTCTCTCTGTCTCCCTGGGCTCACTTCCAAAGCAAAGTTATCCAGGAACTTTCAAGCATCCAAGTGAGACAAGCAAAGCGTTTCCCCCGAAGAATCCTATTGCTGGTTGTGGCATCTGAGGACCACTCCTGACCTCAGAATTCTCCTCCATGCCCAACACACAACAGGCTCACAAAGGCCATTCTTTGTTTGTCCTTTGCTGTTGCAATAGGAGATAGGTTCTTTGGATTTTTTGCCCCAGGTCTAGTCTCTTTAGAGTTTGGGGAATGGAAGGACAGATCTTATTTTTGATGAATTAATGGATTGATCATTGTCATCACTGAATTCTCTTCAAAATACTAACCATCTGCTTTGTAACCTGTTCTAGAATGCTGCAGTAAATGAACACTAGTCTCCTCCATCTGTAGCTTCCAGACTCCTTGATTTTGAACTTGGGGAAAAAACAGAATAGTGTTGACTATTTCCCAGTGTTTACTCAGATCTCCAGCTGTTGGAAACTTTGGACACATTCCAAGAGGGGCTTGAGAACAGTATCTCCAGCATCTTTTAAGCATCCAGAACAGAAGTTACTCAAGCCTAAATTCTTTAACTATTCACAGTGCTATGTCAGAGTCCAATCCAAGGATTTACTAATAAACTAGAAAAATATATGGGCCTTGTTATTCTGGAGAGATAAAGCGTCTGAGGGAGAAGCCCACTCGTGTAACTAAAAAGGTAAGAGAAGGCATCCAAGGGAAGAGCTTTGTGAGGTCTGCTAGTCTCGGGGGGAGAAGAGAGCATCTTAGCAATATGTTTATCCAGGAAAACCCTCATCTTCTCATCTAGAATTCTCCTCGTTAGACCTCAGTTCTGCCCCCTCCAATCTAACCTTGATAGGTCAATATGGTTTTTCTAAAGCACAGACTGATCATTTTAACCCGTGTTTAAAAATTTTTGATGGCTTGTCATTATTGCCAAAATAGTAAAATTCATTTCCTGCACCATGGCCTCAACTACCCTCCATGATCAGACAGCTGTGTTTCTCTCTACAGTCTCAGCCTCATAATTCATATGCTCTTAATACAGAACCATGTTCATCATTGAGTGCTTTGTCCTGTGATTCCTTGGTCCTTGTCATCAGTCATTGGGCCGGGTCCTAGCCATCCCTCAAAACAGCACCAGCATCTTCTCCTTCGGGAGGTCCTTTCTGACTCACCATCCTGGTGAGACATCCCTCCTCTGGGCTCCATGTTGGCCCTGTGCTCACCTGAACAACAGAGTCCAAACATTGCCAAGGACCAGCATCTGAGCCCATCACAACCTCCCAAATTTGTAAATATCATAATAGTATATCATTTCCCCCCATAAGTGCAGTAGAACATGACTCTGTGGCTGTTGCCACATAGATGATGACAAGTAGTGATTGTACCACTTGGGGGTGGGCAGATGTGTGACAGGTGACTGGGTGCCTCACTACCCTCTCAACATAATCACATGCATGACTTAGGCTCTGCCCTTTTTTAGGTTCCTTTTGCTACAATAACAAATAATACAAACTTAGTGGCTTAAAATGACACAAATTTATTAGCATTTTGGGTCAGAAGCTCAAAATGTGTCTCATTGAGCTAAAGCCAAGGTTTTGTCAGGGTTGAGTTTCTTCTGGAGGCTCTAGGAAAAATGCCATTTTCTTGCATTTACAGCTTCTAGAAGCTTCCTATGTTACTTGGTTCATGTCCCAGCATCACTCTGATCTCTGTCCCATCCTCTCATCTCCTTCTCTGACTTGAATCCTCTTAGCTCTCCCATGCATGTATAGGAACCCTTGTATTACATCGGGCCCTCTCAGATCATCCAAAAGAATCCTTCCGTCTCAAGCTCCTTCTCTTAGTCACATCTGCAAAGTCTCTGGTGCCGTGTAAGGTAACATAGTCACAGGTATTCATCTGTGGGCATCTTTGGGGGCCATTGTTCTGCCTATCACATGCCCAATACAAGAAAGAACGTATCATGAATCCTTGGATTTTCATGTCATAATTTCAACCATGAATGATAGAATCGTGACTTTGGAAAGGGGGATCCCTTGCCCGTTTGCCCCTCCGCAACTCTGAGCTCCTTGAGGGCGAGGCCCGTGTCTCAGTCGTGTCTGCATTCCTGGCACATGGATGAGCTCTATGCAAGTTCATTAACTGAGGCGCTTGCTTTTACTGGGAATAAGAGCTCTACGAGTGCTTTCAGGGAACTCTCCCAAATTTGGCTGAGGAATGATCTTTTTCCAAGCGCGTCATACGGTGAAGATGCTTCGTTCTAACATCATATTCGGCACTCTCTCCCTCGCTCCGATCGGACCAGAAGCTCCACTCCAGTTGCTAATGGGGACCGTGTTCCAAGCCCATAGCTCTGTTCCTGGACAGAGTGAGAGCGCACGTGGCCAGTAACAATAACAGTCCTGCCTGAGGACAGGGATCCCTTTCTGGAATGCAGGCCACCTGGAGTCATTTTGGGCTTGTGGCAAAGTCTGGGTCATGGCGGCTTGGTCAGAACCTACACGCTCATCTCTCCTGGGTCCCTGCAGCCTCGGAGCCTCTACCTGCAGAGGGAACCTGGCCACGCACTCGGGCCCAGCTTCGGGACAGGTGTCCAAAGGAGGCCTGGCTTTCCACAGATGCTCAATAAAATCTCAGCCTATTCGGCCCCTCACCTCAGAGGGCACACCGAGGTGTGGGGTTCTGTGCAGAAATGAAGGCACCAGGAACCATGGTTTGGCTGTGGACATGCTGGGACTCAAAACCAAAGTGAGCCTTGCCTGGTGCTGGGCCTTCCTGCCCGTTTACTGTAGTCCTTCCTGGCCGATGAGCAGTGTGAGCCTTGGTATATGGGCATCACCTGCTCTGCATGGGCTTTGCAAGGATCACCCCTCCTTCCGCTGTATTTGCCAGCATCTCCCTGCCATGAACTGGCCACAGGAAGGCAGGAGTGTGAGCTCACCTGCCCAGAGACTGGAGGGACCGTCACTTCCACCACCTGGGGACAACCCATCACATCTCAGAGACCTGTTTTCCTCATCTACAACATGGAGACCATGAGAAGGCCCTGCAAAGGCCGCTGCGCAGACTAAACCAAGTAGCAGAAATAAATATATAACCTGCTGTGTTATTTACAACACGCAGCAAGTGGTTACTAAATGGTAGGAGTCTCGTCACCGCTGTCATTGTTAGCATCACTTCTAGCAGCAGCATTTCACTAGGAGGCTGGTGGGCAGATCGGAGCCCGGGTGGTCAGGGAGGTACTTCAAGGAATACACTGCAGGGCAGGCCTCCCGGCTCCTCCCAGGCAGCACCCTGGTGACAGGCGCGACTTTTTTCACTTATGACTCGTCAGAGCTAATCTCTGTAAGAGTGGGATTAGCTGGGTCCCTGCCCTGTCACCGCTGGGCCATATGCTCCTGAGTGACAGCTGCTCAGCAGCCGAGGCTGGGGGAACGCAGTCTTTTTAGCCCACATTTGAGAAACATACATTTCTTCTGTCTGTCCTACTTGGAGCCATCTGTCAGTGTGGCGTGGAGCCTTCTGTGGGCGGGCACCATGTGAAATCGGACCACCAAGGAAGGTTCGAGGAGAATGCTGCCCCCAGAGAGGGCTGGGGTAGGGTGGGGGGCTTCTCAGGACTGGGAGAGC
>NW_005871213.1:1935737-1985416 GCF_000147115.1 Myotis lucifugus | reverse complement strand
CCTGCTCAACCGCACACTCTGATCCAGTGGGACAGGGCCTGGGACTCCGCATGCCTAGGGAGCTCCCAGGGGATACTGCTGCTCTGAGGACCACAGCCCAAGGCTAGGAAGGACACACCTGGGTCTATAGATGGCCTCTTGCCAAAAGGATGCTTTTGAATGAGAGTCCGTCTTGACTGAGATAACCAGAAGCCTAGGAGGCCGAGCTAGCAAAGGGCCTCCTGATGGAGCAGTTCCTACTTCCCCGCGCCTCCCAGCTCTCGGCCGCCTCCCGTGGGCTGTAAACATGGCCAAGTCAACCCACTGAACACAAAGAGCCTCAGAGCCATATTCTCTTTCATAGAATCGGATGCAGGTTCAGGAAAGGCACATACGAAACAGGAAGTTAGAAGAATATGTTGTCTAACACCACTATTTGCTCAATGTCTGCAGAATGTAAAGGGGGTGGGGCAGAGGCCCCGGAGCCCTGCAGGCAGGCCTAACCCTGCCCTTGGCCTCGGCTCCGGAGGTTCCCGTTGGGAAGCTACCTGGAGGCGCCTCCTTCACAGCCATCGGGAAGTGCACGTACCTGCCTGGAAGCAAGATAATGTGAGCAATTTCCCAAATCGACTCTGGCGATGTCAGACGGTGACATCAATCCGCCCAAATTGCTTTTGAAGATGGAATGCTCCAGATCTCATAATTCTTCCTTAATTGTTAAGGAACTAATTAAACCCACGGCATCTCTGTTAACTGGGTTTTATTGTGTTATTTTCACTACTGGACAAGCTAAGTCAGGCATCAACGGACTCCACTGTGGGCTGCTGGCTCCTGACAAGAGGCGGTAATGATATTTTCAATGAACACAGAGTCTGTAGCCACAGAACCCCAGGTGAGTTACCGGCAGGTGCTTGCCAGTTCCCACCGGGCCAAGACCTGGCAGCCGGGCGTCAACCTCCCGGCCTGGTTCAAGGCCGCCGTTCCCACCCAGTGCATATACACACACGTGTGCCTGTGCAGGTACACGTGTGTGCCCCGTGGCACAAAGCAAATATGGCTCACCAGCCTGGATGGAGATAAGCAGGCAAATGTACAATTTGGAATTTCATTCCTATTTTTCTTTAAATTGTTGATTAAGTCCTGTATTTTAATTACAGCCTTCAGTGACTCTCCGAAGGGAAGGTCTGTCTGCCTTCCTGCACTTCCCCAGCGGGATCCAGGCCCCGGCACCTCTGTGTGCGCTGACCCATTTCATCCTCAGCAGGCACACTGCACCCCGCAGCGCATGGCCTACAGCCCTGGGAGCAGGTGGAGGCTATGCGGATGGAGTGACCTAGCTCCTGCAACCCCCATCCTCTGCCTACCCCAATTCCCCGAGAGCTCTGGGGTGACACTCCTCACACCGATAAACACTTTAGGAGCCAGAGCGGTTGCTTGGCTTCCCAGGGAAATGGCAGAGTCAGAACGAAAGCCCTATCACTTAGCACAGTGGTTCTCAACCTTCTGGCCCTTTAAATACAGTTCCTCATGTTGTGACCCAACCATAACATTATTTTCGTTGCTACTTCATCACTGTCATGTTGCTACTGTTATGAATCGTCATGTAAATATCTGATATGCAGGATGGTCTTAGGCGACCTCTGTGAAAGGGTCGTTCGACCGCCAAAGGGGTCGCGACCCACAGGTTGAGAACCGCTGACTTAGCGCCTAATATTCTAGAACAGCAACTTTCAACCGGTGCTCTGCAAGGGGCACACTGGCATGCCACAGGCATTTTGAAAACACACAATACTGACTATTTAGTCAGGGCACTGACCTCTGTTCCCTTAGAGCAGCGGTTCTCAACCTGTGGGGGTAGAACGACCCTTTCACAGGGGTCGCCTAAATACATCCCGCATATCAGATGTTTACATGACGATTCATAACCGTAGCAAAATGACAGTTATGAAGTAGCAACGAAAATAATTTTATGGTTGGGGGTCACCACAACATGAGGAACTGTATTAAAGGGTGGCGGCATTAGGAAGGTTGAGAACCACTGCCTTAGAGTGTTAAATAAAAAAATGACAACAGCCAACACAACAATGGCTGCCCGGTGTGAATCAATCAAAAGTACACCAATTTTTTATTGTTGCTGTCAAATCGGCAGAAACGTCTTTTTTGATGTGCTGCCGCAGGTTAGTAACTAGTTTGTGCGTCATGAGTTGAAAGTCGCTGTTCGGGCACAATGGGATAGAATGGAGATTAGAGATCTTGAACATCTGCTTACAGAAGAAACTGTGGTCTGCAGAGCAGTAGTTAAGGAAGCCCGGAGCAGTTAGTTCTTAATGATTCTGGAAGCGGGTCTCCTAGCTGCCAGTCCAGAGTTTATTCGGCAAATATCCCCAACTAAATACTAAGTGCATTTCCAGGAATTTGCGGCCACGCATCACCTGTCCGGTTTGGGGGCAGCGGATGCCTCCAGGCCAGACCCTGTCCTCAGAGACGGTGAGCCAGCGGGTGCAGGGGAAGAGGCCGGGCAGGTGGTGTGAGCGCGTGGCCGTGGCTGCTGAGATCTGCTGGGAAAGCAGGCCTTGGGAAGACAGGCCACATACTCAGAGAGACCTTTGGCCTTCCCTCCGAGAGAAAAGGCTCTAAACATGCTCCCCTCCTCATGTCCTCGTTCTTACTGTTTTAAAAACCAAAACAAACCTTTTTTAAACCAAAATAAAGCCAAGGAAAAAAACCCCAAACCTCGAAGAGCCTCTGAAACTTGACCAACCATTTATTTTTCCCAAATCCACTTCATAGCCTCAAAAATAAAAACAAAAAGAAGAAAAATAAAAAGAAATGTGCTGCAGACTCATCTATTCACGCCCTTGCTTCCTGATGGAACAAATCCCTCATGAATTATGTACGTTCAGCTGCCACCCCCAAGGCCCTCTGCTCTCTGAGCTGCGGTGGCCAACTCCCCAGGTGACAGTGTGATCTCGGCTCCGGGAGAGGCACCAGCACCATCCCGAGTGGAGGAACCTGGGTCCAGACCCAACCCCCGACCCTGCCTGCCAGTGTGGCAGAGAGATGCCCACTCTCAGGGGACCATGATTAGTCATCAGGTGTTCAGTCTAGTTTCTGGAGAAGGGACAGAATCCCACACAAGCCCCGGGAAACAAAAAAGGGAGGAAACCAATCACCAGAAGGTGGCGCTAGACTTTAAGACAGGCTAGGCAGAGGGGGTGAAGCTGCTCAGAGAGGATTTCAGAGCTGGGAGGGTATCTACAGATGAAATGCAATGAAATCAGAGATGGAAAGACCCTGAAATCTCATTCTAGAATAACCCCATGTCACTTATGGGGAAGCTGAGGCCCAAAGACGGACCAAGATGGGCCCACAATTGTATGGACCAGGAGGTAGAACTCATCCCATCAACTCTGTGTGCTCTGCAAAGGGCTCCTGCTTTGGGGCAAAGCTGAAGAAAACACGGGGATTGGCTGGTCACAGAGACACCGGATTTAGGAATTAAAGTGCCAACAAGGGGCAGGACCCACAGTCTCTTCCTGGGGGAACAGTCGTGGAACCTCCCGGAGTAGAGAGGAGGCCACAGAGGGTCCAGTCCCAGTGGCCCTGGGAGCATCTCTGCTCGGCCTCATGTCCTAAGAGTGGAACAAATAAAGACCACTGGGCTCCACTTCTTCCCAGCTGTGTCACGTGGACAGTTCACTTCAAGACTCTGAGCCCTGATATATCTTCATCAGACAAATGGCATAAAAATCTCCCCGGCTCAGAATCACTTTTGACAATTAAAAGTCCTAATGCCAGGTGCCCAGCCCTATGCCTGGCAGCGAGGAAGTGCCCGCATTAGAAATCTCCCTCCTTTCCTGACGCCCCTCAAGGAGCATCCTCCTGGCAGGTATCGCAGACTCAGGTGGGAACTGCCACCCAGAGGGCACTGCAGACGGAAGGCCTTGCTCCTAGGACGTGGCTCATCACCAAGGATCCCGGCCATGGAAGGTGGGGTCGCAGGATGAGTGAAGAGGAGGGAAGGGTGAGTCCATCCTGCAGTCAGTGGAGAGAGACACTGACAAGGTTGTCCAGCCCTCCCGCTCTGTTTGAAGCCCATTTGTAAAGACCCAATGCCCTGGCCAGGCCCATCGAGCACCATGGATACCTGCACACAGGCAGAGACATGCTCAGACCTGCAGCGGGGCAGGCTGTGGTCGCCAGAGGGCCAGGCTCTCCTGGCGGCTCAGACCCAGCAGGGAACCACATTGTAACCTCCTTCCCATCCGAGCGAGTAGCCGACTCACTCTTTTCAATCCCTGACTCTCATTCAGGGCCCGCAGGAGCCGGGCAGCATTATCAGCATCCTCTTCACAGACAAAAGGCCAGGCCTTCAAAGGGTTTCCTTGGGACCACACAGCAAGGCAGCCCATTGAGTAGGTGAGGCCCTGGGCTGATGGACAAGGCCCAGGCCCCGCCTGGCTTCTTGTTGTGGCTCCAGAAATAGCTGCCCACGGGTCTGAGCCTCAGTTCCCAGCTGAGAGGTGAGGGGACAGAAGAACAAACCTCCCTGAGGCCGCTTCTGGCTCTGTGACCCTTGGCTCTGGATTCAGTCCTCCCAGCCTCCCATCTCCCAGGGAAAGATGTCCTATGGTCTCTGAAGGGCCACTGTCTAATCTAGAACATTGCAAAGAGGCAGGACTTTCTGGGCCATCTTTTAGGGACATCATATGAGGAAGAGACAGAGGTCCCTATAAGGGTGGGGGCGGGGGGCGGGGCTGACTGCCATCCCTTTCCACCCATCCCATGCCCCCCCATCCATGGACTTCTGTGCTTCTGCCCAGGCCTCTACCAGTAACACTGGCTTGATGCTCCTTCTGTTATAACTGGCTGATAAATGATACACTTCTCATTAAGCATCAGCCTTGTCCTTAATATATAGTTAGAGAAATATGGGCTTCCTGAGGCTGCGCCCTGCGTGGCCCATACCTGAGCTGATGCAGCGTTTCACCCACAGCGGGCTGAAGTGGACTGCCGCGTTCAAATCCTGGTTGCTACTTGTTAGCTGTGTCACCACAGGCAGGCAGTTCCATCCCCTGGGACTTTAGTTCTTCCGCAGAACATCGAGGATAAAAGCACCTGTACACATAACTCATGTGAAGTACTTATAGTGACTGGTTTGTAGCAAGTGCTTAGTAAACATTAACTAAGATTATCAGTGTCTTTTACATGCATTCATTTGACATTCACAGCGGGGCCCCCTTTGCAGGCACCGGAGAGATTCTTCAAAGAAAGGCAAGTTGCAGGGGCTTCTGGGTGTATGACTGAGGAGAGCACTGCGCAGGCTCAGGTTTCCACATGGGGGGGCTTGTGTAAGGCTACCAGAGTTAGTCCTTGGGATTCTACACACTCTCCTTTCTATGTCAACGGCCTCCTCTATTCCTGAAGGTGCAGACTCCTCCTGAAGTCACTTGTGACCCTCCCTCACTCTTCATTCCAAGAAAAGTCCTACTTTTGATTCATGCTTTCAAAAACCATTCATGGTGTCCTGACTATGTGACAACAGCATGGTAGGCTTTGGAGGAGGAATAGAGATGACTGATATATTGTCCCTGTCCTTGGACAGCCCATATCCCTCTATACATCCCTCTGGTTCCTTCAAAGAGCATTTATTGAGCACTTACTAGATGTCAGGCATGTGTATAGCTGTGATCAAGATGGTCAGAGTGAAGCTTACCAGGAGACAGCCTGTGAGAAAGCATGACAATTGTGATGACAGGGGAGCGCCAGACTTCATGGGAGTGCAGACTAGACAACAGATAATAACAACAAAGAGAGATAAGGGAGGCATAGAGGCAGGAACACACAGGAAGAGGCCAGCTTTTCTTAGGGCTCAGGAAAGCTTCACCATGAAGAGGGACGACATAGCGTCATTGAAACCACGGGTTCTAGAGGCAAGAACCTGGCTTTGAAATCCAGACATGCCACTTACTGGCTGCTGGATTTCACTTGGGCAAGAACTCAGTCTTTCTAAGCCTCTGTTTTCCCATCTGTTCAAATGGGAATACTATCAGTCCCCAATGTATGACGTTGACATGGGGATTGAATGAGAGGATTGATGGGAAATGCATAGCTGTTTCTGCTGGTATAAAAAAAAATCGCCCAATAAATGTTCATCTTTATTGCTATGATTGAGTGAGATGTGAGCTGAAATGAGGGATGGCCAGGAAGTGATCATGTAGAAAGGCATCTCATACTCTGCCCTGAATGAATCCCTGGCTTTGGGCCAATCATTTCTTTCCCTGGGCCTTAATTCTTTTAATTTATAAAGTAAGCAGATCTCTTACCATTGAGGTCTCTTTCTGCTATAAAATACTATGACTATTAAGTGCTCTGGCCCTTTGAAGTCTATGACCACACAGAATAACCAGTCTTCTCTATACATGGCTGGACAGGACATCACAGACATTACCCGTTCATAGGGTCACCAGGAATCAGAGCCAACCCAACGGCAGGTAACATGCACACATTTATGCAGATCATGACCCAAATCATATCCTTAGTGATAGCAAAGCTGCTTATGTCAAAGATCTGGCACAACAAGGATGCAAAATTGCACGAAAACCAGTACCCAATGCTGGTGTGCTAACAGGACACTCCTGTCTATGTTCAGTCTCAGCCCAAGGCTGCACAACCAACCCTTTCCCCACCGAAAGTACAGGTGCGCAACAGAAGTGATGACAGAACCATCACAACATGCACTCAGCTTCGCCAGGCATGTGGTTTCAATATGCCCCATCGTGCTCATGACATTGTGGTCGATACTTTATTGTCTGCCTTTCAACAGAATCCTTTCTCCGGAGTGCTGGCCAAGTGGCCAGAGCCACACAAATTCAACTCGATGTTGAATCGTTATCCTCTGGCTTCTTTTTTGGTTCTAGGAAAAAAAGGGTGTTTTTTTCCTTGTTTCCTATCTTGTTCAATAGCATCAATATCTTCCTAAGACAAAAGCTGGGAGTCATCATCCCAGACTTCTTGTCCTCAAGTTCAATAATTAACCAGGGGTCAAGCGTTGTAAATCCCATCTCCTGGAAGGACGCCTTTCAGATGAGTCCAGTGTACTCTAGCCCCGCTGCTGCATCCTGGCTCAGACAGTCATCCTGTCCTTGCTCAGAATGTTGCAATAAAGTTGGTTGACTATTCTCCACTGGCTCCATTTCCTCTCCTGTTCTAGGTGAGCCCTTTCAATACAAATATAAATGGTCGTGTATTCCACTACCTAACACTCTTCAATGAGCTCCCCCACTCGTTATACCCATGTTCCTGACCTTGAGCATACACCTGTCACCTTGAGGGCCTGTGAAAACAGGCATTGGAGAGCTAATGAAACAGTTTCTGAGACAGTAGGTCTAGGATGGGGCCTGGGAATTTGCATTTGTAATAAGTTGCCATGTAAGCTGATACTGCTTTCTAGGGACGACACTTTAAGTATCACCACCTCACATTCTAAGATGTGAACCCCTTGGCCTGGCATTCAAGAACTTTGACAATCTATCCCCAGCATAGTTTTTCTGTCTTATCTCAAGGTATACCACACACACATAGAGCTCATTTTGTGATGACCAAAGCCGAACATCGTTGTCGAGCAGGGTCTTTCTAGTTAGAGCAAAGAATCCAGACTGTATGAAGCTCACACCCTTAGAAGCTGGTGGTGGGGATGAGGCAGAAGTCAATAGAAGTCAACAGGCAACCCAGGGCTCGGCCACCCGGCAGGTGCTGGCAGGCATTGACACCCAAGCTTTGTAGCTGTGCTTCAATGGAGACACCATCCAAAATACTGTTTTCTCCCGATGCCTTAGAGCCATGTGACAAAATAAACAGCACAGCCAACTCACTACGGAGGCCAAATATAAACAAGACCTAAAACAGAATAGCATGGATGGGAGCCAAACGGAGAGGTAGTTTAAGGTTAGGAAATCTGGCTTGGAAATCACATGTTGTCTCAACTTGTAAACATCAAAGAGCCAGACTGGAAAACTGTAATAATATAATAATAATTAATAATAATAAAATTACACCTTCTCCACTGTTACCCCAGGATATAAAATCATTTTTAAAAATTAAGATGTAATAGGCACATTAAGTCATTTACTCCGTCTCCTGAGAGGGGAGATCTGCACCATTTGCAGGGTCTTCTGGTCCAGGGAAGACTCACAGAGGACACAGGGAGCTTCGGGAGAGGCAAGACTCCAGAAACCCTGCTAACAGCCACGGAGCAACCGCCACCTCCTCCGCCTTTGGAATTCTGGGTTTCCATAAAGGAAACAAGGCTTATTCCCACCTCCTTGGAAGGAAAAGAGAGGCCCTGGTGCCCCCACCCTGCCCATCCCTCACCAGGTCATCACCAGCCACCGTGCCCAGGAGCATTATTTGGTAGGACAGTGGCTGTGACCCAGGCTACCACATATTTGCTGGAGCAGGACACCCTGAGATGGAGTCACCACACTGACAATCAGAGAACTAACCAGAATTTACTTTCAGCCTTTGGAGGATCTGTGTGCATTTGCCTGTTTCTTTTAGGGGTTCATGAGCAAAACAACCTGAAAGTTCAGAGTTCACCAAGTGATGAATGACTCCCCTATAATATAATTTTAATGGTGATGCTCAAGTCATTCTTTTGAGGTGAATTTTCCAAGACAAAAATAAACATTAATTTATTTTTAGCCTTAGCATCCTCACCCCAAAACAACACCCCCAACAAAAACCCCACCTAGCAGGTGTAATTGCCCAATAGGGCTTTTGAATAAAACAGTTTTTTTACAGAATTTATTTGGGTTGAAATCCATCTTTTCTGCTATCACAATACATATTTTCTTTTGTTGTCTCATCCATCATAAAATAAATTCCCAATGGAAGCTTTGCTAATCTATAAGGACTGTTTCACGCGCTTGTGTCTTAATCATCTTCACAGTGTTTGAGTAGCTCCTGACCAAAGGGGTTTATAGAATTTTAAATTTTTCAGCGGAACATCATCACTTCTTAGAGTTGTGCTGTCCAATATGGCAGTCACTAGCCACACATGACAGTTTGCGTTTCAATTTAAAATTACTACCAAAGTAAAAACCTTAGTCCCCTATTTCAGTAAAATGTGTGGTTAATTCGCACTAACCACATATTAAGTATTGGATACCACAGATAGAGAACATCCCCTTAACACGGAAAGTTCTATTGCTCACTCTAGTTTTAGAAGTTCAACTTGGTTATAGAGGTTTATTCATTCCGTGACCCTCTCCTCCCCAACCCCACCACCTGCTCCTGGAACCCACCTTCACTACAACACCTCATCCTCGCTCAGCGAATGCAGCTCCTGGACTCCTGGACTTCCTCCTGTCCAAAACAGTCCTCTATTCTGGCAGAGAATGTACAAGAGATTCCTGCAAGGCAGTGCCTAACTCAGAGCCAGGCTCAAATTCCAACACTCTGATTATTGGTGTCTGATCCCATTCTTGTTTTTGAACACTTCATCCCTTTTGTCCTTGGATACATGCCTATCCCTTACTGACCTGCGTGTCCATTATCCTGCCCGCTCTGACCTTGAATAACTCTGAGCTGCCATTGTTTGAGAGTTCCTCCCACTTTAGGCACATTCTCAGTGTCTCCAGCCTACGGTTGGTCCATGGGGGCTCAGTGTCACCTATGAATGTTTGGGAAATGTGATCCAGGCTAAAAGCATTCACTAGTTTTCATCTCAACAGCCCTATGTCTGCTCACATTGGAACATGGTGAAATAGAAAGAACACTAACAGTCATGGAATTCTGACTTTGTGTCTCCCTATCTCTGTTTCGGGCTCTGAGAACGTGGGTAAGCTCTGAACACTTCTGTGCCTCCCTTCCTCACCTATGGGGATAATAACAAAAACCATGAGTTTGTGGTTGTTGCATAACAATCATCTGTAATAATATTAAGCATCTCGCTCAGTGGTGAGCTTAGATAAATCTAGACATTCAATGCAATCATGCCTTTTCAATGTGTCTCTATAGAAATTTCTGAATTACTTGTAATAGAACAATGCAGCTGGTAGGGTTTTTTGGTAAGCCATTAAAAGGCTACAGCTCTTAAAGGTAACTCTTCAATTAGCATCTTGCTTTTGTTCGTATTGCTACAAATAATTTGTGTTATCCATGCGCTGCAAAGTTAATCATTCAGAACAAATGTGTGTCATTCGACATCTTACGTGGAAAGCAATCCCTTAAAAGGCCGGCACTTTCCGAGCTAACTTCAAATGAGTGAGACCCAAGTTTTCTCTGTCCCAGTTAGATTCCTAATCGCTAAGGTTATTCTTGTCCAAGCTTGGCCGCAAACACAAAAGCAAGGCCAGGCAGCAAGCATAGTGGGTGAAGAGTGTTGACTCTGGAGCCAACCGCCTGAGATAGAATCTTGACTCAGACACCTCCTAGCTGAGGACTGAATAAATGCGTCCACCAGAGCAGAGTCTGGCTTGGGACAGTTATTCTCGCTCTAGATCTATGCGAGGAATTATCCTGATACTCTAAGGACCGGGCACACTCATCTGAAATGTTATGATCATTGTGGCGGGGGCGGGGGAGGGGGCGGGTTTCAGGGTGGGACTTCTAGCCATTATTACTGATCATGTGAAATGTATGGATCACTCATTTTGACCAGCCCCGTGCTAAGTGCTTTATCTACATCATTTCATTTCATTTCATCTTCATCCTAGGTGCCCTGGGGGAAATTCTATATCTAATTCATGGCAAAGCCAGGATTTGGTACAGGAAAATCTGACTCCTAAACCCAGACTTTGAACTTCTTGGTGCTCCTGCCTCTCCAGGTAAGTGTGCTGCAGCCTCACACACTGGGCCAGGTCCTGGTTCCACAGAACTTGAGGTTTAGCCTGAGAAATCTGTTTCCTTGAATACAAAATAAGGATGACAATACTTTCTTGAGGGGCTTCATATGAGAATTAAATGAAAGTGTGTAAGCACCCAGACACCTCACAGGCATGCAGCAACGCAGGACAAACACGCCCATAATTTGCACAGGGAAGGGAAGTACCTCTGCACCCCACAAGCTGACAATGGCCTGGGACCTCACTGGAGCAGTTAAATGGGTAATGGCTTTAGCAAAAGAGGATACTAATTATAAAGGTGCGAGTCCTGGGAACACCCAGCTTCCCACACACCTGTCTTGCTTGGTGTAATCAGGTGTCTCTGAGCCTCCACATGGCTGGGTTGTCCATGAAGGTCCTAGGACCTTTAGGAGATTAACAAGACAGGCCGTGCATTTTTTTAAACTGCTCTTTGCAGATTGAAGTTACAAATATTTAGCAACTCTGACAGTCTCTTCATGATCGCTGGTCTCTAGTCTGTCCCTGGCTCTAGAATAGGGGTGGGCAAACATTTTGACTCGAGGGCCACAATGGGTTCTTAAACTGGACCGGAGGGCCGGAACAAAAGCATGGATGGAGGGTTTGTGTGAACTAATATAAATTCAAAGTAAACATCATTACATAAAAGGGTACGGTCTTTTTTTTTTTTTTAGTTTTATTCATTTCAAACGGGCCAGATCCGGCCCGCGGGCCGTAGTTTGCCCACGGCTGCTCTAGAAGGTGGTCAGTGCTCCTCCAGTTTGCTCCAGTCCTCTAAGATCTTCACCCTCAATGCTCAACAAATCATCCCATCCTCAATCCCTTACCCTCTCGATGGCTAAGACCCCTGCATCCAGAGAGCTCCCCCCTTTTAGCATATATATCTAAAGGTACCACTACATCAATATGTTTACACACATACATATCATGTCACAAGCTTCTATGTGATTGATAGCTGGTTTCTCAATAATACCCAGGTCTCTAGTAAGTTACAGTGGACCAGACGTGAAAAGCTGCCTGATGTTTATGGAAAGGGCAAAAGCAAAAGGAGGTGAGAAATACTGGGGGAATCAAAACCACCAAGGAATAGCAGCCAACATTCAGAAAGGAGGGAGATGAGAGATCAGCGAGAAAGCCAACACACTGGGGCCATTCAGCACCAGAACAAGAGGCAAAGCAAAGCTCATACCACCCCTCCACCATTCCCACCTCCCTCCCACCTCCTACCCCCACCCCGTACCCACCCTGAACAAGAAAACCACGTGCCTGAGCGGCAGCCCGTGACCTAATGGACGTTTATGAGCCCCGGGCAGGTGAGCACATAGCATGTCCAGGCTATACCGGTCCTTTGAGTTCATCAAATCCAAGCTCTCAGTTCAGGTGAACCGGTTACGATCCAAGAAGAGCCGCAAACGCTCAACTTTCCCTCCGAAAGTAAAAGCCCTTAGAAATGGGCAAATTCCATTCAACAGCTTGTGCTTGTTGTATATAATAATGGTGATAGGGGTAATGGCTACCTTGTGTCAAGTGCTTGCCATTGGCCAGGCTCTGTTTTACTTGCCTTAACTCATGTCATATTCAAAGCCATCCTTGGGGGTAGAGATGATCGGGCCTATGTTCCAGAAAGTGGAAGTGTGGCAGGAGGAAGTTAACTCCCCAAGGTAACAGACCCTGGAAATGATGGAGCTCGGAGAGGACTATGTCATTGATTTTTAAAGTCACGTCCGACAAAAAGTTTAGAACATGAATAATATTTGCACTGCTGTTATCTGAATCCATTCATGCACTGTGAGAAAGATAAATGACATGGGGACGCATTAGCCTCCAATACACGGGCCTGGTCATCCCTCTCATCAAGCCGCACACCTGTGGTCCTTCTCCACTGGCCAAGCTCTTCGCTCTGCCTGAGTAGCAGCGTTTCAGTTCACTCGGAACCTACTTCCGTCCCGTTCAACTCAATCGCCAGCCATTCCCCGACTTCACTCCCTAACCCCTGAACATCTGTTTCTTCAAATGCCCGTTTCAGCTCGTCGGTGAGTTTGGTGACTTCTGTTAAGCATTTACTTCTCACATTCTGTCTTCTGCTAAAATCTGTAAAGCAAATGACAACCAGGGTTTTCACCTGAAATCTTTTTTACTTTTCATTTTTTAATTTTTATTTATTTTTAAATAATTATTTTTAAATAAAGATGGTATATTTAAAGTGTACAACATGATTATATATATATATATATATATATATATAGAGAGAGAGAGAGAGAGAGAGAGAGAGAGAGAAATGATTACTCCAGTCAAGCTAGTTAACACATCTCCTCACATGGTTGCCATTTCTTTGTGTGTGATTAGAACACCTGAAATCTACTACTCTTTTAGCAAATTTCCAGTAGACTTTTAAAAATTTGATAATTCTTAATGCTGGCAAAGTCAGATGTAACTAGTACACTCATATTCTGATGATATTATAAACTAACATAAATTTTAGAAAATTATATAACCCATGTAGCAAAAGCCCTAAAAATATCCGTGCCCTTTAGGCCATTTTTTGCTTGCCTGAAAATATATAGTAAAGACAAAATTTTATGAAAATTCTAATTTCAGCTGCGTTGGAAAAATGGCAAACATTTTAACTACTCCCCAAAGATAAGGTGGCCCGCCATATAAGTACAGTCATCAAAAATAGTAATTATGACACTCCTGAAATATTTCCAGTAGAATGTGAAGAATTTTGAAAAATCAAGATACAAGATGTTGTTTTTACCATGGTTGGAATTTTGTAAATATATGTATATATGTGGACAGAGATGCACACTTTCACAGAAAAGCATTTTTTTCATTCTGTAAAAGTCAGGTTCGTCCTTTCATTTTAAAAAGTTATCGTTCCTGGTTTGCATTGTTATAACCAAAAAGATCAGAAATCCCTATTTGCGTTGCCGTGGACTCTTCACTGCGTTGACAGGAGGGGCCCACGCATCCGGTGGACATGGCTGTGGCAGAAAGCCAGGAGGCAGGGTCTCCTGCACCTGAGCACAGGACCCGACACCTGAATGGATCATCCCTGGGGGACTTCCAGATCGTAGGCAAAGCACAACTCAAAGGCTGCAGCGCGTGGGATAAGTATTATTTGGGACTTCTTAAAAAAAAAAAAAAAAAAAAAAAAAAGCCCCAAATAATCTTAGAACAAACTCTCCTGACACATTTGGATGCCAGCACAAGACTGAGTCTCAGCTGTCGCCATCGATGGTTCTGATGTGAGCACGGGGTTCTAGTCACTCTTTGATTCAAGAACAATAAATAGCCATGACCTAAGGCGATTGATTGATCTGCCAGCCTCGGAGCCCCTGGGAGGTGGGCGCTCGCAGAGCCACGTGAGCTTGCAATGCGGCCCAGGCTCTCGGAGGTGTCTGCCCCCCTAACTGATAAGTCCCGCTTTTTAAAATTCAACTGCAGCTCAGGAAACGGGGACCTTTCCAAGCGCAGCACTTCCCCCTGACTCTCATTCACCAGCTTGTCACTCAGATGTGCACCGTTCCTTTAAAGTTGAAGCCTTATTAACCTACACACTGGATTTGACTGGTGATAGGCCACCGCAGACAATGCACACCCCTCCCGGTTCCCAATCCCGCCGTCCTGCTTCAGCTCCCCACACATTCCCTGCCAGGGATGAAAGCGTCCCTCCCATGCCTGATCCTTCCAACACAGGCAATGAGAGGACAGCGTTTAAAAAAAAAAGTGTGTGGAGGCCCCGCTGATTGAGACATCTTGGAGGGAAACCAGCTCTGCTGTAACCAAACTGGGCCTGGAGCAGGCTGGTGAGTGCCCAGCCCCGGCCTCCGCGGGCTCTGTCGGCGGCACGCTGTGCGCGCCATGTGCGAGATCCGAACCAAACATATAGTTGGCAGAGGAATTCATTTCCGAGGCGGGCATGCCAGGGTTGCCCAGATACTGGTAGAAAGTAGCTCCAAAGTTGGGAGTGCCTTGTCGAGAAGATTCTAGCTGGAAAGTCAGGAAAATTATTAGTGGAGGCAGCTTGGATATCAAAAATATGGTCTCAATGACTGGGTCAGGGGAAAGGGCAATCTGGTCCCTCCCCATCCCCCCCTCCTGTCTCCCCCCACCCCCAACGCCCCAGGGAAACAGCCATCCTTTGATTTCTTTCTCTTTGTTCCATCACAGCAGAAAGTTACCTCGGTTCTAACAGCTTTCCATGGGTTTCCAAGAAGCTTGGCTCCTCTGTCAATTTCCACAAACGCCAGCCTAAGAGTAATGGGCATGTCTGTGAGGCCTGGAAACTGCCTGGAAGAAACTGAGCTACACAGGGCCACCGACATGGAAATGCACAAGGAGGGTCCCTTCTCTTCCTCACTTTCCAGGGCTCTGCTACCTCCACGGGCAGGGGCAGCGATGGAGAGAGAAGCTGCTCATTTCGCTAAGCTGTCCCGCCATTTATTTCACCTACTTTTTTAAAATATCAGAATCACCACCCATTCCTCAGACTCCTAGTTAGCCGAGGAATAGAAATGAACTGGGAGGAGATGGCTAGGATCCTGCTCCTGCCCTGGTCCCTGATGTCCTCAGTGGGCACAGGTGGAAACAGGGAGGGTCCCATCTCACTCCACTCCCACACCCAACGCTGTGCAGGAGGCCGGGGGGGAAGCAGGGCTTTCGCTTTCTTTCTTTCTGCTCTAGTCATATTTCTTTCCTTGGACTGCCTATTAAGTTCTATTACATGTGCTATTACAAAAAGGGGCGTTATAAAAACAGGTGAATGATGATGCATTTACTAACTGATAGCCTATGAGCAGCGATGCCAGCTCGCTCACACAGAATGTCAACCACCAAGCTGGGCCCTTCATCCCCCCAATCTCTTGATAGAAGGGTGCGGGTGACACAGATTGCTAAAGATGCTTTTCGTCACTGCCACTCAGAACTCCAGTTCCATCAGCTCCCCATCCAGGCCCTGCCCATCCCTCTGCCCACACGACTGAGGTCCCTGCGCCTGCAGGAGGAGCTCATGTGGTTCGTGCTGTAGAAAACCTCCACCATGGCTGACGACCGACACTGGGATTACACGGTGAATCTTCGTCTAACACCGCTCTCCCCAAGTCATGGGGTTGAGTAAATAGTCCACATTTATACTTTTACCCATCAAAAAGCTGATTTTATTCTCTTAAGCTCTATTAGAGGTGCCGTAGTGATTTATTTCTTAAGAGAAAAAGAAATTTCTCTTTAAGGGAATGAACATAAAGACTTTTCTTTCTTCGATGCTCGTTGAAGGCACAACAGCAATTATGGATTTTTTCAAATAGTAGTTTATGAAAAGGGGAAGAAAAATATTTCATCTGACACTACACATGCTGCTAGCTTATTATATAAGTAGTGTACCAGTGCACGGATTCATGCACATTGAAAGGAAATTAATTAGAAGAAATATTTTAATATTGCTATTCACCCTTTCTCTATAATAGAACTGTCAACCAAATTCATGATTAACAATGACAGATCGAAACACACACAAGCGATTGGCGCCAGCAATAGCTTTATATGTATCACACGTGTGCGAGTCAACTTAGCCTTTTATATATATTGAATAAACTTGCTTAATTAGACCTGCTTTCTGATTTAGCTAAACTTTTTCCAGCCCAGTGAAGCACCCTAACTTCTCTTTCAGGTAATTGTCAGCAACACAGCAGTAAATATCAACACGAAGCAGATTATTATTGTAGATCACGAAGGGAGAACAAAGGGTAAAATATTTAACTGTAGCAGTGTTTGACTATATTCTGCGCAGTGAGAAAACCTGAAGTCATTTTCAAGTTCCACCATTTCTTACTTCTTTTCAGTGGGGTCAAGTTTCTAAACTTTCTAAATCTCTGTTGTCTTGCTAATGAAAAGAAAATAGGATTCTACCGAGTCTCCTATCTACCTATTCCAGAACTTCTGTGAAGATCAAATGAGATGAGGCATGGGAAAACGATTCGCAAACATTTGGTTGAACTGTAAAATGTTTGTACCTGGCTATAAAGCAAGTTGGGTTCCTGGGCTGAAGAAACTCCAAGGAGGCGAGTTGCCAGGGAGAGGAAGACAGGCGTTGCTATGTGACATCATTACCCGGTGCCCACAGTGACTGTTCTGGCTGGGCTGGACTGTGGGCCACATTTTTCGCCATGGGGTCTTGGCATTGTTAGCTGCGATTTGGTGGGGTATCGCTCTGGGTGGTGGCAGGGTCTGTGTCCCACTTGGGGGAAGCCGAGTGTTGGTTTGTTGGTGCCAGGTCCATGGTGTCATTTATTTTTAAATGTCCAGTGTGCATCATGGCAGCTCCTGCATTGAGCGTCTGCCCCCTAGTGGTCAGTGCACATCATAGCTACCGGTCAGGTGGACCCTTAGCCATATATATATATATTTCCAGGCCCTGGAATGAGTTGAGAACTATCCACAGGGATCATTGGAGGTCTTTATTTCTTTTCTTTTAAAAAAATGTTTTGTTGTTGTTGTTTTGTTAATCCTCACCCAAGGATTTTTTCCCATTGGTTTTTAAGGAGAATGGAAGAGAAAGGGAAAGACAGAAACATTGATGTGAGAGAAACACATTGATTGGTTGCCTCCTGCATGAGACCTGACCAGGGCCAGGGCCGGGGAGGAGCCTACAATCAAGGTACATGCCCTTGACCAGAATTGAACCCAAGACCCTGTGGTCTGCAGGCTGACTCTCTACCCACTGAGCCAAACCAGCTAGGGCTTTATTTCTTTTCTAAAAGCCCTGCCACAGTCCCACTTTCTTCCCTGCTCAATTTCCTCTCCAGGTGTCCAAGTGCAAAGGAGCACGAAGGTCAAATGATATCCCTTATGGATCGTAGGCCCTGCAGGGAAATCATGTTCTCCCTCTTCTCCCCCAGCCCTGAAGCTTGGCATGGTGGATGGTAAGGGGGCTGGGAGGGCAATGAGAACACACCCAGAATGACTCAAAGCATCTAAAGGTCAAGGCCTCAGCCATCCTTCCACTCTGCAGGTTCTCGGTATCAGGGCAATTTACTAGCAGGTGAAATTTCTCACTCCCCTCCGGGGCCAGCCATGTGTCCAACCAAGGACACCTTTGCAGAAGAGTGTACTGAGTTACGAGCGCTCAGGTCCACACGGCAGAGACGAGTAGGGGATATTAGGTGTGACTCTGCAGAATTAACTTTTAGGCTCTCTCATTATCATCTACTCCTGAAAGCCTGGCCTCTCTGCCTCTACACATATGTAGGCCAACTGCTCAAGAGAGTAATTTGGAATATTGTTGCATAAAGGAGACATCCTGATGTCACAGACAGAGCATGGGGGTTTGAAATCAAACATAAAATCTTACTCCTGAGCTGTCTGACTTTGGACTCCGCGAACCACATTGTTTTACCTGTAAAACAGGGATGAAACTGTGATTGACTAGCTATGACCTCAGAGGTACAGATGGCCTTTCTTAAGCACGAAGTCAAAGAATAGAAACATAAATAGAAGATTGAAGTGATTGTACAGTCTTTAAAAATGATAAAGAAACTAAAATAAAATGCCAAGTGTGCAACTTTATATGTACCCAATGGATTAATATTTTAATAAAAGAAACACTTGTAAGTTGATAATAAAAATGATCAACAAAATTTTAAATGGGTAAGAGACATAAAAAGACAATTCATAAAAGATACATAAATGCTCAATAAGCATGTGAGAAAATATTCAACCTCACTAAACATCAAAGAATTACAAATTATGTCAAAATGAGATTCTATATTTGACCTATTCAATCAGAAAAGACATTTTTAATACCAAGAATTGGTTGAGATGAAAGGAAATGTGTATAGTCTGGTACTGTAGATGGAACTGCAAATTGACATAACATTTCTGGAGATGATCCAAATGTTTTAAAGATGGTCATACTCTTTAACCAAACAATTCCACTCTGGAGGATTGATCTTAAGGAAATAATTACCAACGTGTTAATGATTTAGCTAAAAGGATGTTTGCTGCAGTGCTGTTTGTAACAGCAAATATTTAGAAACACAACCTAACTATTCAGCATTCATTTAAGTAAGTTATTCAACAAATATTTACTAAGCACTTAGTAACCTGTGGGTATGGACACAGTGGACCAAGTAAATCAATGCACTTTAATATAATGAATACCCTGTAGCATTAAAACGAGCTAGAATATTCAATGACAGGGAAAAAAGTAGTCATGCTGTTAACTGGGGAAAAAGGCATGTTAAAAACAGGATATGTAATGTAATTCCATTTGAGGAAAAACACATATTTTCATGAAATTTTGGAAACTATGCAACAGATTTCCAAAGAGGTTACTGCAGGGTGATGAGAAGCGATTGTTTAAATTTCCTTCCTTTTGCTTTCTCTGCATTACAACCTTTTCTCTATCAACATGAATCATTTTATAATTTTTTAAAGTCGCTGATGTATTAAAAGCATCTACAGTGTGTTTTGAGGATAAAATAAGAAAAGTATCGGGTGTCTAAGAAATAGCCCAAACATTTAATTTGTCTGTTGATGGATTTCCCCAGCACCTTCAGTGATCAACTCACCTGAGTGCCGGTTCGAGCTGCCAGGGAGCAGCTGGGTCTTTGGGAATGGCATCCTGGGACGCAGAGCCTTTGAGTCATCGAAGCAGCCACAGGTACGCCTCCTCCCTCCTCATTCGGAAAGGATGGCCCGCCTCACTGGTTTTTTCATTCCAATTTGCGTCAATTTGTCACCAGCCTGTTACCCTTATTCACCAGAGTTTGCCCTTCTTTTCACTCTACACCCCTTTACCTGGTGCTGGATTCCATGCCCTGGAAAATAGAAAATTGGGAGCCCCGGGCCTCACCGCACAAAGAATTTGCAATCTAGCTGGGAAGGCAAGACCCTTGCGGCAGGAAGTATACTATCCTAGCCTGTGTTGGCTTCAGTACTGACTGTACCTGTTACAGGTGAGTAGGGGAGGGAGAGGTCCCTGACATGGGAGCAGTTCAGGAAGGCTTCCTGGAAGAGGCAGCGTGAGCTCTGAAGCTATGTGGCTATGAAGACACAAGAGGTGAGACATTCCAGGACAAAGAATAGAGGACTTCTCACACCTGCACTGACATGCTCCTCTCCTCTCCCCTCCCCACCTCACAGGAATCCCTGTCATCTCCAAACCACTGCAGTGAGGGTGACCTACACCCCTCTTTGCATGTTGACCCCACTCTGTCTGTGCCTGCTCCAGGGGCTGGAGAGCTCCCTGAGGGGTGCTCAGCAGAGTTAATGTGTAGTTAATGGCACAAGCCAGAAAGTCAGATGGGTCTGGCTTAGAGTTCTAGTTTGACCATTTACCAGCATGAGACCAGGGACCTGTTACCACGCTCCGCTTCCGTTTCTCATCTGCTTAAAAGTAGCCTTCATAGAATTCTTGTGTTTGTTTGTTTAGTATATTTTTATTGATTTCAGAGAGGAATTGAGAGGGAGAGAGAGACAGAAACATCAGTGATGAGAGAGAATCATCAATTGGCTGCCTCCCAGGCATGTGCCCCAACAGGGAATCGAACCGCGACCTCCTGGTTCATAGGTTGATGCTCAACCGCTAAGCCACGCCGGCAGGGCTACAGGGTTCCTGTGAGGATGTTCAGCGTGAGGGCATGCAGGTCATCGTTCACCTCTGGGCCCACCCCTCCGTGGGCCGCTCCGGGCTGAGCACAGTGAACTGAGTGTTCCTTTCATTGAGGCGTGATCTCCCTCCCGTCAGGCTGTCTCCCAGCACCAGGGCCGCACATTCATCTCGGGACTCCTCTTCCAGCTGCTGCAGACATGTTCAGGGAGTAAGAGAGACAGAGGGGGGAAATCAGAGAAACGAAAAAACAACGTTGCGCACATTGGCTTTGAGCGAAAGGACAGTCTAAATAGACTTCCCTACTGTAGTCAGGGCTTGAGAAATATCTGTCCCAAGAAAGGCTCCCACAGGAACACTGACGGGCTCAGCCCAGCCCACGGCCCGGCTTCTCGGCGGCAGGACCGAGCTTGGGGGGTTCCTGCCCCCCGCCCCAGGCTGTGTCCCCTGCGCGAGCACAAGATGTCCACCACCAGCCCTGAGGTCTCGGAGAGGAGGCCTGTCACATTCTTTCTCAGTGGTTTGCAGCGCAGTTCATTCCAGGGATTTCTAAGGACGTGGGGGCCTTTGCAGGAGCTGTTAGCTCGTAGGAAAAAAGGAAAAAGGAGAAAGAACTCTTCAAGACACGGTTGCCCTTGGAGTATTTATAAAATCTGGTGGAAATACTTCTCTCCAGATGTGTTTTCCCGACAGATGCCCCTCCGTGGCGGGGGTGGCGGTGCCGGCGAGGAGCCTTCCCATAGCCCAGGACACAAAGCTGGTGTTGTTGAAGTCAGAGCCGTGTAATCAGCTAAAGAATTCCTGGGCAGAACCAAGGGCAGCAGATACCCAAACCTTGAACTTCTCTGCCTCCCTGCATTTTTCAAGTGCTTCCTGGAGAAGGGAACACCCAGGGGCCTGGATCTTCTTCTAACAGAACTAGGGGCTGGCAGGAGGGGCCCTGACATGGAGGACCGTCCCCGGAGGCCCAGGGCTCGGACCATTCCGACTCCGAGGCACCGGGGGTCTGGGGGAGGGGGGGGGGGTTGCAGGGATGCTGTGGACTTTTCCAGACTCGGAATGACAGGGAAATGGCAACCTCCTCCTTCCCCGTGGGTGGTCTCCATGAGAGGCTCACAGCTCTGCCCTGGGGCCTGGCACCCTCCTGGCCCAGGGGAGTCGATGGAGAGAGAGCTGAGAACTAGCACTTGGTTTTCAGCGCCTGCTTCTCGCCAGGCCCCGCCAGGCGCTGCCTGCACAGAGAGGCCGAGAGCACCAGCGCTGACACCAGACTGTCCGCCTGGGTCTGCCTCCCGGCTCTGCTGCATCTTCGCTGTGTGGCCTTGGACAAGTCCCATAGCCTCTCTGTGCCTCCACGTCCTCCTCTGGGAAATCAGGACAGTGATAGTAACGAACTCATAGAATGGGAGGATGGTGAGAACAAATGAGTCACCCAACGCGCTTAGATCCGTACCTGGCAATTAGCACGTGCCCCCTGGAGATCATTCATTGCTGTTATGGACCCTCCCCAGGGTGCTGTCTGGTGGGTGTGTTCACACCTGATCCGAGGGAGCAATTCAGAGGCAGAGGCGGGAGGAAACGCCTCCAGGACCTCACAGGACATAACTCACAAGGCAAGCGTGCGCAGCTCTCGGCTCTAAGGCTTGCTCCGCTGTCAAAGGGGACCCCTTGGCCTACCTGGGAAGCAAACCTCAGTTCCGTTAGACAAGCATTGCATAAGGAACTGCTTAGCCTGTGTGGACGGGCGGACGGGAGGGGCTGCGGGGACCACGGTGGGGAGGGGCTGCGGGGACCACGGTGGGTCCCTGCCCTCCAGCTGGGCTCCGTCTGAGGCTGGAGCTGAAGTGTAAATGATTACAATGTACCAAGTGAAGCTCCAGACAAGGTAGGAAGTAGTAAAGGAACCAAAGCAAGACCCAGGGAGAAACAGAACCTTATCACCCCCGACTCCCAGCCTTTTTGTAGGTGAGCCAGAGGGTTAGAACACAGGTCCTTTCGCGGGTTTCACAGGAGGAAGTGCTTAGCAGGTTGTCCGAGAAATAGGGATCGCATTGTTCTCGTTGGATTCCCTTTTCCCTCGCTGCTATTCTCTGGCCACATGTGCTCACCCGCTGGAAGGGCTGCCCGGTGCGCACGCTTCTACACACACACACACACACACACACACACACGCTAAGTGTCTGTCCTTGGAGACCCCCGGCTGGCCGTGGCTCTGTCATTTCCCACTTGCTCCTGGTGTCTACAGAGGCGGCTCCCTGGGCCTTGCAGTCTCTTTACGAGGAGTCACCACAGAGGCTAGATGCGCCTCGCTAAAGCCACGAATTCAATTGCACAGAACCTGTGGGGGACCCTGATTGTGAGCACCTGGGCGACCCTCCCAGCTCCCTAGCTCCTCCCCCATGCTGTTACTGAGAGAGAAAAAACAAGGCCTCAGTGGAAAAGAGACTCCCTTAGCGTGGATCTGAACCAGCCAGCAGCAGCGAGGGACTGGAGCCTGGGGGCTCTGGCCCCATCCCCTTTTCTCCTCCCACCCCTCGGACCCTCGGTTCCCAGGCTGGCACTGGGGGCTGCCCTGAGAGCATGTGGCCTATTGCACCGCCGCTGTCCTGCTCCTGCCTGCCGCCTGCCCATCTGCTCCACGTGAGTCTGCTCCACGTGAGTCTCCGATCCCGCCTCTGGGGGCTGCTGGGGCCAGGAGGCCTGAGGGGGCAGGGCGGGGCCTGACAGCAGCTCAGCCTGGCCTGTACCTCCCCTCCGGGACAGCCAGGGTGGAGGGAGCTGGTGGAGACCTAAGCTCTGGCCCCACTCGGGCACCACAGGCTGATGGATGGTGGGCCTCAGTGTCCCCATCCATAACAAGGGGCCGGCGAGCCTCGCTGCTCCCCAGTGTTCCCCAGCTGGGATCCCGCCCCCGCCACGGCCTAGGCCACAGTCACAACAAGGCACTCCCTCTCCAAGGTGGAAGGGGCAGAGGACGTGCAAAGGAGCCTAATGAAGGCCGAGAGTCACAACAGCGTCGCTCCCTGCGAGCTCCCCGGTCCCCACAACCCCGCGGAGAGCGGGGCGGCCAGAGCTTTCATCGCGTGCCAGATGGGAGCGTGGGCAGCCGAGGTAAAAGAACAATTTTCTCTTGTTCCAAACATGTTTTGGGGGGTGCCGCATACCACTGTCAGCTCTCGGTGCCGGCTCCCTCCCCGTCCCCAGGCGCTGGGCTCCCCCTGCCCCCTGAAGCATTCGCAGTCTTGAACTTTCTAATCACGGCCTGCCTTTGTCTGGGCACTTGGGATCATATGGCATCAATTGAGAGTGTAACCCGACTCAGGTTTGGTATTTAACATACCTGCTGCAGAGGAAGTGTCTTTGAAGGAGAGGCCGTGTGTGGTGGCCCTCGACCCTCCCTTCGCGGAGACCCAGCCCTTCACCTCTTAATCAGCCCCCCCGGCTCACCACGGAGGTCTCACAATGGAAGGGCAATTACCAGGGCCCAGCAGATGAAAGCGGCGGGCCCAATGGTCCGAAAGGTCCTCTTGCTTTTAAATTATCCGTGATTTACCTGCATAAAAGGAGAGGAAGTGCCCGAAGATTATTCTAATTGAGCCAGACTTTTCAAATCATGGAAATACCAGCATTTCCAAGGGGAAATCCAATCCTTTCAAATTGCCCCCGTGAGTGGCTCATGCAAACAGAAGGAAAGAGGACGCTTTCATTTGCCAATGTGGGTCTGATCAGTGTAAATTGGATAAATGGCAGGGCAAGGGAGGGCACGGAGCTCCCAGAGTCCTCTGCCCGTGTTTGCGTAGCCAGGTTTGTCAAAGGGAGCATTCTGGAGCAGGGGCCGGTGGAGGAAATGCCTCCATTTCGGCACCGAGCCTCTTCCTCGCGTGATTGGAAACAGGCGGGAGGGTTTCTCCTGGTCTGAGGTCTGTCCTCCCAGCGGCTCTGCCCCGAGGTCTGCAGACCGCAGGCGGCTTTGAAGAGCAGGCACGGGATTGTCTCGGATGTGTTTCAGTTAAAGGCTTCAAGACCAGGAGAAGAGGAATCCTGGGCGTGATTGCATGGTCACCCCCCCCCACCCCCCTGGGACAGGGTGAGACCATCTGTATGAATGGGCACCTTGTGTGTGGGGCAAGTTTGGAGAGGGAATCGGGGGCAGAGAAATTAACTACCTTCCATAAGGTCAGAGTTCGAGTCCCTGGAAAAGCTGGGGCGAGACCTTCCTGCTTTGGGGTTCCCGCTCTGCCCCCAGTGGAGACAATGGGCCTTTTCTCCGGAGGACTCAAAGCCAAATATGTGTAGGAACGTTTGTATTAAAACTCCATGTGTGTTCACAGGGCTGCACATGTAGGGGCAAGTTTGGCTCAAGAATGTACACGGGTGTGAAATAAGTGCCATTTTTAAGTAAATGTATTCCACATTGGTAGTTCTCAATATACAAAAAAGAACTCACATCTATGAGCCCATCTATACATAAAGTGTGAGCGTGTGTATTTATGCATAAAGCCATATCTCTACCTATCTGTGCATCCCAGGACCACATCTGCCACGGCTGAAACATCTGCCCCGTGAGCAGCACTTGACGAACCACCCGAGGCCATCTCCTAAGGTACAGAATTTTATTTGTAAACCGAAGAACAGAACCTGCTTTTGCTGAGCGATGCTGTCCTTCTTTCTTGTCATTTTCCAGAAAGATAACCTTTGCGTGGCTAGAAAGTAGACTTTTGTTTAACGAACACTGGCATAGCACTTACTAGTTAGCAGGGGGCTTCTGCATACCGTGTTTAGTTACGTAACCCTCAAGAAGATGCTGGAAGGAAGACAGAGCGGTGTTTCTACCCTCCTTTTGCAGAAGAGGGAGCAAGGCCAGAGAGCTGTACCTCAAAATGCGCTGTGGTACAAGTGGCTCCAGGTGACCCAGAATCCCACAACTGTCCTGCCCAGAAAGAAAAAAAAGGGGGGGGAGGGGTAAAAAGAACAATTTCAAACCTTCCCTGGTACTCCACTTCCCATGTCCCCGCCTGTGAATTATTGGCTATAAATTGAGTGGCATGGCCTAGCCAGGCAAAGGAAAACTGACTCTCATCTGCTTACAATGAGAAGCTGGGGTTGGGGATTCTTTGAAATATTTCCCAAAATGTAAGAACATCAAGAAGTGTGTCTACAAAGCAACGGAGGAGCAGTTGTCTTCAGTGGTCACCAGAGTCCACAGATCCAAGCAGTTAGCGGTAACCACGGGTCTGGTGTTGGGACATGTATGGGACACAAATAAACTCTGTCTCCAAGAGCAATCATGGCTGCTCACACATCAGCCTCCTCGCACGGGGAGCACACGCAGCAGCTAAGCAGAACATGTGACACATGGCTGTGGCTCCCTCGCTTTTCTGCAGGGACACTGTACTGAGCCCGCCTTCCCATGCAAGTGGAAACAACTTCACGTTTAGGGCACCACTTTGGCCGTGTGCACTGTTCACCGTGCCAGAAGGGCCTTAATCTAATTCTTATAATACCCCTAGTGCAGTGGTCAACAAACTGCAGCTCGGCAAACCGCGGCTCGCGAGCCACATGTGGCTCTTGGCTCTCGAGCCACATGTGGCTCTTGGCTCGCGAGCCACATGTGGCTCTTTGGCCCCTTGAGTGTGGCTCTTCCACAAAATACCGACTTCTGTGCATGGGCCACGAAGTTTCAATCGCATTGCACATGCGCGCCCACATGTGGTATTTTGTGGAAGAGCCACACTCAAGGGGCCAAAGAGCCGCATGTGGCTGGCGAGCCGCGGTTTGCCGACCACGGCCCCAGTGGGTGAGTACACCTTGGGGCATGAAGCTGAATTGGAAAGAAGCCTGATGCAGGGCCTTTGCTCTCAGCTTTGCCTCCATGGGCAGGGTGCCTTGGGCCACTCACTTCCCCTGAACCCTGAGGGTCCCCTTCAGGAGTGAGGGGAGCCCTTCCCCAGGCCGCCTCCTGTGGCTGCTGGGAAGACCTGAGACAGAGCATAGAGGAAGCGCCTACGGAGGGAGACCAACTGTGATGCCCCATCCAGCAACTGCAGGCCGCTCCTGTGGGGAGAAGAGGGGCTCCCCGAGCAGGATGCCTCTGGCTCCCACTCCCAAGCCTTAGGGGCTTGGCTGGGCCAGGACCACTGGGAAGGCGCCTCCAGGTTCCTGTGAGGGGATTCTCAAACCCACTGCTGCTGGCCCATCCCTCTCCCACGTGAATTCTGTCAATGCAGGTTCACCTACTCGCCAAATTCACTTGCGACCCCGAAATCAATACCGTCTGCACTTCGCGGTCATTTGGGGACCTGCGCAGAGAGGTGGACGCGGCTTTCCCAGACCTCACACTCTCAGCTGAGTGTGAACAAGAGGATGCTCAGCCTCCTTGTCTCACTTCTTATCCTGTAAACAGCTGCCCTTTCTGCTGCCTGGGGCCGCATTTTTCACTGTTTCAGATGGCCCTCACGCATGGTGCCCCTGGGATGTGTCTCGCAGAGAAGATGCAGGTGTTCGATGAGCTTCCTTCAGGCATGAGTTGTGGTGCTGGTGGCCATGAGTTCAATGTTAACAAATTGATGGTCTATATTATATAAGGTGTCTTTAAAACACACACACACACACACACACACACACACTCACAAGAACACAGGGTTTTGACTGATAGGCTGATGAAAATGTGTGAGCACGGCTGGCAAGGACAGAGCCCTGTGTTCCCCTGAGGCGCAATGGTTCCTGGTCACTGATCCAGTGTCTGTGGGGCCTTTCCAGAACCTTCCTGCTGGGAATGACAAGGACTGCCTATGCGTAGCCCACATATCCTTCCCAAAGGGCAAGGTATGAAGCCCCTGGCGGGCAGTGGGGCTCTGCCGGCCTGGCTCCGCCACCTGTGCCGATGGTGCCTGCTGCCAGGGCCTGCAGACCCACACCTGCCACCTCCTCCTCCCTCAGAGCGGCCCTCCCTGCCTCCTTGGGCTTCAAGACCTAGGTCATTGTCACCTTCCATAACCTTCCCACTGCCCCTTCAGCCAAACCAATTCTCCCACCTCTACGGCACCCTCTGGGCTGGATCACTCATCTCCTTACAAAGCAGGAAAGTGGAGGAGCTAAGTGCACGGTGATGACGGCAAGGGGTGTACAGCCCCACTAGGGGGATTACAAGAATTAAATGGTTGAAGGCCCTTCTAGCATGTTGAACAGTGCGCACAGTAAGAGCTCAGTAAGTGTTCTCATGTTACCCTCTGCCTCTTCCCATAGACTCGGGGTTCTGAGGACAAAGGTTCCTATCCCCGCAGTGGGTAAGTGTCACAGAATGAACTAACTCAGTGATGATTTAAAAGACAGAAGTTTTAGCCCTAGCCAGTGTGGCTCAGTGGATAGAGCGTCAGCCTGCAGAGTGAAGGGTCCCAGGTCTGATGCTGGTCAAGGGCAGGTTCCTTGGTTGCAGGGGGTGCATGTGGGAAGCAACGAATCGATGTGTCTCTCTCACATCGACATTTCTCTCTGTGTGTCTCTCCCCCTCCCTTCCACTCTCTCTAAAAATCAATGGGAAAATATCCTCGGGTGAGGCTGAACAAAAAAACATGGAAGTTTTAAAAAGAAACACTTTTCTGCCATTAACACGCAGAAACATTCAGGAGCCAGGAAGTGCAGGCCGTGGGGGCAGAGAAGGAAGGGATGAAATGTTTTTTCTGAGGAGGCGACACTTGTTCAGTTGAGAGAGTTTGTTTTGGGGACCCCTCAGGAGGGGAAGGTGATGGGGGAGAAAGGGTAAATTTGGGGGGATGACGAATAGGCTGCAGAAGGTCAGGGACAGCTGGGGGGATGAGGGTGACAATGGAGCAGGAATGTGGACCTGTAGGGAGATGTCCAGAGGGGAGCAGGTGGGCAGGGCATGCTCCCTGCTCGGGGCTGCGTTTGTGTGCTCCTTGTGCCATGGGAACTGTGGCCTGTGGGCAGCGAGCTCCCACTCCTCCAGGTTCTAGACCCGAGAGGCCACGGTTCATCCTCCGAGAGGGCTGTGTGTCTGGGACACATCCGACGGGATAGTGTCCGGGATGGAGTGGCTCATTCACATCTGCCTCCTGCCCTGGGGACTCATAACTGGTGTGAGGAAGGGGTTTGCTGACACTTCCTCATGCCGCCTTGGGGAGGTTTCATAAAACAGAAAGCACTGCCTCCCTCCAAACCTCAGAGCACCCACAATAGCGTGTGTGTCCACCCCCCGCCCACCCCCCCCCCCCGCCTCCGAAGACAGATGGGCGGCACAGAATCGCCTCCAGACGGGCCTGGCGGTGGCTCCCACAGGACCTCAGAGCCCTCTGACTGGCTCGGACTGTGGGAGACCCGAGGTGGAGGCAGAAGACAGAGCAGGTAGACACCCGACGGCTGTGGCCGGGAGCACTCACCTCCCGACTCCGTGACCTCTCGGTGTCCCCAGTGATAATAACTCCCTATGGCTTCACAGCCACTTTCCCAAAGGAGCTCAAAGCCAGAGAAGGCATCACCTCATTAGGCCTCACTCAGTGGGAAGCAGTGGTTCATTCCACCGTCTGGCTCACGGTGAGTCTGGTATATGGTAAGTCTGGGTCACGGTGAGTCTGGCTCACCTGAGGGACCAGAACCCCCTGAGGCTCCTCCTCCCACGAGATCCTGCTGCCCCCACATGCCTGTCTGAGGCTCTAGGTTGCCTTGTCCCGAGCTCTGAGGGCACAGCCTCCACAGTTCGCCCTGAGCTTGCTCCGTGAGATTGAGAATACTTCCCTCCCAAGTCTGGACTCGCTTCACTCAGATCAAGGCGCCTCTCACAGCCCAAATGGGCAACCTGTTCTAGGCAGCCTCGCTTGTCCCCCGGGCAGTGCCTATGGCAATAACCAAATAAGAACTTTGGATGACCTGGCACTGGAGAAGGTGCTGAGAATACATGTAAATTAAATCTCTGTTTCCAAATAATGCATGCCTTACTAATGGACTTGCTTTCATACCCAGGCTCTGAAGGCCTATTTCCCAGGACACACGTGTTACACACAAACCCATGTCACATAGACCGTGTCCATTCTTCTTACACGTACACACCCCTAGAATCATAGACGTGTGCCTACATCAGGCTTTCTTCACATGTATGTTCATGTCCACAAAGCTCAGAGCCATGAACCCTCCTCATTCATGCCAGTTTACACTGGTCATGTGTATGTGCTCCTTGCACATATGTGTACACTCTGGTAGGCACCCAGGAAGACACACAGAGGACATACACACTCCTCTTACACTTTTTCTTGCTTAAGCTCTATGTCCTTCAGACTTCTGGATAAAGTCATTACTCCCAGAACTTCAAGAACCCATGCTCTCTACTTCCCCAACATAAGACACCAGCCCCCCACGTGTAAGGAAGTGGAGGCTTCCAGCCTCAGAGCCCAGGATTCCCCCGTCTGGGACTTCACAGGCTCTTCTGTGCAGCCCATCAGGCAAATCTCTGGGGCACATCCTTCACCCATTGAGGGCACTACATCTCCTGGGTGTGTGGCCTGACCCTCCAGCCAGCCTGGCTCTCGACCACCAGGTACTGTGGACAACAGGGTGCTCTGGGGCTCCCTGGAACTAAGCTGAGGGTTCCACCTGCCTGGAAGCCTGCCATGATGAACAGATTATCTGGAAAAGACATCCAGACAGTCAGTGATGTCAAAGATGAGAATGCCAGAAATAGCCCTGGGATGAGCGGCAGAGACCCAACTCCAGCCCCTGCTCCCCCCACCTCTCCGGAGCCTTTTGTCCAGTCCTTTCACCTCTTTGGGTTTGTTTTCTTACCTCTAAGACAATGAAAATGCTAACTCTCTCAAAAGATGTTCATGCTGGTTAAGTGAAGTTATGGATGCAGAACCCCTAGCACAGTGCCTGGTGCGTAGGAAGCGCTTGGTAAATACCATCCTTTTTCTTTCCTGATAACCAAGTCCACCTACACGGCCAGTGTGGTTGATCCTTAGATCCTAGACTATAAAGCCAGGAGGGCTGAGCTCTCATATCATCTTGTCTTACCCTGTCATTATACAGATGGGAAAATGAGGGCAGACGAAAGGAGTGCCAGGTCCAAGGTCACACAGCTGTGTGTGACAGCTTGGAGCTGAGGTCTCAAGCTGAGAAGGGGTCTTAGAAGTCATCTGATCACAGGTGACAGGATGTGTTCTGAAAGCCAAACTTTCCTTTGATGGGTCCCCTTAGGGAGTCTCAGGGGTCACATCCCAATCAACCATTCCCCTCTTCTTAGTAGATGTTAAAATATTGGGGATGTTGTCCGTGTCTTATTTTACAGGTGAGTCAACCAAAGCACAAAGGAGGAAAGGTAGGACTCATCTCAAACACAGGCTTCTTACTGCAGTGGCAGGGCACCTCCCCTCTCTGTGACCTCATACTAAATCAAATAGTGTCCTTCACACACTCCTTGTGTTCAGGATCAAACTACCTAGGAAGCTTGGGAACAAGTAGAATGTGTCTGATGAAAACACAATGTGCTGGGATTCCTCTACTACTGGTTTGCTCCTGGTGTTAACTTCTAAAATGCAAGTGAAACACTCCTTCCTTCAGAAGACTTTTCTAAACATCCTAACCAGGCAGAGTTAATGACTTCCTTCATTTGTGCCTCACTCCCACCTCCCCAGATTTTTCCTGGGATGCCCATTTCTCTGCTTTGCACCAAATGGCTTACATGCCATCTTCTCCGTTAAAATCATATCAATTTTTATTCCCCCAAAAGAAGAGGGACACAGAATCTGGCAAAGTTAGGTGCTTAGTCAATATTAGAATGAGTAGATCAATCAATTAAACAATGACTTAATCTGTTCTCCTAATGTATGATCCCCCAAACTGATCATCTGTCCATAATAATGCACAGGGAAAGCTTTGCTGGTCCCCTGATTCTCAGTTCCAATGGTCCCAAAAGAAGCCAGTGCCAAGCCCAGGAATAGAGCTTCAAGCACCCTGACACTCTACCATGGGGTTTCCCCTAGAAGCCCAATGCCACCCACACTATATGAAGAGGGTGCAAATGCTTTGCCCCCATTAATAATGGGCCCATTTCTCATCTGACTTCAGAGCCTGTGAAGCTGGTCCAGGCATGGAGACTTCAAAGGGAGCTTGGCGCTAGAGTTGGCCCCAGAGGGCACAGAGCAAGACAAAACACAGGCCACAGTTTTTATACTGTGGATGGTATATAGGAAGTCATTGTTACCAAGAGCTTGCCCTGCCAAACCCACCAGATTGCGGGAGCTGAATATCTCGCAGCTCTGCGTAGTATAGCAGTCAGTGCACAAACTATTTTGGCTCCAAGGCCCACCAGACTGAAATGAAAATTGCAACATGGGATTTTTTTTTCCCATGGAAAACTCCCTCCACCTCTAAAAAAAAATCACAGACTCTAAAATCAAGTCTACCCAGCATGACCTTACAAATATCATATTGAACCAGGGTTATTTAAGACAAAAGAAGAAAAATCTATCTTAGCTGGGTAATTGAGGAAGCCTGATTCCAGAAGAGAGACCCCAATAATGGGAAACTTTTACAAGTGGAGAAGAGGAACCAAAGCCAGATTATTCAGGAAATGGTTGAAGGACATGGAATTATTTAACCAAGACTGGAGGAAACATGTTGGCTACCTTCAAGTCCTTGAGGGTCTGCCTTGGGGAAATGGGATTGGATGTATTTTGTGGGGCTCCAGGGGTCAAGAGCAGGATTCATGTTTGCAGACACTGGAGAAGCAGAGGAAGGGGCAGAAGAAATCACATGGTTCCCACAGAGGAACATGCAGTCTCTAGAGCAGTCCGATATGGCCATTAGTTAAGATGGCCCTTAATATAATTGCAGTATTGGTGGTCAGTTAGCAACGCCTTGATTAGCCTACAGGTGCCCCCTCTGTGTGGACCGTCCTAGGCCCGCAGGCACAGCCTGCCAGCTGACAGTCATACAAAGAGGAAGGTGGCCTTCCTCTGGAGCTCAGACTGAATTTCAGCCACACTTGCTGCCTTGGATATGTGCAGTGCCAAAATTACCCAGTGACTGGTGGCTGTCCTGTTGGATAGACCAGTTGCTCCAGAGGCCCCACATAAGCTGCTGCAGAAACATCTGGGGATATACTTCATAAATAGAGTCCCAGGTTCCCCAGAGACTCTGATTCCTTGGTTCATCTGCTGGTGTTATTGTTATGGTGGTGGTGGTGGTGGTGGTGGTTGTTATCGTCGTCTCTAAAGCTCCTGCATGATTCTGGTGATGGATCAGAGCTGAGAGCTGCTAGGCTGGATGGCTTCTGTGAGCTCTTTCAACTTCAAGGTCTTAGTTGTTATGAACTCATAGCTTCTCTGAACAGGATTTCATTTAGGATCTAAAATATCACTTCTCCTTTTAGAAAAAGTCAATAAAAGCTTTTCAAGGAAAAATTTCCCAAAGCAATCCAATTTGAGAGACAAGAAAAGAGATCATTGATTTAGCAGAGCTTGGAAATCTTAGCAAAGTGAGGCTCAAGGCAAATTCAATCAGTTGTTGACTGAATGATGCCAAATACCCAAATTTTTAGGGTCAAGTAGTCGAAAAGAATAAAATATGTCGCATAGCTATTTAGCAAGTGTTTAGGACATGTCCAAGAGTTTAATGGGTAAGGTTAACATCTAGAAGAATGGCTGCTTTCTTTCCACACACTCTTCAGATGTGTTAGGGTCAGATCAGGCAAACAGCCAGGGAATGTTATGACTCTACAAACCAAAACATGGTCTAGTCTCCGACCATTGTTTGAAGCCAAACTTGTTCAAGGCCAGTGTCCAGGAGTGTGGCTGTGTCCCCAAGCATGAAAGGAGATGTGGGAGGGAGGACAAGAAAGGAGGCAATATTCAAGTTTCTAGAAGATCTGGCCTTGGCCCACATCATCCCTGCTTTGAGAAGCCTTGGAGACTGCAGACTCCTTGCCCAGGCTGCATGCCCTCAAGGATTTGAGTGCTCCCTCCTCCTCATTTTCCTCTGCTCTGATCATGCCAATCCTCTCGCTCACTGCCCGGTCAAGTGTGATGCCCACTCACACCTACCAGTGTCCCTGGTTTATAAAAACATGAGAGGCTTCAATCCTACCTCTATGGCTTACTAACTATATCATTTTGGGCTGGAGTTTTACCCATCTGTACAATGGGGATAATAAAGATACTTGCCTCAAAGTGGGATAATAAATGTGAGATTTAAATGGGTTAATGCATTTAAAGTTCTTAAAACAGTGCAGAGTGTGATAGAAGTCTTTGCTCTAGTAACTTTAAGTCATGTGATTTTCATGTTTGAACTCACCCTTCCCATGTTCCCATGCCACCCATGATGGCTTCTCCCATCACATGGCTCACACTATGTGGCCATTGTTCCAGGACTGTTGCTCCCTCTGTGCTCTGTGGGGGAAGAGTTCACCTGAATCTGGATCCCCAGAATGAACACAGGGCCTGGCCCACAGAGTAGGCTCTGAGTAAATGTTCAAGGAATGGCGGAATCAAAAGAATGTCAGTGACTGTAAGGCATTTAAAAATATATTTAGACCTTAAACTACTCTGTGAAATGAGATGAAATGAGATGAGCATGTTTTATTATCCCTATTTTTAGTTTGGGAATCTGAGGCCTGGACAGATTAAGTGATTTGTTCAAGGCCCCATGGCAGTCAAGGGGAACAAAATGTCTGTGGGTCTGTCTGACTCCACAAGATTTTGGTGGTTCTGAACCCACATTCTTGCTCAGGGGAGATGCAGATGGCTTCAGAAAGAAGTGCCTCCACTAGGTCTTAAGAATGATGAAGACTTTTCCAGAGAGAGAACATGAATAATGACATTCCAGGTGGAGAACATTGCACAGTCATAGGCAATGGGCCAGCACATTGGAGGAATGAGAGCAGTTTGTTACTAGATTCTAAATTCTATGAGGCCAGTACTGTGTTATTTCCCAAAGTATTCCCACCACAGAGCTCAAGTGTCTGAAAAGAGCAAGCAAGCAACTATTGAAAGAATGAGCAAATGGATGGATGGATGGATGGATGGATGGATGGATAGATGGGGAAGCTGGAGAAAATGAAGCTCCCTTGCTTACAGAAAAGTTAGTTCTCAGAGTGTGTTCTTAAATCCATTTATTGAACCCAAAGTGATACTTCGTAAGTGTTATCTATTGGTAGTGGCAAGAGGTGATGAGTTTGATTCTGGAATATGCCTTTGTTTCTACTTTAGCTTGAAAGTGCACAATAGGAAGTAATTTTATACTGGAAAATAAAGCAAGAAAGAAACAGGGATCAGCTTGCTGAGGACTTGGCCACATTGTACTTGGACATTATTTCTGCAGGCAGTAAGACCCCAGGGTGTTGGAGTTCTGACCCGCCTGTGTCTCTGTTCCAGAAAGATCTCCCAGGCTGCAGTGGAGAGGCCGGAATGTGAGGGGAAGTCTAGAGACAGGAGCCTGGGTAAGAAACAACAGCCATGAAGCAAAAACATACATGGAAATTGGGTTCTGATATCTTTCCAACAATTCAGAGTGCCTCACCCACAATATCACTGCTTCTGCAAAAATGCAATTGAGGATGGGTGCTATGATGTCAGTTAGGGCCTCTGAAGAGCGTTTTCATGAGCCCTGGATGTGTTTACCCCATATGCCTCCTTTCAAGTCATCTTTATTTCCATCAACCCCAGAGAATGGGAGTTGGACAGCGAAAAAGAATTCAAAATATTTGCAAATCCAAAATTGGGAAAGCACATTTTTGGGAAGTTTAGCAATTCCCAAATGGTCAATTTTATGGTTCATTTAATACTTTGAAACAATTTACCTAATGACAAGTTCATGTTGGAAGATTGGAAGTGGATTTTTATGTTAAAAAAATGCCTGGAATGACTTGAATTTGGCCTATGATATTTCTTCAACATCCTCCATTTTCCTACCTCGAGACTGCTTATAGCTTCTATATTTTTGGCAAAGCTGATCAACCTGTTTCTTTAGGTTTCTTTATTTTCCTTAGATCTGAAGAGGTGTGGCCTAGGATTTATGAACAGAGAATCTTTGCAGTAGAGAGACTCTGTGAGAAAAGAGGGGATCATTCTGGCACCTCTGATGGTTGCTCCAGAGGCTTTCTCCCAAGCTGTCAATCTTGACATGTCCATGGTGCCATAGCAACAAGTCAGTGACACATTGCTTAGAGCCCACTATTAATTAAAAACTACTTTTGCAATAGTAGAGACATTAGTCAAACACCCATTGGTGTGTCGGAGCCAGTTCATGGGCCATCTCTGCATGGCTTCTCCCAACTCCATGTCCAGTGATGCCACATCGGTAGCTTGAAATTAGACCCGGTAGGCACATGAACACCATGGAAATTGTTAAATGCTGCAAATCGGGGCTTGCTTTTATTTTTATTTTTCCCTCAGAGACCAGCTCTTAACATTTACAGCCTACCACCATCTATGCTCTATGTTTTCTCGTCTTTAAAATGAAGATATAATAATGGTTCTTATAGGATTACTAGAGGCCTGATGCACAAAATTCATGCAAGGGGCTCAGCCCTTGCAGCCCCTCACAGCCCCTTGCAGACCCTCGCAGACCCTCGCAGACCCTCGCAGCCTCGGCTGGCCCTCACAGCCCCGGCCGGACAGCCGTTCCGCTGTTCGGTCTAATTAGCATATTAACTCTTTATTATATAGGATTATGGCGATTACATTAATTGATGTGAATAAAAACTTATAATAGTGCCTGGCATATGTAAGCACTCAATGAATATTAGCCATTATTATCCCAGTTTCGTGCATAAGTGTCTGGGTTTTTGAGAGTAAGTAGGGAGGACTCTATCATGCATGGTTGCTCATCTGTATCCCACCAACCAGCACCGAGCCCAAAGCCTGGCACCCAGCAGGTGCCCAGGGAGTGTGGGCAGAACTGACATGGTCCTCAGAGGGGCTGAGTTTGAGAAGCTCACGTTCCCTGCTGGCATCAGCATTAGCATTGGAGGGCTTGCTCCTTTAATTATCAAACCAGGCGTAACTTTTACTCCGTGGCCTCGTCCTCTCCTGCCTCTCCTCCTTTCTTTTAACTCCGGTTCTTTAACAAATCCCTCTTTTCAGGAACGGGAAGCTGATCTGTTCTGGGGACGTGCCAGTGGAGCGGTGTGCGTTGGCACCACCAGGGCTGTCATTCTCAGGAGACAATAGGATCAGCGCGCCAAGGGGGAGAGTTCTCCATGCAGCATTTCCCTGCTTAATCCGCTCTTGTGGCTGGCACCGAGTCAGCCAAGGAAAGGAACCAAATTACCCGGGCGGCTTTGGCAGGCGGTGCCACTGACAGCAGGCCAAAAGTTAATTCCCTCATCGTCCCCCGTGCCACCAACTCAGGGGCAGGGCTGGCAAGGCTGGCATTCTGTGTGAGTCTGTCAGGTGGCGTGAGGGGAGAGAACAGGCGAGCAGAGGGTGGTCCGTCACGAAAAAAGCTCTGCAGACAGACACACAGACAGATGTCCCACTCTAGTCCCGCTCCCTGCCTCAGACCTGAGCACCAGGCTCTGTCTGAAGCTCACGGGGAAGGTGGGTGGGTGGTACCATCGTGTCTACAGTCACCACATGGAAATGAGGAGGATCTTAATGACAGTGAGACCCCAGGGCACAGGGCCCTCTGACAGAGCCCTCGGCAACAGAGCCTGGCCCCAGTGGCACCCCACATTCCTGGTGCCTGCTCAGCCCACCGTGAAACCCCTCCTCTCCCACTGCAGTTTGGGTCGGGAGGGGTCAGGTCTAGTAGGCTTCATCCACACTGTACGTGCTTTACCAGGTGTGACCCTCACAGTGGTCCTACTAGGTGCACGCTGTTGGTCTCATCCAACAGATGTGGAAGCAGCTTGCCCAGGGGCCCGGAGGAGCCGTCTGCCTGAGCTCAGGGGGCCGAGCCCATTTCAGAGACTGAAACATCACAGCCGAGATTCAAGCGCTTTCTTAATCATACAGTAAGAAGTGCACGTTACACCACATCCACTATGGGTTCAGATCACAGTTTACTGAACAGTACGGACTTTACTTCTCTTGTTCAATCTGCTCTCTTTTCTATCCTATTAGATATGATTCTACGTTTGAAATGCAGAGCTGGACCTACCATCAGGGCCCACTAATGAGTCTCGACCGTGGTTTGAAAGGATAGATTCTCCACAGATCAGAAGGGCATCCTGCTGCCAAAGGCCCCGAGGACCAGCCCAGCCGCAGCTCCCAGACTGCACCTGGCTTTCTCAGGTGGGCAGGGCTGCCTAGGGCACTCACTGGGGTGTAACTGGGGTGCCTACTTCCAGGGTTTGTTTCTGAAGTCTGACCCTCCTTAACTCCCACACATCTCTCCCTCTCCTTCCTGTGGCTTCTCACGTCCTTCTGGTGGTCTCCAGCTTTCTCCATCGCACCTTCCCCCTCTGCAGGTACAAAGGCTTTGTAGCCCTGCATGCTACACGCACACAACACACACACACACACACACACACACACACACACACACACCTCCAGGGTCATTGTCTGCCCACATCACTCCTGGGATGTGTTGTTTGGGGAGCCACCATCACTTGGTTCTGCTTTCACTCTGGATGCCAGGCTGTGGCTCGCTATAATGGCACAGAGCATGACAAATCCAAAGGGGTCCCGTCCCCAGATGCCCGGAGGATCACCTGGGGCAGCAGTCACTCCGCAGACCACTGTGGTCGGTGAGGTCCGAAAGGTTGGCGACCGCTGACCTGGGGTGTAATCAGGTAGAATGTGGTGGGGAGCTCTGGTAGGCATGCAGACACCCATGAGAACAGTGGAGAACCCCAGGAGATCACTGGGGACTGCTCCATCCCAAGAACTGAGGTTCTACCTGAGAACCACAGGGGGGTCATGGGAAGCAGGGAGCAGACCTTGAGGCACGTGGGCATCGGCAGCTCCCTGGGCCCTGGCGAGTTGCCAACAGGTGCAGAGCGAGTCTCAGGTCATGGTATGCGTTCCCGGTGACCTGAGAAGGGGTCAGGTCTGACCTGCTTCATGGTCACCAGGTAACTCAGAGCACCCCAACACCAAGGAGGCAAAACCCCTGTGGCATTCACCTCAGGGCAGAAGACGAGTCGTGTGGGGCAAGACCTGGCCCTGTCAGTCTGGCTGTGTGAGCATGGGGACGTCTGCTTTCTTCTTTGAGCCTCAGTCAGCCCCTCTTTTAAATGGGAAGATCAGATTAGCCCTGTTCTGTTGGGATCAGATTAGAGCGAAGATGCTAACCTGCTTTATAAACCATCGTCACTGTCCAAGCATCTGAAAGTGAGTCTCGTGCTCACAGATGGTGATGAGATGCCAGACATCCTTCAGGCCGGGCGTGGTTAGATGACTCACCCAAGACCACCATGCTGCCAGCTGCAGGGCTGGGCTCAAACCCGGGAAGTTTGATTCTAGAGCAGCCGTGGGCAAACTACGGCCCGCGGGCCGGATCTGGCCCGTTTGAAATGAATAAAACTAAAAAAAAAAAAAGACCGTACCCTTTTATGTAATGATGTTTACTTTGAATTTATATTAGTTCACACAAACACTCCATCCATGCTTTTGTTCCGGCCCTCCGGTCCAGTTTAAGAACCCATTGTGGCCCTCGAGTCAAAAAGTTTGCCCACCCCTGTTCTAGAGCCACGGCCTCCCCACTGGGCTGCACCGCCTCTTGGCGATTTTCTGTCTGCACTAGACCCCTGCACTGTGGCTCTTGTGACTGGTCTACCTCCTTCCCTAGGCCAGCAACCTGAAGGACAATGTCTCATTCATCTGCAAAGGAAGAAGCAGTGGGAGTGGGCAGAGCATGGCACCCAGGAGGGGCCACCGGCGTTGGTTGAATGCCACTGAATTCTTAATGTGCCCCTGAATAGTTCATTCAAAAGGCATAATGGTGGTGCCCAGACATATGAAATCTCTTCCCAATCCCCCCGCTGCCGTGGAATTGCCACTCCCTGGCAGGTGTCTGTCCTGCTCCCAGGCGGGGCTCTTGGACTGGGTCTCGGGCTAGTCCAGCCCTCTGCACGTGTTCTTGCTGGACACGAACCTCCTTCAGCCACACCGCTCGACCCTGGAGGGGCCCACTCTCTTCTCTGCCTCTCAGAAAACCCCCTTTCCTACAAGGCACGTCTACAGCCCACGCCAGTGCCCCTGCTTGGACCCCAGAGCCCTGTCTGTGTCCCCGGCTCCCTGGGTACACTGCCCTGGCGTGCTCTGCCGAAGGCCAGCACGTCCTCCTGGTGCACGGCTCTGACAGGCGAAGGTGGGAACTGGTGGCGGTGGAGTTGTGACCTGCACAGACCCAGTGTCTGGACCGTCCGCCCCATGGATGTGCCACATCTGGAGTGTACCCCCAGATTTTCACTCTCGGTCTGTGGCCTCTGTTGTCCAGAGAGTGGGATCATGGGCTTGTCCCCGGCTCAGATGCCAGGCCCGTCCCTTCCCCAGGGCTGCTGACTCCGGCAAGCCCTCCCCCAAACACAAACCTCCTTTCAGCAGCCGCCGAGGCTCTAAGCCCCTCTCCCCTTCAGCCGAGACCCATTGTATCAGCTGTGATTTATGTAAAGGCTTTTGTTGGACCCCTGGTTTTGACAGTCTCTGTGTTGTCGAATGGTAATAATTACAGAGCCTTTCATCCTTTATTTACGGGATTGCTCTGGGGGGAGAGAGGCCTGGCGAGGGGGGAGGGCTGCCGGGGCGGGCGGACTCACTTTTCTGAGGCTCCACACAGAAGCACAGGGGCAGGAGTCCTTTGGAAGTTATAAATAGCTCCCGGGAATAAAGCAGTCACCTCTCCCGGCTTCGGGAGCTCAGAGGACAAAGGACAGTGGGATCTGGGAACACCGTGCTCCTTCGAGACTGACAGGGCTAAACGCAGTTTCCAGGGCCTGGCCCCCTGGTTTTCAAAAGGTTGGTGTTTGTCTGAGCTCATGTCTCTGGTGACAGGGAAGGGAAGCAGCTTTCTGTCTGCCCGTTGCACGCCTCCCGGCCCGGGAAGACGCCCCATCTCCCCAGCCGGCCTGAGTGTTAGGACGTCCCCCCGAAACCGAGCTAAAGGGGTTCATGCTCATTAAAGTCCCACCCTTTCCCAGCCTCCCTTGCGGCTGGGCTGGGACATGTGGCTGAGATTGGACAAGGGTAGGGGGTGGAAGTAATGCACTTCCAGGCACATCCCATGACATCCCTGCACATCATCCCCAGTGAGCACTGGGAAGGAAGGAAGCCATTGTGCTCCCAAGGACAAGCCATGTTAAAGGGCCAGTGTGCCCCAGGCGGAGCTTACAGGAACGCGTCAGGGAGAACTGTGTGTCTAGCACCACATGTTAACGTGAGCGAGAAATGACCCCACGTTGTGCTAAGCCGCTGAGATTCCGGGGTTTGTTTGTTCCTGCAGCATAGCTGGTCCTGCCTGACTAGCCACAACTGTTGGTCTCAACAGGCTGGGTACCTGGATGACTCAGGCCTTTGCCTTCAGAGAGTTCACAGTCTGATGGAGCAGACAGTCCCCGAAGCTGTACAGCACAGGCCTAAGGCTGTAGGAGCACAGAGAATGGGCACCTTACCAGACTTGGGGTGCCAAGGGGAGCCTCCTGGGGAGAGGGAGTATGGGGAGTAACCCAGAGGATGGAGCAGGATGTGGTGGTGGAGCGGGTATAAAGAGGATGGCAAACAGGAGAACCGCACAGGAAAGGCAGGGAAGCAAGGCACACCCAGACCACGGGAGAAGCTGCTCGCTCCTCCAGGCTGGGCCCCATCCGTCTCCCACTCGACCAGGATTGAACTCAGCCAGCCTCGAGGGCCCACACAGCTTGTGTCCAGGAAGGAGCAGCTGCCCCATCGGCCATGACTGGGACAGGCTTTAATCGAGGGCTACAGCTTGGTCTGTGAGGACGTGGATCCTTCGGTGGATGTTGAACATGGCAAGGATGTAGATGTCAGGAAGAAAGCGGATCATGGGACACATGAACCACAGGGAGGACACAGGTCATGGGGAAGATATGGATCATGGGAGGACATGGATCTCTGGGAGCATGTGCCTTACCATGAGCACCTCTGGGACCCACCAGGTGGTGGACTGAGTTGGCATTGGCCCCAAGAAGCTACATTCTTGCTAACATAGAACCAAACACCTCATCCAGGAAGACAAGTGATAAATAAATCATGAAGGGAACCTAAAAATCAGAGATAAAAAACCTTTCACCTTTCCCAGCTCAGGTCCTCTGTCCATTTTTGTCTTCACCTAAGGAACCCAGCATAGCATCGCCAGAGGCAGGGGCTGGAAGAAAGCCAGACCTGAACCGAGTCCCCAGCTCCACCTGGTGTGAGCAGTCAGCTTCAGGTAAGTCCCTTTGCCCTTTACCTTGAGACTTCAAGTCTTGGCCATACAATGGAGTCAATAAAATTTCCCTGGAAGTTTGTTGCAAGTCTCTTGAGCCAATTTTCTCCATCCTTTCAGGTAATGGCATGCTTGGCTCTGTGACTAACACAGGGTAAGCCTCAGTATTTCTTAGCCATTTTCACGATTGTCATCTGTCATTATTGAATACCTAACTCAGAGAAGAGATGTAAGACCCTCACAAGATCAAAGCCATTGTCTAGAACAGTGGTTCTCAACCTTCCTAATGCCGCAACCCTTTAATACAGTTCCTCATGTTGTGGTGACCCCCAGCCATAAAATTATTTTCGTTGCTACTTCAATTTTGCTACTGTTATGAATCGTCATGTAAATATCTGATATGCAGGATGTATTTTCATTGTTACAAATTGAACATAATTAAAGCATAGTGATTAATCACAAAAACAATATGTAATTATATATGTGTTTTCCGATGGTCTTAGGCAACCCCTGTGAAAGGGTTGTTTGACCCTCAAAGGGGTCGCGACCCACAGGTTGGCTACCAATGAGTTCATATGTCACCTCTGACACACGTGTCATAGGTTCGCCATCACTGCCATAGACCTAACTCTACAAGCAAACCAGGTGTTTGCCACATTGTCCTTGAGAAGACCAGCTCCTCAGACCCAGGGTTCTCCTGGGGGAGGAAAGAGTCTGAGTGTCCACAGAGAGGCGCTGGCCTGGAGGAGACTCGCACTGAACACAAGGGCCTCTCCAGGACATGGCCCATTGGGGGGCGGTACATCAGTGACAACAAGATATGCATTCTGTGGAGCAGGCATCAAAGCTCTGGGCGGGGAGGAGAGGGAGGGTCCATTATGTGTCAGGCAGTTAACTTGCAGGATCTCATTTACTCTTCCAGCACACCTGTGAGGAGGTTGTCATCCCCATGTTACCATTGGGGAAGCTGAGGCTCAGAGCCGGCAATGTGCCCATGATCACACAATGGGATGTGCCCAGTGGGTGAAGATATGAAAGGACGGAGTGGGAACCGAACTCTGGTCCTGCCTCCTCAGCTGGCCTCCCTACTCTTCCTCGAGGAATAAAACATGCCAGAGCTTGAATGATCCAGGAGCCACTGGTGATAGAAGGCACCTGTGTTCAGACAGCCCTGCCTTCCCATGTTCATATGTGGCATGTTCATATGTGGCACCTGGGACTTTGACAGGCAGGGGCTGGCCTTATCTATGAGTGGGCCACTTGGGCTGTGGGGACCACTCTGCAGCTGTGTGAGCCTCTGCCTGTGCCCAACCTCTCTGTGTCACGGTAGCCTCACCTATAAAACGAGGCTATAAAACGAGGGCAATCTTCCCGACAAGGCAGCAGTTGTGAGGTGTAAATGAGGTGGTTTATGGGGCAGAACCTCCCAGACCTGGCTCTGGGCAGACCCCGCCCTTCTGAGTCATGACGGAAGCACGCTCAGTTCTCCAGCCTCACATTTCTCTCCTGGAAATTCAAAAGGTGCTCTTTCCCCCTCGCTATTTCTCGGAGATGACTGGGTGACCGGAGTGAGTATATGAATTGTCTAAGATGTTAAGATTTCCCATATGCCCGGCTGGTGAGGCTCAGTGGTTGAGTATTGACCTATGAACCAGGAGGTCATGGTTTGATTCCCGGTCAGGGCACAGGCCCAAGTTGCATGCTCCATCCCCAGTTTGGGGTATGCAGGAGGCAGCCGATCAATGATTCTCTCTCATCATTGATGTTTCTATCTCTCTCCCTCTCCCTTCCTCTCTGAAATCAATAAAAAAATATTTTTAAAAAAAGATTTCCCATAAAATATCTCTGAGAAAATAAAAGTGAAGCAGCTCATTTCCTTCTGTCGGCATGAATGAGATCAGAGGGCGCTCCGGGTTAAAAGATACACTTTCTCAGGAAGAGGAGAGCCTGGCACGGTTACAAGGACCGTCTCCGATGAATTTGCTGAAAAACAAACTCTCCATCTTGAAGGAAGGGAAGGATCATTTGAATGCATCCCTGCTTCTCAGGCCGCAGCGATTTTTCCTGCCTCGTGTGTGAGCTCAGTGGTCCCCGATCGGCAGCCTCAGCTGTGAGATCAGAATTCATTAAACTGTGCTTAGTTCACGCTTTTCGTGCCATTAGAGTCGGAGGGCTGTTTGAAATCGGATTCCACTGATGAATGAGTCTGTGCAATTATCGTGACAATGCGGGGCCGCCCTCCACACCGAGCTGAGCCAGGCGGCTCCTCCCAGCGGAGGCCAGCCAGGCCTGGGGACAGGGGCCGGCCAGGGAGAATTAGGTTCTCCCCAAAGATGGCCTGGTTATTCCCTAAAGAGGAGCTCTTTGCTTTTTACGAGCTGGGAAGGTGCCTGCAGTGTTCTGCTGGTATGAACAGTGGTGAGTCGAGTGTTCTGAGAACTGCGAAGTCACGCCAACTTGGGCTCAGGTCTTGCCTATTCTATGTAGCTCTGAGATGCCCCATGACCTCTGAGCCTCAGTTTCCCTTCCTGGAAATGAGGGTAATGACATCTAGTGTGCAGGTGGTCACAGGACTAGAGATCATACCTGAGACGTGGCGGTGCTCAGCGAGGTCGCCGTGGCCTCCTGGGACATCCATGATTTGAAGTCGCCCAGGCCGAAGTGTGACTGCTCATGACATGAGACTGCAGAAGCAGTTCTGAGAGCTCCCTTCCTGCTTCATGAATGGAGACAGATCCAAACAGTGGGGGCCAAAGAAACATGTCTCAGGCTCCGGAAGCCAGTTTCCAAAAGAGGCCGGGGGAGCAGGGAGGACTCTGGGTGAAGGGCAGGGCGGAGTGGGCCAGTACGAGGCCTGATGTGCCTGCTGCTGTCTCCCAGATACCTAAGGCCCCGTCCCTGCTGCCCGAGTCCTCCTCCCTCTGGGAGAGCCGTTATTAGCCACCACAGAAGACTGGACTGAGCTTCCTTTCTTCCCCGCAGAAAGAGACGCCCCGCTTCATGGATGGGTTTCTTCCTATGGCTTACCCATCACTTGAAGGGGTGGTGCCTCTCCTTCTGATATTCCATGTAGAGGGAGTTTAAAGTCTTGATACAGCAATGACACTCAGCAACGCGGCAGAGCTTTTCAAAGTCTCCGCAGGAGATGAAATGATCGCTTTCTCAGGAGGAGTTGCCTGAGGACGATGAAAGATGTCCAAAATAGCTCCACTAGGGAAACCAAGAATTCAGACAAGTACATCAGCAAGACCCCCTCCTGGCATTGACGCCAGGTAAGGGTTTTCCTCCCTTTCTAGCGCTGTGATTTTGTAAAAAAAATGCCTTCACTTGCTGGGCCGCAGTTCTCACATCGCTGAAAGGAGCTCTCGGAGGATAAAAGTAAATGAGTAAGTGCAATGCCCAGCGCTCTGTCCGATGCAGCCTGTTTTAAATGTGTTTCTGGTGACGGAATTCATCTTCACCGCCACCAGCCACACATTTGATGTGTTTATGAACTGAGGGCTTACAATTCTATTCTATAAAATCCAATCCAGCCAAAAAGACTTATTTGGCATGTGTCCAAATTTCCATACTTATCAACAAATTTAAAGTCAGAAATCTGGTCACTTGCAAGGTGCTCTGTGCTGGGGGAGAAACTGGGGAAAACAGGAGTAGATGACACCCAGGGCCTGTCCCTGGAGTTGACAGCTGGGTGGTGGCAGAAAGACACAAGTGAGGGTCATAGAAGCAGCAGACTCAGCCGAGGGACCCTGTAGACCAACTGTGTCAGGACAACAGAGCATCATCCAGGGGATGATACAAGCAGGATAACTTCACACCCACAGCACAGTTCAAAAAAACAGGAACTGATGAAACAATTTTGATGTTTTCAAGTTCAACCGTCAGATCACTTTCACAATGAAGCTGGCAACGAAACATAAATTACACAACCAATTAACATCAACCAGATCGTGAGGCTGATTGAGCACCCCTTCTGAGGAGCCAGGCTTTGTGGTGGCTCCTTAGAAGAGTGGGGGGATGGAGACTTGATAAAAGTAGCCCCCGTGCCCTCAGCGAGTCCCCACTCTAGTGTGGAGACAAAGGAGAGGCAGAGGACCATTTTCTCCGCTACATGGAGGCTCCGCATTGACTTGGTGATGCTAACCATGAGGATTCTGGAGTTCAACGGAGCTTGGAGAAGAGAATGAGACCTGAGTTGGGCTGGGCTGACCAGGTGAGAAAGTGGCCCAGCAGAACGAAAGCAGAACCAGGAGCGAGGAAGCAAAACTCCTGTCAGGCTGATGAGGTAACTCCTAGAGTGCTGACTGGATGGCTGTGGGCAAGAAGGTTGGAGAAGGCTGACTGTAGTGGATCCTAGATGTGAAGGTGACCGGTTTGATTTTTTCTCATCCAGGTCAAGTTCACAAGCTCACCCCCTCCTGCAGGAGGCTGAATCTGATCCACAGCCATTGTTGTCTGGTACCCAAGTGTTAAAAAGAAAAGTGAATGTGAATGCCTTAAGCCATGTTTGATTAACGGAAGATCCCACTCCTCACCTCACACCTGGGTGTTACCTGCCTAGCCTGAAGGCATTTGAGTTGTGACCTTTGTAGGCAATTTCTTGGCCCATCTAGCACATTGGAGAGCAGCGGGAGCAATAATCCAGCTGCCTTTGTAAGAAATTGCAGGAAAGAAGCCTGTAGAGGGGCCTGGTACTTACACAATAAGCCTTGGAAAGGGCCCATGTAAATGAGGGGTCCTGATGATTCTATGTCATTAGCTTCAAGGCAAGTCATCTTCTGAGCTTCACCAAGGGGCAAACTAATCATTGTAAACTTGACTCTGAGAAGACTTCATGAAGCACCTGAGAAAATGACATAAGCCCAGCTGTTTCAACCCAGATGTTTGAGTCTTTCCAGCTCAGGCACCAAACATGTGGGCAAGAGAACCTTCAAATGATTCCAGGAGCTATCACCTCTGTCAAGAACAGCCCTTGGGCACTTCTCAAGAACAAGGGCAATGGCTTGATTCTCTGCATTTCCTAAAGGACTTGGGCAGTGCCTGGACCAGAACAGAAGTCAAGAATGACTTTTGGATGATAGTTGGGGTGGATGGATTCATTAGTTAATTCATTAATGGAGAAATTTCCTATCTTCCAGTGCTCAAGAGACTTCTGAGTTCCTGGCTTTCAAATCCTTATAATTTTAACCACACAGGAAAGATCCAGGGAAGATGCATCACTATCTTGGAATAAAAATTCCCTGAAAATTTTCTATAGGATCCTTTGGTATGATAGTCCTCCCAGTTGAGAAAGTTGTTTCCTTTTTGGCCCTGTGTCTTATGGGAAGGGTAAACAGACAACTCTAAGATATGCCATTTCATTTTTTAAATTGTGCCATATACATCACAGCACTGTGACCTAGCATCATTTGTGCTTGTTTTGTTTTGGGTACAATACTGTATTATGGAGAAGTGGGCAGCTCTATCTTTTTGTCTTTCACTGCAACATCCGTCAACTTATTGCTATTCTGTGCACTCTCTATGGGACAAGAGATCACATCTGATGATGAAAAGTTGAGGAAGGTAGAAAAGGATTAAATCGCAAAGTTCTTAGTACAGCTCATAAGGCCATGCTGATCTGGCCTGGTGTCCTTGTCCAGTTCCACCTTCCACCCCTCCATGTGCCTCCTCCATTCCTGCCATATGCCATACTCTGGGCCTAAAATGTCACACTTCTCTGCTTCCACCTCTCCTTTACCTGTGGTTCTGGCCTCACCTCTCTCCACAGTTAGCTCTCAGCACCACTCCCACTCCATATAATTGTGGAAGCTTTCATTCCATCCTTTTAATGAAATTTCATTGATGAGACACTATGTGTATCAGTTGCCTAGGGCTTCCATAACAAATGACCACCTTCTTGGTGGCTTAAAAATAACGGAAATGTATTCTCTCACAGTTCAGGAGGCCCCAAGTCTAAAATCAAGATGTCCTTGAGGTTGGCATCTTCTATAGGATCTTAGGGAGGATCTGTTCCATGTCTCTCTCCTAATCTCTGCTGGTAGCCAGCAATCCTTGCCACTCCTTAGCTGCATCACTTCAATCTCCGCCTTTGTCTGTAGGTGGCATTCTTATAAAGATACCTGTCATTGGACTTAGGACAACCCTAATCCAGTATGACCTCATCTTAACTGATTACACCTACAAAAAACAAACAAACATGTTTTCCAAGGAAAGTCACATCTGAGGTTCTGGGTGGACATGAAGAGTGACACTCTTCAACCCAGTGCACTATGGTAAGCTCCTTGCTGTGCTATAGAAATAAAGTCTATGTGATGCTTTCTTCAAGGTGCTTAAAGCCTAAGGTGTACCTTATACATAGCACTTTCCTAATGGTAATCACCGAAGTTTGCATTCGTCAGTAGATTAGTTTGTTCCCAGCATGGGCAGGGACCAAGTCCTGAGTTTTTTTGTTTGTTTGTTTTGTTTTGTATCTCTAGCTTCTTGGGGATCCATCCCTCAACAGTCTTGATAAGTAAATTGCCATCTGACTGTGCAAGAGAGACATTTGCAAGGCCTTGGGCTATAAGAGCCAACCTTCCATTTCACACCAAGTCCCTGCTTGTGTCCAATCCCTTTCGCCCACCGGGAAGGCCACTGCAGCCACGGTGTCTCCATGTGAGTATCAGTCCTAGATCTGAAGGCTGGGGATTTGCTAAGTAAAGGCCAGGCATGCTCCTTCTGGGATACGGAGTCCTAGGCTCCATGCCAGATGCCGGGATAGTGCCACAAAACCCCATCTCCAACCACTGCTCACTTCTTCCCTGGGCCTGATCCCAAAGCTCAGGGTGGCAGGAACTGGGGGAACACTGGAAGGAAACTGTGTTCTCTTCATTCCATTGACATATTTTCATAGACACAGAAGCACCACAGCCCTGCCTCACTGAAAGGAGACACAGGATCAGACCACAACGCATCTGCGGGGTGTCTTTAAACGCACAGCCATGGGTCATTGACAAGAAAGTGCCAGGAAGAAGGCAGGACGGTGGCTTTGCCCCAACCAGGGGCTGGCTGCCTGGGCCGCGCACCAGCTGTTGCTGAATGGGCATGCATGGCCCTCTGGACATCTTCCTCGGAGGGAATGTGTGTCTCCTTCACGTCCGAGGATATGGGCTTTATTTTAAACAGGAATGTGTTGTTTGTCAAACAAAAATGACTCAGTTCCAAGAATATGTGTGGCTTCTAAAAGCGGGAACAGCTGAGAAACCCACACTGGTTCTGGACGAAATTCAATCCAGGCCCACCTAATCGCCATGACGGGGGCTTTGGAATGAGCCTGAAATGCCTCGGCGGTGTTGGCCTGTCAGCTCCCTCCTTTCCAAGCGGCCAGGGCGTTCCCTGAAAGCCCTTTGATAAGGAGAAGCAGGCTCCTGGGAGGCGAGCCACCCACCACTTTCTTAGGCGCTATTGTCCCGAGACGGGGATTGTGATGCGGCTCCAGCCTGCGCGCTGCCCTGTCAGGTCCGCGGCGGCCGCACAATGCTGCACCTCCTGCAACGGGCCATTCAGCGCGGCCTCCAGGTTCCCTGATGGGAACCCATTGACCCCAGGATAATAGATGAAAGTGTTTTCTCTCTTGCCTTCGCCTCCTGACCCCTTGCCACCATTTTTCATGCACTGTCTCCTCTCCAGCCAGACGGAGGAATTCCTCCTCTGATGATGAAGGCCCGATGACCCTCTCCTGCATCCCGTAAGCGGGCTGCTTGCGGGAGGGTTGCCCGTAGGCGGGGGGGTGGAGGGTCCCTGCATAATGCAACCAAGCCAGGCAAAGGTCATTTCCTCCCCGCTCCCACTCCTGCGCACGCACGCACGCACACACACACACACAGCACACTCACACACACACACAGCACACACAG
>NW_005871213.1:1925455-1935637 GCF_000147115.1 Myotis lucifugus | reverse complement strand
ACACACAAACACACACACAGCACACTCACACACACAGCACACACCGTTTCTCACACACACAGCACACACACACATAGCACACACACAGCACACACAGGACACACACACACAGCATACACACACACATAGCACACACAGCACACTCACACACACACAGGACACACACACACAGCACACACACACATAGCACACACACAGCACACACAGGACACACACACAGCATACACACACACATAGCACACACAGCACACTCACACACACACAGCACACTCACACACAGCACACACACAGCACACTCACACACACACAGCACACACACACAGCACACTCACACACACACAGCACACACACAGCATACTCCAAAGCACAAGAGCAGCGCTTCTGTAGTGAAACTTTATTCCAGCAAATTTGCTTACATGCTCGCTTGCTTGTTGTGCAGGGTGCTGGACTTCTTGCTGAGTCCACCCCACACAGGAGGAGCTCCACAGTCAATGCCCGGAGTCTCCCCCATCCCCACGTCTTCTCAGAAAGGCCAGGTCACCGAGCGCCTGGGAGCAGCAGCACAAGCTGCCAAGTCCATCCAGAGATGGGCCGACTGGAAAGATCTCGGCTCATCCAGCAAAGCCCAAGCGCTCGGCTGAGGGCCCCCAGCAGAAGCGACTGACCAGGATCACGGCCAGTTAGCGACACCCTGAGAGCAGCACAGGCTCTGGTGACTCCTTCCCTGGGCTCCGGCCACTCGGAATGCCTCTTCCGAAGGTGCATCCTCACGGTGCTCGCAGGCAGGCAGCAGCCGGGATTGGACCTCATGCTTGATGATCGCAGAGAATCGCAGGGGAACCACCACATCCTGCGGTTTGTGGCCCACACGCAGCAAGCGATGTCCCTGGGAAAGGAGCAAAGGGACACGAACTCAGCGAAAGAAACAGAAAACCTGGTTGGGCCTGGGGTCTGGCAGCCTTGGGCTCTTCAGCCTGTTGTGTGGACATGTGACCTTCTGCTCTGCCTCATGCTGTGTGGGCGGTGGGACAGTCCCAGAGACCCTGACATTTTCCTGTCTGAGGAAAGTGCTCAAAGATGTGTGGGCTCAGCCCTAACCGGCTTGACTCAGTGGATAGAGCGTCAGCCTGCGGACTGAAGGGTCCCAGGTTCGATTCTGGTCAAGGGCATGTACCTTGGTTGCAGGCACATCCCCAGTAGGGGGTGTGCAGGAGGCAGCTGATCGATGTTTCTCTCTCATCGATGTTTCTAACTCTCTATCCCTCTCCCTTCCTCTCTGTAAAAAATCAATAAAATATATTTTAAAAAAAAGATGTGTGGGCCTGAGCCATGACGAGCGGGACAGGGCCCAGGCATCACGTTGGCTAACGCCCCATCATTCTATGGAGGGAAAGCCAAGGACCGAAGTGGGAGGGGCCTGGCTCACAGTGAAGCTAATGACCCCTGAGCACCAGGGCCCCTCATTTGCATAGAACCCTTCCGAGGCACTCTTATTTATAAGGGGCATTAATCCCACCACGAGGGCTCTAACCTCAGGTCAACTCTAACCCTCATTACCTCTCCAAGGCCCCACCTCCGATGACCATCACACTGGGAGTTAGGGTTTCCACACACGCATGTGGGGAGCACAGACATTCAGTTCACGGCATAATGTCCAGGGCTGACCCTATCGTATCCTTATAGTTCTTCAGCTTTTATCTCCCACAACCAAACTGTGGGCCCTTGGAGGATAGGATTGTGAATTATTTCTCTTCGGAATCCCTAACACATGGACACAACCTGGCACACGAGGGAGCCGTGAGTGAGGAAATGAGTTCCACACCCTCAAGCCCCATAGCCTGGACCCAGTGTCTGCTTCCAGTTTCACTTGCTCCGCTGCCCCCGAAGGCCCTGCCCCCCAGCTCACCTGGAGGGCCCACCGCTCACCAATAGGCTCAGCCTTTCCCAGTCTCCACCTTGCAAACACCTTCCCGCTCTTGAAATGTCCTCGGTGCCCACCTCGCCCCTATCCACCTCCTGAAATCCCAGCGTCCTCCAAGGCCCATCCCCAATGCTTCTTCCCCTAGGAAGACTGTTCCAAACCTTCTAATTAAAAATAATCAGCCACCCACGCCCTCCCCCACTCCCCCAGCCGCTGCGCCCAAAGTGCTTTTTAATTCTGTTACAACCATTTCCGGATACATCCTGTGTTCCTTACTAGACAGCCAACTCCCCACAGGCAGGAACTGTCACTATTTATTTCCATCTCTTCCCCCGAGCCGAGCAGAGGCCTGGCATACAGCACCCATCACTCCAATTGAATTCCAGGCCCAGCGTCAATGGTGGACAGGTGACTCACTGATTTTCCCCTCTGCCACCAAGATAACGATCATAGTTATTTGAAAACATTGCTGGTGATGCTGCTGACAAAGGAGAACTGCCCTACACGATTAGTCTTTTTGATGAAAAGTAGGTCTGTTTTTCCATTCAGAATTGATATCCAGCCTGGGGGTAGAGGGTCAGAAGAAGCCCTCAAGCCTTTGTTCTTAAAGAGCTTTCAGACCTGAGTTCCGTGGTCCCCTCTGACCGCAGGCTCGGTCCAGCCTTCGGCAGCACACAACAGGCGAGTGGACGCTGATCACTGCATCCGTGGTTTAGAATTTGTAACTATAAATGTCGTTAATAATTTGTGCTGTTATTTCGGCAGTTCTTCTAAAGGGGAAACACCTCCGTCACTGGATTCTGGAACAAATCATGGTAATAATTTCGCTTTAAAAATTATTAAACACTAGAGGCCTGGTGCACGAAATTAGTGCACAAGCGGGGGTGGGGGGGGGGATTCCCTTAGCCCAGCTTGCACCTTCTCCAATCCGGGACCCCATGGGGGAGGTCCGACTGCCTCTTGCAATCCGGGACTGCTGGCTCCTAACTGCTCACCTGCCTGCCTACCTGATCACCCCTAACCCCTCTGCCTGCCTGATTGATCACCCCTAGCCCCTCTGCCTGCCTGACTGATAGCCCCTAACTACCTCTGCCTGCCTGATCGCCCCTAACCACCTCTGCCTGACTGCCTGATTGCCCCTAACTGCTCTCCTGCTGGCCTGATTGCCCCCAACCGCCTCTGCCTCGGCTCTGCACCCAGGACCCAGGATTCCCTCCTCCAGTGCATGCCAGCTTCGCCTGGGCCGGCAGCAGCCACAGGGACCGTGGGAGGGTGGCTTCTCCCTCTCCCGGGATGCAGCTGCATGCACTGGTGCCCAGGACCACGGGTGGGCAGCTTCACCTGGTACCACGGGCAGGCAGCTTCGCCTAGGTCAGCTTTCTCAGGAAGGATGTCCGGATGGTCAACCAGAAGATGTCCAGTCTAATTAACATATTAACCTTTTATTAGTATAGATTTGCACGCCTAATAACTTCTCTGACTCCTCTGTGTGACCCTATGAGAGAGGCAGGTAGAGGCAGGTGGGGAGGCCCATTGGACCAGGCCACCAAGGGCCAGGGGTCCCCTGGCAGATCCGTTTGGGTGTCAATGCCACCCAGTGCTCCCAGCCACCCATGTGAGGGAGGAGAAAGAAGGAGGCAAGTTCCCAGCATAGCCACAATGACAGCTGCTGGGAAGGTGGGCTCAGTGCTCAGTGGGAAATAGGCCTGGAAAGAGACAAGCCTGCCATTCATTTTCCAGACGACTGAGCTCCAGCCAGTCCTGAGGCTGCAGGCAGCGAGTCCCTTGAACGGAGAGGTTGCAAGTAAGGCTTGGCAGGGCTCTGAGGCTGTTGGTCTTCCGTGGGGTGACGAGAGAAGCAGCCTTTCTGGCAGTAGCCACAGCCAGTCCCCAGTGCCTTCAGGAGTCCTCTGGGTGTGTGTGTGGGGGGGGGGAGGGGGCGGCGAATAAGGGACACCTTAGAGCCAGGTGTAGCCGGGCCAGGCTGTAGGCCAGCCTTGAAGAGCTGAACATGCTGTGTGCGGAACAAGGGCCCCAGCAGAGTTGGTAAGCGGGAAACCTCACCCTGGCTCCTGCCCTGCCCACATGTGTGATGTGGACTAGCCGTGGCCCTGGTGTGGGTGGGGTAGCCACTAGCACAGTACGGTGTGCAGGCTCCTGCCTCCCCGATGCATGCACAGGCCTCTCCCTCGGTTGACTCTGGTGCCAAAAGTGGCAGCTTAGCCTTACTTTTGGGAGTAAGACAGGAAGCCCCTTATTAAAATGCAGGAGCCATGGTCAGTCATTAACAACTCAGCTCAACTAATTAATGGAATTAACCAGCAAGGAGCAAGGTTGAAGGACAGGGCAGGGAGGGTGGGGGGGGGGGGGGTGGAATCAGCTCCAGAGAGGAGAGGAGGTGAACGGACGACCCTCTTTGTACAACTCCTGCAACTTTGAGGCACAAAAGAGAGGAGAGGAGGTGAACGGACGACCCTCTTTGTACAACTCCTGCAACTTTGAGGCACAAAACACACTTCAGCTCTGCAAATCGGGGGGTGGGGCTCCCCCAAGACCCCTCTGCTTTCCTTTCTGCCTCCCTCCAAGTTGCTCATTTGGGCTCCATCCATCGGGGGTCCCCCAAGACCCCTCTGCTTTCCTCTCTGCCTCCCTCCAAGTTGGGCGAGGAGGGTGCCAAGAAACCCTCTGCTCCAGGTCTCTCTCCTGGGAAACCCCTCCACCCCATTGCCGGAGCCCAGCCCTTAGCTCAACATCATATGGCTCGTCTCTGTAATTCCCTCTCCCCAGGCCACGGCTCCAACCTTCCTCTCTGCACCCCACCTCTGAGCCCAGCACTCCTGCAGGGCCTCCCAAACTCACGGTCAACAAGAGAATTAACACGTTCCTGATTCCCAAGACCTTTCCATGGGCAATGGCAGGGATTCAGCCTTTGTATCCCAAGTGTGGACAAGAGGAGGTGAGCTGGGGGTCGCCGGGTAGAGCGAAAGGGGCACCATGTGCATGGACTCAGGTCCTTCTTTCCCTGCTGGCTGGCTCAATGGAAATTGGCACCTGAGCCCTAACCGGTTTGGCTCAGTGGATAGAGCGTCGGCCTGTGGACTGAAGGGTCCCAGGTTCGATTCCAGTCACCTTGGTTATGGGCACATCCCCAGTAGGAGGTGTGCAGGAGGCAGCTGATGGATGTTTCTCTCTCATCGATGTTTCTAACTCTCTATCCCTCTCCCTTCCTCACTGTAATAAATCAATAAAATATATTTTTAAAAAAAGAAAAAAAAAGAAATTGGCACCTGAGCTCTCTTAACCTCTCTGTACCTCAGTCTCCTCCTCACTAAGAAGAGAGGTAACACATTCTTGCTTTGCATAACGTTATGTTGCATAGAAAGTACTTAGTGTGGTTCCATGCACCCAGGAAATGCTCTGTGAATAGTGACTGTCAGTGACATCAGACTCTGAAGAGAGGTTGGAAGAGGTGCCCACAGAAGATACTGGGGTGTGACTCCTTGAGCTGGGTCACTGGGCTCTTCCAGGAGCCCCCATGTGGTCACAGGAGGGACTGAAAACGCAGACACGGGCTGCGCAGCTGGGTGTGTGTTCATGTGTGTTCATGTGTGTGCCTGTGTATGTGTGTGCATGTGTGTGCAAGAGTGGGGAGGGGAGGAGAGCCACTGACGCGCCATGAAGACCAGCTGGGTCAACCCAACCCACCCTACCACCTGTCAGGAGCTCGCTGGCTCCCACCGGGGTTATAAATCAGTGATTTCATTTTGAATCTGAGGAGCCACTGCGTGTTTGAAGTGGAATTTGAGGCAGGAAAAAAAAATGGGCCGATTAATGGAGCTTGAAGAAAGCGAAGTATCACTCGCCGTTCCTGCCAGAGCGCAGAGTCAGCTGGCAGCTGAGCAACATTTGAAAAACATGGCTCTCAATTAAAAGCGTCTTCTCGTTTGGGCTTCATGCTGGCGCTCCCTTTAATTAATTGCAGGGACATCTGAATCCGCCCACCCGTGTTCCGTCTTGCAGAGTGTGGTCCGTGAAAGTCCAGGTCTCTACCGTGCAGATCCTAACGCTTCCAACGGCATCCAAGGCCTCCTATGGGTCCTGCCCATCCCCTGTCCCTCCTACCCCCAAGCAGCCACACGAGCCACCTGAATGCACAAGGCTCTTCCCTGCCTCTTGCCTCTCATCTCTTGCACATGCTGTTCCCTCTGCCTGGAATGTCACTCAAGTCCCTCCTCTGCCAGGAAAATTTCTGCTCATTCTCTGAAAACCAGTCAGTCATTATCTACCCCCTGAAGCCGTCCCAACATGGTGGAGGGGCTGCGTTAGAGGCTCTCCTCTGTGCGCTCAGCCCCCACCCAAGTCCTGGGCTCCTGGAGAGCAGGGACTGTGTCATCCGTGTGCCCTGCAAATAACTGTGAGTCACATGTTTGTTGACTGGCTGAGTGATGAAGAGATGAATGGTCTTCTGGCCAATTGGTTAGAGGATCTGACCAAAAAGTAAATATGTTTGTCTAAAGTTTTCTAAGCCTGAGAAATACCGATGAAACATATTTTGCTTACCTCTCCCCCCAAATTGTTTTGTCTTCAATTTCTAAACCCTCCTTCCCTGCCCACCCGCCCTCTGACCCCGGCCCCTACCACTGTCAACCACAAAGCCACCCTGGCATGGCTCACCTCTAGTTTCCTTTTTCTGTCTGAATCCCAGGCTTTCTCATGTTTCTGGTAAAGACCCAGCCCTTCACTCACAGGCCACTGCAGACTTAGGCTCCCTCTCCTCCCAGCTGAACTGGGGCCGGATCGGGGAAAGGACCAGAAAGCCAGGAATGCTAAGGCAGGGCTCCCAGCTAAGGACAAGAGGACTCGCGTAGGAACTGGGCATGAACTGGAGAGCGGAGGGCTCAGAGCCAGCCGGGCACTGGTCTCCGCACCAAGGGCTGAGATGGAGGAGTGAGCTTCCCCTGAGTGGACACAGCCAGCAGGCACCCAGGATACGCATCGTAGGTCGGGGGTGTGCATCTCGATTAGCCAGGGACAGGCCCAGCGTATGCCTGTCACCCTGACACAATTATTTTAAGAGCCTCTGCTCCCTCTCAGGCATGTCCTGGTTTGGACAGCAATTATACGATCCTTTAATCATCGGGAGATCTTTTCCAGGCCGGTAAAGGCAGAGTTTTCTCGCAACCGAAGCTATTCAAGGACCTAACAGGTTGGATCTGGACCACAAGTCCCTCAGCAGAGGGAATGGTGACGTATTCATCCTTATGCCCAGTAGTGAGCAGGAGATGTGGACTCGAGTGGGGACCATGCGTGATTCTCGAATGAATGAGTGACCGATTGCCCTCAAAGAGTTTCAGGTCAGGCTGGACAGCCTCCGGTCAGCTGGCCTTGCAGGAGATTTGAACGTCCCAATGGAATTTTGACCAGGCGATCTTTCAGGCCCTCCTTTCTGACGCAGAGGTTATATGCGAGTCAAGTTCAGGGATGAAGAGCAAAGAATCCTGGAAACAGACAGCTTGGGTTGGAGTCCCCGGTTCATCACTTACCAGTTGTAAAACCTGAAGTGCCTCACTTAACCTATCTGGGCCTCAGTTTCCTGATCAGTGAAGTGGGTGTAAGAATATCAACTTCAAAGTGTGGTTGAGAGCATTATTTTTTTTAATGTTAATGTATGTGGAATGCCTGGTCCAGGGTAAGCACTTGATAACTGTTTTCTATGATCCCTGTGATGATGGTGGTGGTGCTGATGTTGGACGCGGTCCTGTAAACAGGGGGAAGTTACTAAGCGTGTCGGATCTCCGCGGTGCCTGTGGGAGGTTAATCAGATGCCGAGCCCAGGAACCAAGATTGGGAGGGAGGAAACCCCTCCCGGCCCCTTTGAATTTCAGTTATGTGTACGTTTTCTTTGAACTGGTTATTCAACTCTTTCTCTTGGAGAGAGAACAAAGTGAGTGATGTGGAACTCAAATCTCATTTACAACTGAACTTTAAAACCGAGGAGATTTGCAATATCGGAAAGGCAAGGGAGCAGGGAATAAACTGTGGAGTAATTGCTCCGTCGTCTTTTAAACATAAGGCTTTGCGCTGCTATTTTGGTTGATGGTATTCAAATGAGAAGATGCCACAGCTGCGAGGAAGCAAAGAGATCACCGACAACGGCAAGGTCTTCGCTTGACATGGGAGGATACCACGGGCCAGAGGAGGGAGGGTCCGGCTCCTGCCTCCCAGCGACCCAAACCGGAATCGGGTTGCTGGTCCCAGGCTCACTGGACAGGTCTCTGCAGAACAGGAGTGAAATGATAGCCCCGAGCAGCAAACACTACCCCGTGTGAAAGGAGGTTTCAGCAGAGCGTTTACTCGGATACAGACACCCCTCCAGAACCATTTCCGCTGAGGCTGGTCACCTCACCACAGGCAGCCTGAACGTAGCGTGAGGAGTCCGTTCTTATGGCTTAAGAACCCAGGGGGCCACGTGGGATATTATGTCCATTGTATAGGCAAGTGAGTTGAGGCAGGGAGTTCTTTCTGTCTTCAAACTCGGAAACTCCTCGGGGGATGCTAATGCCCATTTGTAAGGGCCCGGGACGCCAGAATGGGACAACTGTGTGGTCATCAGATGTCCAACACGAGACAGTTGGGAGAAAACCCAGGGTTCTGGTCTCCCTTGGGGAGCTCCAGGAGCTGGTTTTGAAACCGTGCTGGCATCTCTGATGGGGCAGGAGGGTGCTGCCCCCTGCCCCCACCCCTGCTCTGCCCCTAATCAAAGTGGCTGTACTATTACATGGTTTATATTTGGGGGTTCAATATAGGATTGTATTGCAGCCGAGCGCTCCGATGCTTTGAAAGCCTCTGCCTGAGAGCATGCATAGGCTGTGTCTACAAGGCCTCTCATCGCTGGCTGGCTGTGGTGCTAATTGGTTCTTCAAAGGGTCATAGGATGGTTTCTCAGTGGCCGCCAGGTGTCCGGGGTGCACCTGCACCCACCATGGGCAGCAGTGGCTCGGGAGAGCTGTGGAAACAGACACCCAAACAGGTGTGAGTGAGGCTCCTGGTGCTTCCTGGTCCCCGGAGCCTGGACCGGTAGGAAGATGGTCCATCTTCACGTGCGTCGTGGGGTGTCTGCTCAGCCAGCGGCACCAGGGCCATTCCGAGTAACCTTCACAGCCACTCCACTTGGGCCAGGCATGTGCTCTGTTCTTTTGGCTGATTTAATTAACATAATATAATGGAAATAAAATAATTGAAGGGGCTGCCACTTCAGGAAAGATGGCCTCAGAGCTCGGAGGCATTGTTGCACTGTTTCCAGGCAACGCCAGAGGCCCCGGCGGGGCTGGCGTCCCGAGCAGCCAGCTGGCCGGGCCTCACCCCGCAGTCCCCGCCAAGGCCTCCCAGCCCCGATCCGTGGCCCCAGAGGCTCATGGGGCCTTTCTTCAGGCCATTCCTTCTTCACGTCTGTGTGCCTTTGAGTCTCAAAGTGTAAGTCCGCAGTTGGAATAACAGAAAAATCAAACAGGGGAAATAAACATAGCAGAAATCCAACCATACATACCACATTTTTAAAATATCAACAACAGTTATTTGCAAGGCCAGGCTCAGCCTGGCTTTCTTTCTGCAAGAGATCTTTCAAGTAAAAATTAGGGTTCTGTAGACAATGCTGCAGATGGACCCTCTGGGCATTTATTTTCAAACTAGAGGCCCGATGCATGAAAGTCGTGCAAGGGGCTCAGCCGTCCCAGCCCCAGCTGCCGCCTTGGCCCTCTCAGCAGCCCCGGCTGCCTTGCAGCCCTGCCCGCTTCCCACTGGTCATTCCGGAAGGTCATCCGGAAGGTCGTCCCGGAAGATCGTTCCGTCATCAGGTCTAATAAGCATACTAGCTCTATTATATAGGATAGTTTCTAAGATGAAGAGGCCTGAGTTGTTCCTAAGGGTCGGTCCCTGATTGTTGAGAGACCTCAGACTCCTCCCTTCCCTCTCTGTGCCTCAGTGTCCGCCCCCTCCCCCCCCTCCCCCGCTCCATCCTTGCCCCGAGGACCAGCATGGGTGGGGAGGATCAATTGAGAACTGTTTTAGATGACAACAAGCGAGCATCTGAGCACAGGTTCTGATCCGGACAGCCCCCTGCATCATGCAGTGAATCAAAGTGCAGGGCCTCCCACGGGGACCCATGAGGCCAGCGTCCTGGGAAGCCCTGGCCTCCTTCTCCAGCCCAGGCCAGTGTGCCGGCCGTGTGCCTGGCCCAGGGGAGGCGGCGGGACAGCAGGATG
>NW_005871213.1:1921154-1924738 GCF_000147115.1 Myotis lucifugus | reverse complement strand
GGTCAGCCTCCAAGGAGTAATTTAGCCTGGGGTGGCCAAAAACATAGCCTCCTTCCCCATGGGGAAAAAAAGCAGCCATTTAGTAGTTGGTGGAAAGTAGGAAGATCTATACATGAGATTTGAAGTAGTTGTACAGTGAAGTTGAAAACTCAGATGCTGCCTAGATTTGATCACCCAAGTCTCCACCCTCCCCACCCACACCCCACACCAAATCCACTTGATTCTCAAGGAGCATGGGCCTGGGAGGCAGGGACAGGCTGCCCTCTGACCCTAACACACACTCACGGTTACGTCTCCTTCCAGAACTCTCTGCTGAGCTCTAACTTGAGGAAGCTACTCATTCTCTCACAGACACTCCCTGGCCACACACCAGGGATGAGGCTCAGATGTCGTTCCCGACTCTTTCTCAGGTATCTCAACCTGGGGGTGGCATGTGCAGTGAGTACTTCACGCCCTCCTCCTGAGCTGCCTGAACCATCTGAGGGCCCCCATGTCCCTAGTGCCCAAGCCAGAAACCTACAAGTGACCTCAGGGACCCCATCCTCTCCCTCCCTCCCTTACCCCACCCGCCTGCAGTCATTAAATTCTAGATATTTAAATTACAACACTCATTAACTTAAAAAACAAACATAAACTGGGGAAACTTAAAATTGTAGGTAGAGTTTTCATGCATAATCTACGAATTCTTTTTTTTAATGAATAAGGAAAATAATCCCATAGAAATTGGGCCAGGAAATGAATAATTTGCCAAAAAAAAATACAAATGGCAAATGAACAGTTGTAATTTTTTTAATCCTCAAATATTAAGGAAAATCCAATTAATGTAACTAACCATTTTTTCTCTCAAAATGTGCACTTTTTTTTTCAAGTGACCATTCTCATTGTCCGTGAGGGTTACAAGATAGGCATTTTGGTGCCCTGAAGGTAGAGAATATATAATGTACTTGACATTTTAGGGGAGCAATTTAACAATAAGTATCCTGAGTTTTTTAAATGTCCATTCCTTTTCATCCAGAAGTTTTCCTTTTAGAATCAATTCTTGGTGAATAATTAGAGATGACAAACAAAGATATAAGCATTGGATGTTTAATTGTCACTTCATTTTAAGTAATAAAAGTAAAAACCTAAATATCCCAAAATAGGGGCACGATAAACACACTTTGATATATCTTCTTGATGGGCTATTATGTGCAGTCCCAAAAATGTTCATAAAAATGTGTTGATGATATGTGAAAATGCTCACGCTGTAATAATGTTGAATGAAAAACAGACTAGAAACCCAACTACAGCAAGAGCCTAACTTTGTTTTTAAACTTGTCGTTGATTTGCAATATCAAAACAGGAAACAAAGACCTCCCGGGCGTCCCACTGACCTCTGAACATACCCTACAAGACCCTTTGCAATCCAGCCCTTGTCATCGTTCCAGCGTCCTCGCCGCATGGCCTACCTCCCACCCTTGGTTTTCCGCTGCCCCCCAATTCTCAGCACTGCCCTACCATACGTTGCTGCTTGATACCTCCATGCTTTTGCACACCATGATTCCTGGGAGAGCCTGCTCCCCCGCCCCCAGCTCCCTCTCCCTCAGCAGACTGCCTTGTAAACATCTGCTCTGCTGTCCGGACTCAGCTCACGTGCCTCTGGCTCTGTGAAACCTCCCACAGCTGGGTTGGCGTTCCACTTGGAGATCCCACGCACTGCACCCAGCAGACAATGAGCAGCCGCTGATGGATTTTGAGCAGGAGAGCAGCATGTTCTGTTCCCTATGAAGAGGCCTCTGGCAACCACGTCTTCAGCAGGAATGAGAAGCAGACAGGAAGCTCAGAGGCCATGGAGCACCCGGACTGGGGCTGGGGTGGGGCCTGGGGACTCCACTCACTCCAGGGTTTGCAGCCCACCCTGAGGTCTGGCCTCCCCATCTGGATTCCTGCTCCTCCTGCTGCCCCCACACTGTTCCCTCGTGCTCAGCTCTCCCCAAAGAGTCTCCCATCACTGTGGGCCCTGACTGGGGACATGTCTGGGCCTGAGTTCAACCCCCACCCAGACACCCACTGGCCCTCTCCCTTCTCTCTTTTCTCCGAACACGGTGTGGGGGAGTAGCCTGAAGAATTCCTCCAGAGTGCTGACACTCAGCACAGGAACCCAGTCTCCCAAACCAGCCTACCGAGCTCCCCAGCATGGCAGCTCTGTGCTCTGTACCTTGTTCATGTTCCTACCATATTGATTCCTATTAATTAATTAATTAATCCAGTGCGATGGAAAAGTCAGTGATGCTCTATTCTGACCCCTGGAAGCCACCACACAGGGATCAGAGCTCCGGGCCCACAGTGTATCACTAATAGTCCATGTACCTCCAGGTGCTGTGCACCCCGCTGTGCCTGGCACTGGGCTGCCAGCCTGTGAGCCCCCAGGAAGCTCGGAGTTGAGTAAGAGTGACAACAGAGAGAGGAAAGTTCCAGGCTGGTGTGCAGCTGGCACTGTGGGCCCAGCGGTCTCCTACACCGCCTGCAAGTCTTTACAGAAGGGTTTGTGAAAGAGGTCACTTCTTCCCAGAGTCCTTGAGAGAGGAGGACTTTGAGCAGAAGAAACAGAGTGTGTAACATCTAAAAACACCCAAGGAAGGACCCGGGATGCCTCAGTTCCTCTTCTTTGGAAATCTGGAGGTTTAGAACATGATTCCCAGTCAAGGAACTGGGGTCCCAGGCTCAGTTCCAACACTCGCCAACCCCCGGGCACCAGCCAACTTCCTTAACCCATCATTTAACACCTGGTCCATCATCCTCTTCCTTCATGAAGACTTCCTCAGTCACATCTTTTTCAGAATCTACAAAAACCTACCACAGGTGCTAAACCAATTCCTTTCGGTCTCGGAACCCGGTCATATTAGAGAGGGCTCAGACAATGGCAGAGACTCAATCACTGTTTCTAGAACAGCTGGCTCCCCCAACAAGGGAGCAAAGCAAAGGCAGTAAGTATGCCTGTATCTCCTCGTATGTTCTTTAGGTCCAAGCACGTGGCCGGTGTCCAGTGAAGCCCCGCCAATGTGTCTGTCTGTCTAATTTCATCTCCCACCAGAGTCTATCCTTCTAGAGCTTTGGTTCCATCAGGCAGTTTTCACATTTCAAAGGCCTCTGCAGGTCTGAGGAAGGTGCCATTGATCACAAGGATGGAGAACCTGACTCATAACCCGGCAGACAGGGAGCATTTGTCTGGAAAATTCCCTGGGAGATCCAAAAGCAGGTGTCTGCTGCGTTGTAAGCCCTCACAGAAGGCTGGCTCTCAGACGGTAGGAAGAATTGCCTACCCACAGCCTGGAAAGCCTACTCCAGGCAAGTTCCTACAGGAGCCCTTCCTGTCACCACCTCCCACCCACTTCACTTCCTCTCCCCCGCTCACAACCCTCCTCCCCGCTCCCTGCAGTCAGGAATGAGGAGATCAGCGCCTTCCAACCCCTATGTGCCAAGCGACCTGCTCAAACTCATTTGCTCTCTGAACATAATTCTGAGGAAGTACATTTCAATTAAGCTTTCCAGCAAACGTGTCCTTGTTCTGTAGTACTCCACTAAAAAGGACTAAAAAAGCCATT
>NW_005871213.1:1885538-1921054 GCF_000147115.1 Myotis lucifugus | reverse complement strand
GGATTAGTCTGTGACACTGGACGTTCCTATTCCACAGCCCTGCCACCCCTGAGGCCCTGCCTTGACTCTCTTGCTTCTGAACCAGTCCTCCAGGGAGTCTCCCCACTTGGAATGCTCAGAGGCTCCCCTTCAACTGAACCAACCCTCCCGCCCTCCCTCAGGACCCTGCCTTGATTAGCCCTCATGGATCCTTGGCCCTCCGAACTTTTCCAAGGCTCTATCCATACAGCCACGTGCCATGAAAGAACCCTGCTTGTCACCCACCATCTCTCTCTCTCTCCCAGTAGGTCATAAACACCATGAGGGCAAGGACCAGGCCAGATACTGCCTGGTCTTCATCCAAAGACCCCTTGCTTAGATCTTTGTGCAGACCAGAAATATCACTTGATACATTACCAATACATGAAATCTCCAGCTGCTGACAAAAAATGCATAGCTAACAGAGTGTTCTATAATTCATCTAGCTGTCTAGGAAAGGTCTTATCTCATTACTACCTAGAAAAATCAGAAAAGGAGGTAGGCGATTGCTGATTGCTTCCTCCTAAATTATTCTAAGATGTGTCTGACTGCCTGAAATATAAGTCAACAAGCCCTTATCTGCAATTCTAAAATCCCAAAAAACTCCTGTAAAAGGTAGATTTTGTTGTTGCTTTAAGCTCACTTGGCAGCAAGCCCTGACTTGACCCAAAATTATTTGGCAGCAAAATTGGATCTAAACTGAATTTGATCTAAACTAATGTGAGGCTTCCACTTTGTGGAGAGTTATCTATCTTGCTACAAAAATACTCCTGTACTGCCCTGGATCCTGCTGGGAGTGTTATATGTTACACATATTAGATAGGTGCGATATGTCTTTTCTAAAATCCAAAAGCTTCTGAATTCTCAAATCATCTGGCCCCAGTGGTGTCAGACAGGGATTATGGAGCTTACACTCAATGTTTGGACATTTCCAGTAAAGAAACCATTTGTCTCTGAATTATATCTTTCAGATTCATGCATTATAATTTCTGGGGTCTGTGTAGTCCATTGTATTATCGACCTCAATTATCATCTTCTCTCTCCCCTGTGAGAGATTGTACATTCTTGCCATTGCCATGGGTGTCTTCAATGACTTCCTGCGGAAGAAGGATATGTACCGCCCCACTGACCAAACCGATGCGAGCAGACCAACCACCTACCATGTCAGAGCCGTGTTTTTAAAAGCCGTTGATAGCTGTTGTTCTTTCCCCTCTGCCATGCCAATGGCACCCGAGAGAGGGTGCATCTTTCACCTTGATCCTGGAATTAAAAAGATACAATTATTTCACACCATGTGCCAAAATTAACTCAAAATGGGTAAATGACCTAAATATAAGAGCTGAATCATAAAACTCTTAGAAAAAACATTGGGGTAATTCTTCATGGCCTTGGGTTTAGCAATGGACTGCTAAATATGACACCGAAACCATGAACAACAACAAAAATGTAGATAAATTGAACTTCATCAAACTTAAACACTTTTATACATTGAAAGCCATTATCCAGATAGTGAAAAGACAGCCTACAAAATAGGAGAAAATATTTGCAAATTATACTTCTGCTAAGAGTTTAGTATTCAGAATATATAAAGAACTCTAAAGAAAGCGACAAACAACTTTTTTGTTTGGGCAAAGGAGTTGAATTGACATTTCTCCAAAGGAGATATACAAATGGCCAACTAGCACATGAAAAGATGCTCAAAATCATGAATTATTAGGGAAATGCAAATCAAAACCACAATGAGGTGTCACTTTACATTCCCTAGGACACCTATAATTTAAACAATGGAAAATAACAAGGGCTGGTGAAGATGTGGAGCAACTGGAACAATGTGCATTGCTGGTGGGGTGTTAAATTATTGCAGCCACTGTGAACAGGGATTATGGAGCTTACACTCAATAATGGTGGTTCCTCAAAAAGGTTTGACATAGAATTACCTATAACCCAGCAATTTCACTCAGTATATTCCTAGATACACACCCCAAATCAAAAATTGGTACTCAAATACAAGTACCTGCACATTTTTAGCAGCACTAGTCACAACAGCCAAAAAAATGGAAATGATCCAAATGTTCATCAATAAATAAATGGATAAATAAATTGTGCTAGATACATGCAATGGAATAATAGTCAGCCCTTAAAAGAAATGTAGTACTGATACATGCTCTAATGTGAATGAATCTCAAAAACATTATGCTAAATGAAAGGAGCAAGATATAAAAGGTCACCTATTATATGATTTCATTTATATGAAATATTCAGAATAGGTTCATCCAAAAAGGCAGATCATAGTATTTCTTTCATATCGATATTTCTCTCTGTCTTTCCCTCTCTCTTCCATTCTCTCTAAAAATAAATGGAAAAATATCCTCGGGTGAGGATTAAAAAAATAATAATCATAATTTTGTAAAAAGGCAGATCACAGATCTGTGGTTGCTAAGAGGGGGATGAGAGGGGAATAGGAGCTTAATGGTTTTAGGATTTCCTTCTGGGGTGATGAAAAAGTTTTGGAACTAGATAGTGGTGGTGATTGCACAGTGTGAATGTACTAAATGCCACTAAATTGTTTACTTTAAAATAGTTAAAACACTATGTTATATAAATGTCACCTCAATTTTAAAAAGGAGAGGGAGAGAAAGGCACAGTGGTCAGTGCTGGTGTCCTGTGATCCTCCAGCTTGAAGCCTCCTATCTGGTGACCCAGATGGCTACTGGTGTGGAGAGATATGGATCTCCTCAGGTCTTGGGGAAGGACTGAAGGTGGGCAGAACCACCGACCGTTCCCTGCAGGGCCTACTTCATTTCACCCAGGCCATGTGATATGATCATTTGCCTTGTGGGTCAAGATGTGGGAAGGTTGGAAGACACTGTTTCATATGCCCCCTCCTTTCACTGGGGTCTGCACTGGTGGCCAGGCACTGAGAAGGTTCTGGGCCGAATGCTCACAGCGGGGCTCTGACATCTGTTGTGGTCAGCAGGTGCCTGGAAACCTAGGCCATACAGCAATGACCTTGGGAGCCATAGAGGGCCCTCTGATGGCCTTGATGCTCTGCGTGATGCTGGTGCTGGAGAATCTGCCAGGGGAGCTTAGTCCAGGCCCAGAGCCCCAAGGATTGGGTGGGAGAATTACCCCTATGTTTTTCACAGTCACAATGGGAGTTTTTAATACTTAAAACTTTGTGTTACTATGCAAGATGCAGCAAAGAACTGGTTATTGGAGTTTTTGTCTTTCTGGGGGAAAGACATTAAATATTTAAGAGGGTTAGCCAATTTCAAAGAGAATTTGGAGACCTTAGATCAACTATCCTGCAAGTCAGACTCCAGAACAAACTATCAGAAGCAGCCACTGTGAGAACTATGAACAATGAGCTGAAAAGCCACAATCCTCTACTCGGTCTTAAAATAGATTCTTATAGAAAAGCATGAAAGGAAGAGAAATCTAAACGCTACAGCAAGTGCTGCTGATGGCTGACAGAAACACGTCTAGTCCCTAGAAAACACAACTAAGCAAATCCAACAGCAAGTGGCTGCAACGGAAACATCCTCAAATCCCCGTCAGAAGTACGTAGAGTCGCTCCAGGAGCACTAACAGAGGGTTGGAGAAAAATGTCAATCAAAATAGAAGCATAAACCTGCTTTTACAAGAATATCAAAAATGGAGTGGCGCCCTGGCCGGTTTGGCTCAGTAGGTAGAACATCGGCCTGAGGACCAAAGAGTCCCGGGTTTGATTCTGGTCAAGCACACATACCTCAGTTGCAGGCTCCTCCCCAACCCAGGCCCTGGTCAGGGCATGGGCAGGAGGCAACCAATTGATGGATTTCTCTCACATCAATGTTTCTCTCTCTTTTTCCCTCTCTCTTCCATTCTCCCTAAAAATCAATGAGGAAATATCCTTGGGTGAGGATTAACCACCCCCCCAAATTTTTCTAAATGGAGTGGACAAACTTATTAAAAAGAAACAAAATGTCAGGAAATCCTAAACTGCCTGTGGAACAAGCTCTCACCATAAAGAGAAGCAGCGTCTAAGTCAGCACCTGCTAACGGAGGAGCGATTGGGCTGCTGCTGGTGGGGAAGCCGGCCTGGAGCCTGAGAACTTGGAATTGGCCGCATCAAAGGCATCTGGTTGCGATGTCTCACAAAATGAATCAGAGGCGGTGTGAAGCAGCTGTTAGGTGGCAGAGTGAAACACTTACTTAAAAACTGTCTAAAAGAAGAAAGTGAATTAGCATGGAATTAACCAAAGAAGCCAAAATAATCAATACATTCAAAGCTGTGCTGCAGCCAGACAACAGCCCCATTAGCGAGCATCACCAAAAGCTCCAGCAGAAACATCAAGTCCTTCCTGGCCGGCGACACAAAAAGAACCGTCTACCACCCCATCCAGCTTACAGACAATTTACCCCATAAAGAGAGAGGACACCCTCCCCAAGAGTCCCCTCCACCAGGGGTCCTCCCTGGCCAGTACCGCTCTCCCTGGCAACAAGGGCCCTCTCCACACCACCTCGCTCTTCTGTCCACTGACCTGCAGACAGAGGAGTCACCTTTGGGCTGACCCACCTTCCATGGAGTCTACTTGAAGATCCGGAATAGCAGCAAGATATTTTTGTCTCCCCTACAAAATCATCTTTGATGTTGTCTCTCTTAGTGTGATTCTATTAAGGGATGATACAATGGCTCGATGGAAATGTGATGGGCTATGCTTGTTATCACAATGTGTTACAATTGTAGAGTGCCGCATGTGAATCTTATAAGTTAACTGCTGCCATTTTACTCAATTTGTAGGTAGTATATTTAGAATAGTTTGCTGTTGGTAACTAAAATAAGCCAGAAGTACGGTAAAGTGGTTTTGCTATTTAACATGTCTTCCCCATAACATGAAATGTAACAAAAGTTTTACATAAGAAGTTTCACTGTTTGAAACTCAGGTTTATTTCTCTATAACAAGGGCTCAATATGCCTTAGTTATAAGAGTAATATTATTTACCATTATGAATTTTGGTTAGTCAAAAGAGCTTTCTTAGAAAGGACACATGCAGCAAAGCAGAGCTCTGGTATACCTGCCACCGAAGGGAAGCTGGAGTGGGAGGTGAGTCTGGGCTGGCAGGAGGCACCAGCGTTTGTCTCCACTGCCTGACCGAGGGGAAAGCCACAAATCCAGCATGTTCCATATCAAAGGGGGAGAAATTTTCACAACTAACATGCTGAAACAACATTGTAAAAGTTTAACGGTCACCATCGTCTGGTCCCCTCCCAACACCCTTACAGCCCACCACATCTAAGTCAATCTTTCTGCACTGAGTGATTTTACCTGGAATCCCAGAGGATAGGGTGGGACTGGGGCGGGGGGGCGGGGGTGAAGCAGGGGAGAAGCTCAGATATTCAGCTTCCTCTTGCTCTGGCCACTGGAGAGCCACTCAAATACTGGTTTCCTGGAGTAAGCCCTCTTCAGGAGGTGTGGTCGGAACTGAGAGCAGTCAGACTTGTCCAGCTAATCTTCCTCCTGCATATCGCCTGTCTCCCACTTCCCTCTCCACTCTGTGGCCAAGGAAGCTTTAAAAATAATTAACATGCATTTGAGCCCTTACCACATGCCAGACATTATTCTAAGATCCTTCCTTACATCCTCTCTAAATCCTTATAACAGTCCATGAAGACTCCTACTAGTCCATGAAGATTCCTACTAGTAGCCCCTAACAATCCATGAAGACTCCTACTAGTCCATGAACACTCCTACTAGTCCATGAACACTCCTACTAGTCCATGAAGGCTCCTACTAGTCCATAAAGATTCCTACTAGTAGCCCCTAACAATCCATGAACACGCTTACTAGTCCATGAAGACTCCTACTAGTAGCCCCATTTTACAGATAAAAAGTCCAAGGCACAGGAGCCTCTGTGCCTAGGAAGCGGTGGCACCAGGTTAAGCCTCCACCATCCATACACTTAAGCTGTTAGCACCCCTGCCTGTTCCACACACTCCTCTTGTTTACAGGGAGCTCCTCACGGAGCATCAGGGACACCAGCCCCTTTTAATCTCAGAATCCGAGGATGTCAAGCCCCAGAGCAGGTCAATGGTTCCCTCGAGGGTCCATGGCTAGAAGGGAGTGTGGGGGTGTCAGTTCCGGGTGTGCTTCTGCTAAAGTTCACTGCCCTGCCACTGGTCACATGGCTTCCTGTGTAGGGATGATTGGGACCTTGGGTTCATGTGCTGCTGTGAGAAGGCCCCTCCCCTCCCTTTGTGGAGGAGGGACCCTCAAAGTGAGGCACTACACTTCATGTCTCAGTGCTCCCATTGCAAGAAGTGGGGATTCTGAAGTGATAGAAACATCCTTTCTGCACCCGAAGATGCCACATCCCCTTTCCACTCTGACCTTACATTGTGAGAGGCATGCCAACTCTAATAATTGAGAGAGAGAGAGAGAGAGAGAGAGAGAGAGAGAGAGAGAGATTTGAAAAGACAAATTAACACTAGATATAAATGACTATTACTACAGTACATATGAGGTACCAAATGATTGGCTAATGGCTTAAAATTATAAAAGGAATAAAGATTTACCAAGTTCATTATCCAGGTATCTGATACATTTCTGATTTCAATACCTGCCATGTGCTTGTTTTTAAGATATTAGGAGGTTTTAAAAGCATTCTCTATGGAATGTAAATGAAAATAATTTGAATTCTCATTGAATTGAGTTGCATCTAGGGGCTCAGGCTCTCTAACTGCTTATTACTATATATTTTTTGAATGATTGATTTTTCACAAGGAAAAATACTAAGTATAATATCTCCATTTTGTAAAATGCACTTACAGTTTTGAACCTAATTTGCAATTACCATCTTACTTGGTTTTTCTCAGAGAAGGAGGCAGGCTGGAGCGCTAATCGCCCACACAGGTATTTACAAAACGCCTACCATGTGCCACCCACTTTGGAGACGCAGGGGGAGGCATTTCTCAATGCCTAGCAGCCTTAGCCAAGCAGCAGAGCATTCTGGGTAAACTGAAACTCTTACCCAGCCATCAGCAAGTTGATTCCAGAATCCAGCCCAGATCTCCTGACTTTCGGTCTAAAGCTACGTCACTACCACCTCCCTCTGAACACGTTTCACAAATGAGCAGTGAATATACAGGATGGCCACTCTGAGACGGGTTAGGAGAGCCTACATTTAAAATGCAAATCATCACCTGGCCGGCATAGCTCAGTAGTTGAGCAATGACCTCTGGACCAGGAGGTCACGGTTCAATTCCCAGTCAGGGCACATGCCCTGGTTGTGGGCTCGATCCCCAGTGTGGGGCGTGCAGGAGGCAGTGGATCAATGATTCTCTCTCATCGTTGATGTTTCTCTTTCTCCCTTCCTCTCTGATATCAATAAAAATATTGTATACATATTTTCATGCCAATCATGTTCCCAGGAACTGAGCAAATTAGGTCCCCTCATTCTCTGAAGTCCACATCTTCATCATCTACCGAAAACAACTTCTACTGAAGCCACAAACAGTGCTGGCCTACCTTCCATTGCAAACTAAAATTGAAAGAAATTCTCTTAAAAAGATGAAATGTGCACATGTTCAAACATCCGCAGAGCCAAGCTCCTGTTTGTCCCCCGTGTTTGGGCTGTGGACAAATACTCAGCATCCCAAGTGTCCATTGTTTCTATTCGAGAATGTGGGGTGAGTTTATTGGGTTAAGATCGGCTTTGTTTGGGTTTGCGCCCCCCTTGTTTCTCGGGGGCCCCACATGGGGTGCCAACATGGCCTGGAAGAGGGGCATGTCAAGTGCCCCCCATCACGCATTGTCACTGCGCAGTGAACTGGAGTCTCCGAGGGGAAGGGAAAACAGTAATTCCTCATTTTCCTCCTGACCAGGGTTCCCCTTTGCTTTGGCGGCTGGGACGCGGTAATCCGCATTCACAGCGCCGGCCGGGTTCCTCTGGAGCTCTGTCGCTCCCATCATTGTCTTCTTATCTGGGCCTGCTTCTTCCAATAGTGCTCGAAAGCGCTTTCTCCCACAAAAAAGGACCAGCTCTATAATAGCCAACTTGGGCCCTTTCTTCTCTCTCTCTCTCTCACTCCTTTTTTTTTTTTAAGCTTTCCGACAGAGCCGGGCTATTTAATCTTCTTGAGGCGTTCAAGATGTCACTTACCTCTGCTGGTGGAGACAATGGAGAAATCCTTCCAGCATGAATGCCGGCCTTGCTGAATGCCTCCGGCCGCTTTGAAGAGGGTTCTTGGAAGTCTGTGCCTCAGCCGCTGTCCCGGTGGCCCAGGGCAGGCCTTTCTGTGCCATCGCATGCCTGCCTCGGGCCGGCCTCACCAGAAGCGGTTTAGCATCAAAGAAAGGGGATGGCTTTCTCATCAGAAAGACCCTGGTTCAAATCCCAGCTCAGACTGGAGCAAATCATTCCTTTAAGCCACTGGGCCTCAGTTTTCCAATCTGTGCAATAGAAGAGGCAAGAGTTCCCACGTGAACATGCTGCAAGGATGGAATGATTTTAGAAAGTCTGCTTCCTCTGCTTCTCACCCTGAAAGTGTGCCCAGTTAATTAGTTGATTGGTTATATAAGTCCCTGGCAACTAGTGTGGAATTCTGACATTCCTTTCTCTTAGAAAGAAATAAGAGTTGCATTAATTAATGAATTGGAGCGGAAGGCTCACAACCTTTGTCACCTTTGACCCCTCTATCCCCACATCCAATGAGTTGCCAAGCCCTGTTAACCCTGCTTTCTGCAGGCCACTCCTGCCCCACTGCAGTGTCTAGGCAGGCCAGCCTCAGAGTGCCTTCCCAGTGTCCCTCCCTTGCTCCAGAACATTCCATCACTCCCTATTGTCCACATCAAGACCCTGGATGCTCTCCCTATTTTTCCAGCCTCTGCACCAGCATTTCCCTTCTGTGAACCCCACGCTCCAGCAACCAGGCTATGTGCAGCCCTGCTTCCCAGCTCCTGCTGGGCTGTTTCTGCAGCTGGGAAGGATGCCTTTCCCCTTCACATCAGCCTCTCACCTCCCATCACCCTGCAAGGCCCCCTCAAAGGCTTCACACCTTGTGCCCTGTCCCTCCCCACCGCACCGGGTTCCCTTCAGCTCAACAAATACTGTGCGGCTCTGACTCTGAGCCAAGAAACTGGAGACTCAAAGAAGCCACAGCCCCAGCCCTTGAAAGGCGTAAAACAGGCTGTTGGGTACAAATCCGGCTCTTCCTGCTCACTGGCCCCACGTCACACCCCACAAAGCCAAGAGGTGTCTTATTCACATTTGAACCATTCTCTTCACTGAGCAGAGTGACTGGGACTCAGCAAATGCTCAGGCTCTGAATGAATGAATGAATGAATGAATGAATGAATATCTATTGAGTACCTAACAGTGCCAGGGACCAAACTCATCAAGTCACATACTTTTCTGTGAAGTAGAACTTATGCCCATTTTACAGCTGACAAAACTAAAGTGCACATAGACTAGCTGACCAGATCAAGGTCATGCAGCCTCCACCTACAGAGAAAAATCTCATCCTGTGTCTTGAGAATGGTCATTTACTGGGATATTGAGTTCGATTTTCAGAGAACTCCGATGGGAGAGGGATATTGGACTGGATATGTGATCTGAGGTGCAGATCTGATGCGTCCCGGTGCTGATCGGGATGGCATGCAGGCCACGCACGTGGGTATGAAATATACATTGTGCACCTTCTCGGAGGCCCTGTGTGCGGTGAGGGCGAGCAGAGCCTTCCCCGAGCCGGGTACAACTTTTCATTTCCCATATCAATCATGAGAACAAGTTGAAGTTCAGATAATGGCAGCTTGGTTTCCCCTAATTGTTGGGGATTTAGACTGACTGTTTGCACTGCAGACTGTGGCCACTGGGTTCCCGGCGGGGGGCTGTGGCCTGCTCTTTCTCTAACAAACCCGCGTTCATGCGTCCATTCAGATCCATCACCCTGAGATAAACTGTGAATATTGCCCTTTGTCGCCGCCGCATTCTTCCCTGCATTGTGGGGGCACTATTTACGGATTTAAAGGTTCATTTGCACAATTCTTTTGTCAGCAGCCCGGGCGCAGAATGGCCAAGTGAGGGCTGCCTCTTCTCTCTGGGTTACTGCCCGGAGCTCTCCCTGAGCAGAAAGGCCGCGCTGCCCTGGGCTTAGCGTGAAGAATGTCAATGCGAAAATTACATTTTTTAAATGACCTGTCTGCTTCCGTGGCCAGGGAGGTCACCAGTTCACAGGGGGCAGGATTACGTGTTGCAACCCACCACTTCGGCGGTGTTCACAGGCACGCAGCTCTGAAACCGGCCCTGGGTACACTCTCCCAACAGCTTCATGCTCCAAGCGCCGAAGTGGCTGGCATGCACCACCCTACTCCAGTTGAGTCCCGTTCTACAGAGGAGGACACTGAGGCTCTCTGAGTTTAGGGGAATTGTTGGGGGCCACACAGCAAGCAGATAGCAGGATTGAATTTCTAACCCTTTCAGCCTCCAAGACCTGGGCACTTCTGGGTCCACACTGCAACTCTCCTAAGTTTTGATGGGAAGACCCTGGGCAAGGCTAATGAACGGGATGATAAGGATTTGTGTCTGAAACAGCCCATAGATGCCCGTGACCAGATATCAGGGAGCACAAGGCTTCTACTGTGTCTGGGAATAGCACAGCCTCTGAGCCACCCCCGGGTGCCACTTCCTCTGGAATCTCACCCTGATTTCCGCTGCCCTGGGCAGCCCTCTGCCAGCATCCTAGCCCATTCGTGGTGATTACCATGCTTATCAGCTTCCCACTAGATTGCAGCCTCTCTGAGGGCATGGCTGATCTTTCCTCCTAGTGTCTCCAGTGGCCAGCAGGGGCCCCAACAAATAATGCGCGCACACATACACACACACACACACACACACACACACACACACTAAATATTCCTGAAAGAGTGACTGGGGGAATGACTTCTGTGCCAAACGGGGAATATATCTCCCAGAAATCTTTCTGAGAGAAATAAATATTCTGCACAGGATCACAGAGCCCCGTCGCTCTGCTTGGAAAAGATCAGAACGAGCCAGAGGATGAAGATAACAACTCCATGGGCTCCCTTTCTGGGGATGAAAAGGAAAAGCAAAAGAAAAAAATTAACATTCTCACATAGTCTCAGACTCAGAGCCCCACAAAGTGCTCAACTGTTTCACAGGACAGATCAGAGTTTATCTTTTTGTCTTTTTAGAAATTAACCCACGTTAGCGATCAGAATGCAGCCGAATGCCTGCGCTCCCCGAGAGCCCATGCTCTATGGCAGTGAGTGGAAGACAGGAGGGGAAAAGGAAAAAGAAAAACCGTGACAGGAAGGAATAGAAGGATTTATGAGCGGTGGGGATTATGAGAAATATTTTTTTTAATAGCAGGGACACAGAAACTGTATTTTTAGCATTTTTGTAAAGAATACCTTCTCTTCCATCCCCATGGAATGCCAGCTCCAGAGGGCAGGTCCATGTCTGCCTTTTTGAATCTTCTCAGCAAATCTCAAAATAAATAATCCCAGATTTGCATAATCCGGGGATGAATTTAATTCTTCCTAAATACATGGGATGTCTTTAGACTATCACTATTACTATGATATCGAAGGCCAGTTTCACTTCGCTTAACAGATACATGTTGAGTCCATTCTCTGGCCCAAAACATCATTTTGCTGCCTATGCTTCATACACCAATGGCATGACTAGCATTTGCAAAAAAAGTTTAAAATTCATCATGTCCTTTGTGCCTGCAATCCACTTCCAAGAATATGACTGATCTAAACTATAAATGGGAAGTTGGGCAGAAGAATGCCCATCACAGTGTTTGCTTATAAGTAAACTAGAGGCCTGGTGCATGAAATTCGTGCACTGGCGGGGGTGGGGGGACCCCCTCAGCACCCTCTCGCAGTCCCTGCCTGCTCACTGCTCCTTACCATTCAGCTCGCTGCTCCTTAGCGCTGCCACGGAGGTGGAAGAGGCTCCCGCCACCGCCACTGTGTTCACCAGCAGCAAGCCCGACTTCTGGCTGAAGCAGCACTCCCCCTGTGGGAGTGCACTAACCACCAGGGGGCAGCTCCTGTGTTGAGTGTCTGCCCCATGGTGGTCAGTGCACAACATAGCGATCGGTCATTCTGGTCATTCCACCTTAACAGCCGCTTAGGCTTTTATTATATAGAAAATAGATCAAGTCCTCAAAAGTAGAGATTTGCATAGGCCCATTCATAAGGAAATGGTTCCATAAATATATGCATTATGATGTCAGTTAAAAATCCAAAATACAAAATTATATATGCTGCATAAACCCAATCATGCAAAAATGTATATTCATAAGAAAAAGAATGGGAAAAATTGTTGGCATTGGTAATCTTCAGATAGGGATATGCTGATTGAAGGGTTTACTGTTTCTTCATACTTATCTGTAATCTAAGATTTTATTTATTATTTTGATTGGTTTAGGCAACACATTTAAATGAGCACCTATAATGTACAAAACACTGTACTAGTAGCTATAGGCACTGCCACGAAAAAGGCAGACTCGGACCTGCCCTCTGGAGCTGGCATTCCGTGGGGGCAGGAGGCACATCAGAGTAACTCAATTACTTCTAGTCATGATAATAGATGATAGGAAGGGGAGCAGGGGGCTGTGTCAGTATACAACACATACGAGGAGCTGTTGAGAAGGGTTCAGGGAAGGTTTCTCTGAGTAAGTGATGTTTGTGCTGAGCCCCAAACAATGAGTAGGACTTACCTGGATAAAAAGGAGAAGCCCAGCACAATGGTATCTAACACTGTGGCTTCCTCAGCATTCCTTCTGTACCTCTCTTACCTACCATGGCTAAAGAAGCCAGGTGGTGGGTTTTTGTCAGGGTGGGGGGTAGGGTAGGAGAAAGGGGGTTCTCTTACCCCTGGGCTCAGGAGTAGATCCTGGTTACTTTACCCAATCAGGTCAACTCATCCTCCTTGCACCAGTCATCTATTTAGATAATTCAGATCCCATGTAATCAATACACGACATTCCCGTAGCCAAGGAATTAATTCAGGAATCGTCAATGCATTCCAATAAGTCCTAAGGGAGACTTGCCATGTTTCCTGAGAGGGGAGGGAGGGGCGAGACTCAACACTCATTTAAGGGAGCTATCACAAGCCAGCTATCATTCTCCTTCAGGGCAGGGGAGTGGATGGCTCTAAATAAACCCTAAAAGACTTCTGCACCCATTTTGGCATCAGCATTGGGAGGAAGAGCAGAGAGAGATGGAAGGGACCTGGATGAGTTTCAGGGGCCAGGTTATGCAAGATCTCATAGGACATGTACAGAATTTGGTTCTTACTCTGAACACAATGATTTAATCCTTGAAGGATGTTTGGCAGAGAAGAGACTTACAAAGATGTGTGCTCTTAGAAGACCACTCTGGCACATGTGTACATGGACTTGGAAGTAGGAGGGCAGGAGACTGGTGAAAGTAACTCAACTCAGGAGCTCTGCAATGGCCGTATTTCTAAATAAGGTTGTATTCTGGGGATGAGGGCTTCAACATATCCTTCTGAGGGAACACAGTTCAACCCATAACACTAGGCATGAAGTTTCACAATAGGATTTGCAAGCTATTGACATTACTATAAGCTGAGAAAGCATGGAACCATAGGCACCTTTATCTGACGTCACCTTTGGTGTATCACTTGCCATTTGGCAACAAGAAGGTGGATTTTAGGTCAGACTGGGCAGAGAACACAGTGTCTATTGAAGGGGTTTATTAAGGTTTATCCTCACAGGGTCATCTAATCCACACTGGGTTTCCCTCCCAAGTTCAATTTGAGCCCATTCTTTAAGGGATAACAAGGACTACTCACCCTTCTTGATTGATGAGAGATGAGACCCAATGTCATAGTCATTCCACAAGCACACACTGTGTTTCCCCTCTATCAGGCCCTGGGGAGAGACAGGTGTTGGGAAGGGGGCTTCAAAGCGACACCGCTCCTTGTCTAGTCAGAAAAACAGAACAGACACAGCAAGAGCCAAATGTTTGCTGCGAAGATAAGTATTAGAAAAACTGTGATACGAAAGGAGGATTTGCTTTCCTTCCTCCCAATTCATAATTATGATGATTACCCAAATCCCTGGAAATTACCAAGAGAGAGAGGTACACATCAACTGAGCCAGCCTGGAGAGTTGCTGCATGCCATCTTCTAAATTTTTATTCTTAGGGTTGGTTTGCTTGAATGATGAGCCCTTGGTGGTCCTCCCACAGATAATGCAGTCCCACTTCCTCTTCGTACATATTCCCTCAGCTAACAAGTTCTAGCTGGTACCTGCTGCTAGTGGGGAGACACCCAGATACCCAGCTGCCGTGTATATCACACAGTGCCATGCAGTGTAGTGGAGCAGCCGCAAGCTTTGGAGTGCCACTTATCTCAAGGTTTCATCCTACGGGTCTGTTCATCATTCCAAATCCTTACACACACAGTAAGCTTCTCTGAGACTTAGTTTACTTCTCTGTGCCCAGTGAGCCTATATTACCTACCATTGTTGGAGGGCAAAAGATAAGGTGAATGAGACCTCACACGTGGTAGATGCGTAACCAATGTGCCTTGCCTTTGCCCCTACATCTGTCCATGTGTCATCGAGTCACAAACATTGATGGCGCACATGCTGTACAGTAGCCTCTGTTTGAAGCACTGATGAAACCAAAGTGAATAAAAAATAAACCATTTTCTTGCTTTCTCAGAGCTTAGATTCTTGTGGGAGAAGGATAAGTGTGTAAAGAAAGAAAGGACAGGGTCATCTGATAATATGAGTGCCTGGGACGAGACCAGACAACGGGCTACTCCAGATGGTGTGACCAGGGAGGGCCACGCTGAGAAGAGCACATCCATCTGAATGATGAGGGGAACCTGGTCCTGTGCTGATCTCCGGACAGATGGCATGAGGCCAGTACAAGCCTAAGGCAGGAGTGAGATGGGTGGGCTCTAGGACCAGCCAGCAGGAGGTGGTCTGGGGCAAGTAAGCTAGGTGTCAAGAGGCAGGAGGTGAGGGTGGCCAGATGGACAGAGGTGAGGTCATGGGGGACTTTTAGGTTCCAGCCAGTGGGTGAGTGATCTTTAAATGTGGCGGAGAGCCACTGTCAGGTTTTAAGAAAGAGGATGACTTGAAAGGTCGCTCTGGCTGCTGTGTGGAGAATGAATGGGCTGAGCAAGAAAGGAGGCTCCTGTACTCTTGCTATACAGTAGCCTCTGAGGCACTGGTGATACCAAAGGATCAGGGGAGGCTGCTCAGTTGCCTGGGCAAGAAATGGTGGAAATAAACCAGCTGGGTGTGGCGAGAAGCAGGTCGACGCAGACATTTTGGAGGTAGATATGAGGAGAAGGGAAGAATTCAAGTTAAATGTCGAGACCTTATCTTTTACACTCCGAGGAACAACGCTCTTTAGTCCATTCATAAGGTTTATCCAGGTGTATTGCTAGGCCCCGATACCTATGATCATGGTAAGAAAACAGCTCACATGGACACAGCACTCCCCAGAGTAGGCGTCATCCCTACCCCTTCATTTCAGATCAATCAAAACCCACACAGCGGTGGGATTCTGGGTATTTTTTTTTGTCTAGGTAGAATATACCGTCACCCATTCATAGCATGGCCTGTGGGGCCTGCTGTTGAGATGTGGTCTCCTCCTTTTTATTTTCTACATTTCCATAACCTGTCATCTATGTGCTTGCTTTTCAATACTAACTAGCAGCAAGCTGTAGGGATTTTTTAACTTTTTACTGATGGTGTGCATCAGGGTTCATCGTTGGATCAAACAGCGCCATCAGAAGTTTAAAGGGTCCATGCCCATCTTGTGAAGCTAGAGTGTGTTCCTTGATCCTGGTAGAGAGGTATTCGGCCAGCATTTTACATTCTTTCTCTAAGGAAGGGGTGTGCTTCTAAGCTGGAGGAGTTGACGCACCACTCATAATAAGCTTTGGACTAGGAACCAGAAAATCCTTGAGTCTGTGGTTGACTGTGTGTCCTTAGGCAAGTCACCTCGCCTCTCTGATCCTCCCTTTGCCCATTCCATAACATGAGCACCTGTCCGCACACGACACAGCCTTGTTGGAAAGATCCAGGGAGTGTCGGAGTTTGTAAGCACATTGAGAATAGTGACATGCGAGGTTAAAGAGAGGGGCTGTTCACGCTCCAGCCGCTGGAGTCCGTCTGACAGCACTCTGTCTGGGCCATTACTTCATACCAAGTCTGTGCAGGCTTCACGCCCATGAGCAGCGCCAGTGACTTCCTGCCAACATCCTCTCTGCCAGCGATGCCCACTGGACCCGACGAGCTCGCTGGACCCTCCCGAGTCTGAGAGGCAACCCACAGGAGCTCCAAGCTCCCCAGCCACAGACCACTTTCAAGGTTTTGTGATTAAGAAGTTTGGAGACCAGGCGAGTGCGAAAAGTTAGCACCTTAATTGTTGAAAACTCTCAAGGATTCCAAACTTGTAAATCATGAAAGGCCACTGTTTAGCAGGCTGGAATGCCTTTGAAAAAGGCCAGCGATCAGAGATTGGCCTCGTTAATAACCACAGTAAAACTAGCTCTTGAAGCTCAAAGACGCAGCTAATTAGGGCAGAAAAATTCAACCTCAAATTAAGGGAGTGTGTGTGTGTGTGTGTGTGTGTGTGTGTTTCTAACGTGTAAAAGCTTTTCTCCCAGAGAAGTATGTCTAAGTATATTTTGGATGTGTTCCAAGATCCACTGTAAGATAAAGCCAGGACTGCAAAAATGTCAGGGTGGGGTTAATGAACTCCCCAGAGCATCTGTGTGCCCATCTGTCCAGCAAAAAGGATTAACCAACTTCCTCATCTAGAAGATGGCCTAATCCTAAACTTTCAAAAGACGGAGACTCTCTGAGGATGTGTATAACACCTTCCTAGGTTTTCTAAAGTCATAATGCATGTACGTGCCCAGCACTGTTGGTGTGAGAGAATTTATTGAGTATGTTACATGTTCGAGATAATGGGATTTAGATATGAATAACAGCTGGCCCTGGCCCCTGAGAGGCTTAGATCTGCTACAAACCAGAGCCTGGCACCAAGAAGAGGCTCTAGGTCTTCTGTTTTCTGAGACTTTTCCCCCCTAAGTAAAGGTCAGTTGCAACTGACTTGAAATCTGCCCGTTATGAAGCTTGTACAAAAGCTGAGAGCCCAGCGTCTGTCAGTGGCCCACCAGCCTGAAAGCATTGCCTTGTCAATCTCACTAGAAGATTCTATCAGTCAGTGAGATGTGCCCGCAGAAAGGACATGGGAGTGAAGACATTCAGTCCAGCGGAGCAGACCAGTGCCCACTTTCTCACTGCTGACACTGCCTATGGGGTGCACAAGGTCAATGACAAAACACTAAAGAAATTCAGAGCCACCGGGAGTGCAACCCAGCGGGGGCCATGCCCAGCGAGGAGCATTTGGGACCACAGGTCACTTTAGAGCAAGTAGCATGTAACCAGTCTCCTGTGGGATGGCGTTCAGGGAGGAAGTGGCGCTTTCAGCAGAAGACATCTTGTTGGCTTCATGGGTACAAGGATGGTTGGCCGGTATTTTAAAGGATGGCTGGGGTGCTGACATATGGAGGCGGGGCAGAGGGAGACCCTTATTACTCAACCGAGGTCTATGGAGCCACAGCCTGGGCACTCCTGGAGGCGGGCCAGAGAAGTAGAATCTCAGGCACCACTCGGAGCAACAGAATTGGGATTTGCAATCTGGGGGAGCCCCGGGTAATCTGTTTGGGGGTGGAAGCCTGAGAAGCGCTACGCTACCTGGACCACGTGGAGATGGATTTTGGAGAGGGGAAAGAGAGACCACGCTGCGGGATCAGGAAGCCCTCCCTCCTCGGGTGATGCTGGGAAGCCCTAGGAAAGGTGGTTTTCTCTCTCTAAAACTTGGTGTCTTCGTCTGTCACGTTGGCCCGTAGGCCCATTCTGCCAACTTCCCAGTCGGTTTGGAGAGGCCGTGAGACAACTCATGTGAAAGCACTTAAGCTCTGAGCACCCATTTTTGCCCACAAAGGGCTGACCCTTTTCTCTCTCAAAGTGCCCTTGCTGGAAATGAGACCGTTAGATGTGACCACAGCTCCTCAACACTGATTCTCACGGGCTACATCCAGTGGAGACACCAGTGAAGCTCCCCCCCCCCCTCCTCCGCACAGGGACAACGGTGATGCGCGTGCGCATGGAGCAGAGCCCAGGGAGGAGCATGCTGAGGGCTGGGGGCCAGTCTGTCTTATGATATCTGGGTTCCTAGGGGACACAGAGACTGGCAGAGCACCAGGCTTATCCTCAAGGAGCCTACAATCTAGCAACAACTAGAATGTGTCCCATAGTTGACCTTCAACAGAAGTTCTAAAGTACAAACCCAGCTCTCAGGTCCTCTTATGGTAGATTGGGCCAACCTGCAGGGATGGACCTAGGCTTGGGAAAGAGGCAAAGGACTTGGGTTCAAAGCCCAGTCCTGCCTCTCACTAACTGGGATTCTGGGAAAACCTCATCACTTCTCTGAGACTTGGCTTCCTCACGTGGGCAATGGGGGCTCTGATAATGTGGGCCCCGAAGGTTGTTAGGAAGAAAGATTGAGTTGGAAGTAAACACACCATACAGATATGTTCTCCCTCTAAACACGCCCCTTGTTTTATTTTCTTCATAGCACTTAGATCTACTTAATTTCTTTGTTCATTCTCTGTCTCTCTCACTAAAATGTAAAATCCTTGACATGGGGAATTTTGAAGGTCCTATTCATTGTGGTATTTTCAGTACCTAGAACAGTGCTTGGCACAATAAGAGCCTGTTGAATGAATGAATAAATATTAGCATTCCTTATGCCCAGAGTGGATCATTCTGGAGCAAATTGCATTTTCAGTTTGCAGTTGGAGTCCCATCCTTCAATGCTGACCCCTGCTATTCACAGCCGATGCTTTGACCCAGGGTTGGTCCGTGTGACCAGTAGAATAGGGCAGATGCAAGAGTATGTCCCAGATTAGGTTATAAGAGGCTGAAGCTTCCATTTTTGTTGCTTCCTTGCTCTGTTACGCTCTCACTCTTGGATCACTTGCTCTAGGGCAGCGGTTCTCAACCTGTGGGTGGAGACCCCTTTGACGGTCGAACGACCCTTTCACAGGGGTCGCCTAAGACCATCCTGCATATCAGATATTTACATGATGATTCATAACAGTAGCAACATTACAGTTATGAAGTAGCAACGAAAATAATTTTATGGTTGGGTCACAACATGAGGAACTGTATTTAAAGGGCCAGAAGCGCCGAACCGGTTTGGCTCAGTGGATAGAGCATCGGCCTGCGGACTCAAGGGTCCCAGGTTCGATTCCGGTCAAGGGCATGTACCTTGGTTGCGGGCACATCCCCACTGGGGAGCGTGCAGGAGGCAGCTGGTTGATGTTTCTCTCTCGTCGATGTTTCTAACTCTCTATCCCTCTCCCTTCTTCTCTGTAAAAAATCAATAAAATATATTAAAAAAATAAAAAAATAAAAAAAAATAAAGGGCCAGAAGGTTGAGGACCACTGCGGCTCTCAGAAACTATGGGAGATAATAAATGGTGGTTGTTCTGAACTGCTACATTGTTTCAGGGTAATTTGTTTCACATCAATAAATAATTAGCATGTTCCTACTGAATGACCTACAGACCCCACCTGTGATGTCTGAGATCCTGGGCTGGAGGAAAAGGATTCCCAGGAGCAGGTAAATAGAAGCAGGATGAGATGCTGAGTGTATATATCATGTATCCAAGAGGACTTCTCTCTTTCAAAAAACAACAACAGCCTCCCAGTATCCACATTTGACATGGGCAGGTCCTACTGGTCTGTGGACTTTTCCCCTCTGGTGCAGAAATTTCCCAGTCCTATGTGAGTGGGGGAGGTGGAGATAATTGTTCACTGATTCTTAATGCTTTCTGTCACTTGGCACTCTGCTTTTAACACTCCACCAAACACAGCTGAGGCCTGGCTATAACAGTGAAACAGAACTTTATTAATGGCTTTGGGAAAACAACAAGAAATACAGGAAGAGAAAATTTGGTTTATAAACAAAGACATTTACTTTCACACAGCGAGGAATATTTTCTTTTTACCTTCCTATCTGTCTCCTAGAACCTTCCAGAACCCAGTTCTGTAGAGTACCTGTGGAGAAATATCAGTTCCTCAAAGTTATGACTGAGAAAACGGCTATTGGAGTCTTATCTCCTGGCTACTTAGGTACCTACTTCTGTCAAAGCATCCATCACACCCCTTACTTATCAGCACTGGAAATGACCAGCCCATAAGGCAAGACTTGCATCGCATAGGCTGTAGCTCATAGATGTCAACCATTCTCAAATACCTCAATAACATGCTCTTGAGGGTTGCATCCCTATAGTAACAGAGAGTGAGCCACGTTCCCCCACAACCTCTATATCAGCCAGCTCCACTTGATAAAAACAATCCCTCACTCTTTCCTCAAGGGAAGCCAGCATTGAAAATCTTTTTTCCATCACCAATTATCCCCCCCATACCCACTTCTACCTCTACCCATCCCGCTCCTTCCCACAATCCACCACACTGTTGTCCATATCCATGAGTTCTTTCTCTTTTTTTTTTTTTTGTCTTTTTTGCTCAATCCCTCCACCCCCTTCTACACTCCCCGCAACCAGAGCTGTCTGCCTGCTCTCTGTCTATGAGTCTGTCTCTATTTTGGTTGTTGGTTCAGTTTGTTCATTAAATTCCACATATGAATGAAATCATATGGTACTTCTCTTTCTCTGGCTGCCTTGTTTCACTCGGCATAATGTTCTCCGAGTCTATCCAGGCTGTAGCAAAGGGTAAAATTTTAGCAAGCCACCATTTTGAACATGTTCTTTTTCATCCCAATGTATTTCTTTACATTTTTACTGCATCACATTATTTGTGTTTTTAAACTTTATATGAATAGTTTCAGATCCTACATATCCCTCTGAAAGTTACTTTTTTCACTCGAAATTTTGGGGGTTTTTTATATTTAATTATGTTGATACATGAAGCTGCAATTTATTCATTGGACCAAAGTCTGGGTAAGTGATTTCACATTCATGGTCATTAAGGTTTGTTTCCAACTTCCTCTATTACAAAACACTGCTGTGTGCATTATTGTACATGTCTCTCTATATATAGGTATGGGTATCTCTTATTATTTGCTAAAAACGAGACTTGCTGGCCCGGCTGGCATGTCTCAAGGGAAGAGCGTCGAGCTATGAACCAGGAGGTCATGGTTCAATTCCCAGTCAGGGCACATGCCAGGGTTGTGGGCTCGATCCCCAATAGAGGTGTACAGCAGGCAGCCCATCAATGATTCTCTCTCATCATTGATGTTGCTATCTCTCTCTCCCTTCCCCTTCCTCTCTGAAACAAATAAAAATCTATTTTAAAAAGGAGACTTGCTGGACTGTTGGTTATGTGCGCCTTCTGCTTCACTAGATGCTGCCAACTTATTCCCTGGAGTGATGGGCCAGGTTAGACTTGCATTGGGAGTGCAGGAGAGATCCCCCATTGCTCTCCTTCCTCACCAACGGTCAGCATGTGTCAGCCTTGATTACAAGCCAATCTAATAGGCATGGAAAAGTGTCTCATTATTGTTTCACTTTTCATTTACCATCATCTGTAGCTAAACTTCTTCTCGCTCACTGTTGACCGTACCTCCTCCACTCACATGGCACATTAATTAGAATGCTTTGAGCTACAAATAAAAGCACTCAGCTAAAAGCAGCTTAAACATATGAGAAGTCTAGAATGAGGTGTCTCTATATTTGGTCAACTCAGTGGCAGGAGGAGAAGGCTTCTGTTCTTCTTTTCTCCCATCTTCAGCGATGGCCTTCAGCCTGTCCTCTCATGACAACAAGTCCACACAACTGTGTCCCGAGGAACACTTTTCCCAGAAGCCCCTTGACCTGATGTCCCAGTTTCTCTTCACACCATCTTGGTTAGGATGGTTTTACCTACCGATGACTAAAGCAATGACAAGAAGGGAATGGAATTTCCAGGGTCCGTTTATACTAATCAACATTCACCCTTGGGCATAGAATGCTCCCCCTCCCATATAGAGTCATGAAAAGGTAAACCCCCAGATAAACTCAGGGATCCTCCAGCAGTAAAGAATAGGGACAGTGGCCTTTGGGTGGCAAAGACAAGTGTCCACCAGAGTTGAGAAATGAAGGGGATAGTGACCTTTGGGTGGCAAAGACAAGTGTCCACCAGAGTTGAGAAATGAAGCCCTTCAAGGCTGAATTCTAGAAGCATTCTTCACTCTGGTGATGAAGATGTTCTTATCACAGCATGTGGACACCAGCAGGTTTGCTTTTAAGTTCAACTCAAGAAATTTTACTACTCTTTACTTTAAATATATATAAAATTGATTTCAGAGAGGAAGGAAGAGGGAGAGATAGAAACATTCATGATAAGAGAGAATCATGGATCGGCTGCCTCCTGCAAGTCCCCCACTGGGGATCGAGCCCACAACCCGGGCATGCGCCCTTGACCAGAATCAAACCTGGGACCTTTCAGTTCACAGGCCGACGCTCTATCCACTGAGCCAAACCAGTTGGGGCTACTCTTTACTTTTTAAATATGGAGCTCCATGTATTCTTCCAGCCTTAATTTTTTTCTCTTCCCTGCACCAAATTCTTTGTATTCTAACTTTTCCTTAAAACCTTCTCTCCACTTCCTACTGAAAACAAGGAATCCCAACTTCCCACACAACCCCACCACCTCTGGTGTCTAGAGGATATCCCTTTCTCTTCTCCTAGGATGTAAACTGACATAAATGCTTATTACTTTAGCCACCCAGCCAATTCTTCCAAACTTTGGTTATTTCCAATTTATTTGTGGTCTTCAGGAATAAGATTTTTCTGACCCAGGCCCTACAATTGGTATTGAGGGCATTTTCTGAGCCCTTAAAAATATGAAACTTAATGTAGAAATAAACATGCCATTGTTCCCTCTGTCTTCTGAGACCAGAACCAAAAATCCTTTAAAACTGGCACTCGAGACCAAAAGTTTTCCTGGGTGCTGATTCATTCCTCGTCAGTGATTAAATATTTAAGTGCCAAGGAGTCTGTGATTAAATATTAATTTCCAGCCAGTCTGCTATGAAATATTTAAGGGCTGGTGAGGCTGAAGTGTGCAGCTTTCAGCTCAGAGTGGAGAACAGCCCATCAAAGGCCGGATGCTGGAAGATAGAGCAGATGCACGCAGACAAGTTGATGAGGAAGTGTACCAGATCCAAGTGCACCCTGGCCACACAGCGTGGAGACTGAGCACAGACACATCGGGCCGCCTGTTTGTGAGCAAGAATTCACTCCCATGAGGAATGCCAACCTGAATCTATTTTTTCTTGATGTGAAAGAGAGAGAGAAACATCAATGTGAGAGAGACTCATCAGTTGGCTGCCTCCTGTATGAGCTCTGGCTGGAGATTGAACCCACAACTTATGTATGTTCCCTAACCATCAAACTCACCACCCTTTGGTGTACAGGATGAAACTCCAATCAACTGAGCCACACAGTCCAGGGAGCCAATCTGAACTTATTATGTGCATTTCAGAGATGGGAAAACAGAGGCTCAGAGAGGTAGCAGGAATCACTCCTCTGCCCTTGGTTTCAGGGTCCACAAGGAGCAATGTTAACTATGTTTTTCACCTTTGAGCAGGAATTGTTTTCAGCTCCAAAACCATGGACAAAGAATATCAGTACTGTCTTTGCATCAGTAAGAAATCATTGGCTCTCGTGTTTCCAAAGGAGGACATTTAATACAGGAAGTTGGTTACAAAGGAGTCACAAGGGCTGGAAGACCAAACAGGAGAATGAAGGGGCGTTGGTGAAACTAAAAGGAACCGGGAGTAACACTGAGAGGTCAGATGCTGCTAACAGTCCCTGGGCCAGCGCTTGGGAGCCTGGACCTGCTACTGAGTTCTTGGAGACGGTGTCTCAGTTGGTTCTGGGTCCACCAGAAAGGAATCTTCTCAACCAGATCTGCAGCTGCAGCTACAGAACAAGATGGGTTCACTCTCATTGGCACACAGAAACTCAGATTCACTCCACTCTGCTGCCACGACAGTGACTGCAGTGACTGCCACCCATGCCAGAGCAGCTTCCTCCTTCTCCACCTGGTCAGTCTGCCATAGGCGGAAGCAGACAGGAAGCCCACCTTCAAGGGAAGCTAATCAATGTCGCCTGCAGACGTCCAGCTCCAGGAGAGTCTGAAAGTTGGGTGTAGATCTAGGAAATGACAGGCGAGTAAGGAACAGGCACAGCCCTCTTGCTACCTGCGAGAGAGAACCCCAGAATAATCAAAGTGAAGGCTGGCCTCCCCCTTTTTCTGCTGTTTTACCGTAAAATTGGACCCTCCTAAGTTCCAGGAGTTTCTCCAGGGCTTGGTCTTAAAGTATGGATGGACAGCTACTTCCCTTTCTTTAGTCAACCCTAAAACCAAAAGAATGTTTCATGGGGTTAAAAGTTGCAGATTTAGTTTTTGTTTAGCATTCTCCAATGATCCCAAATGGGTGGGATTGTAAGATCTGCAAAGAACTTGGAAAGAACCCGTCCAGGCAGGATCACAGAAGGTTTGAGTTGTGAGGGTGCTGAGCCTTCAGTGAGACACTTCAACCTGGCACTTGACTGATTGAGAAACTGGGTGCCAGAAAGGACTGGCACTTCCCACTGGGGGTTTGCTTGGCCAATTGCACCCCCTCTTATCACTCAGGTCTTGAGTTTCCTGCATCATGCTCTGTCTATGCCTCGAAAGCTTGCCTTTCAATGGAGATTGTCTTGTCTTTGGTTCTCATCATTTCTCATGCATTCCTTTCATCTCCCCAGGGAATAAAAAGAATATTAATTTCACGTATTTTACCATCTATAAGGCATTTTTACATCTATTCTCTCCATCGATCCCAAAGAGAACCTTACAGACTGGAAGCCAGGGCAATTATTCCCATCTCTGACTGTGTGAGGCACAGCAAGTTTCCGCTCCTGGCTCAAGGACACAGAGGACCTGCCATATAGTAGGCGCCCAGAAAATGTCTGTTGCATAAATTAACACATGAAAAACTGAATGGGCCATTGTCACTATCATAAAACCAGGTCTGGAAAGTAGTAGTTGGCATTTAAGAGGAAGACTTTTATAGGAGAGATACAAGTGCAAGTGCTGAGGAGATGGAACCAGAGAGGGCAATGCTCAGTTCTGGAAGGAAGGTCCAAGGAAGGAAGTAGGAAGCAGCTCCCAGAATCCACAGACAACTGAACATCAACCCATTTTAAGGTTGGGAGGAGGAAGATTCTAATTACAGAAACCCCTAAAAACAGGCTGTTGCTTCTAGAATGCCCATAATTGCCCATCACCCCTGCACCATCATGAGCTCTTTGGGTTTTAGGAGTATCACACTCCGTCCAAATGGATTCCAGTGAATCCCACCAGATCTCTGATTGTCCTTGTCATCCCATGTCAGCCCTACCTCCTACCCTCATCCAACTGTCCCTTCCTTACTTTTGAGTCTCATGGGCTTCTGTCTTCCCCAACTCTTGCCCTCTCCCCACTCTCCCCCCTCCCACCCCCCACTGTTATAAAAACAGGCAGAGCCTACTGGCCGAATTTCCTGATCCCTAATCCAGGGTGACATTCTAAGCAAACCACCACATCGTTCCCTTTCTTTCCCTGTTTAGGGCCGGCTTTATGCTGACTCCACTGCACTTGTTCTGAGACAAGGGGGAAGATGTGCAGTCTATTACCCTTATAAACCAGCTTCTTTCTTCCTCTCTCTGCCATTTAAAAGGCTCTTTCTATTTGACTGAGCAAGAAAAGGAACTCTAAGAGGGGAATTAACATTGTCCCCATTATATTGTCCAATTAACACTTGTCCCGTCAAAGGCTGAGTAGGAAGCCCGGAGCCTTGGTCAATGAGAACTTTTAATCCCTCAGGTAAATGCAAAGTCGCATTGAACACGATCAAAGGGCAGATCTCAATATATTCTCTCCCCAAACCCCTCCCCTCCCCCCTCATGCATAGGACTGTATGAGGCTGCTAAGTTCTGGTTTGAATGAGTCTCAACGTTCCTTTGTGGCCATGTTGGGTGAAAGTGTGGGGGATGGTTGATCAGACATTTAAAAACTCACACTAAGGCTCTTAATTACATTCAAGACAAAGACACCAACACAGACATGGTGAAGTAATGACGACCCAACCATCTTCTTTTGAAAAAACAAAACAAAACTATTTCCTCTCTGCAGGTACTAGGTCCAGCACCATTATTAACAAAATAAATTATGCAAATAATTAATCCTTTGCAGGATGGAATTTGAGGGTCACTCTCTTCATTCTATAGAATGCCTGCCTTCACTGAGACCTGACCCATGAGAAACTGACCCGCAAAGAGAAGGAGACTCAAGCCAGAGGGCAGAGACTCTGTGACACTTTTTGCCATTCCCTTCATCCTCCATGATCCTAATGTGCTACCTTTCACATAGTAGGTGCTTAAAACTTATTTACACATGAAGGTGTCTGAAAAAATGGTTTACTTAGGGGTGAAGACCCAGGGGCGAATCACTTCAAAAAGATTCGTTTCACTAAGATGAAAAATGAACACAGGAGAAAAGAAGGGTAGACTGGTCCATTGAAGCCAGGGGTGAGTTAGGTTTGAGCTCTTGGTGGCTCCCACCCAGTTCCCACCAATGACCTAGAGAGGGCTGGAGAGGAGCGTCCTGGTTGTCAGTGCAGAAGAGCAACACAACTGCAACATCTATAATGTACAGAGAACATCTACTTAAATACACTTAAAAAGAAGAATGCAACACGAACAAACGTCATAGCCTGGGGCCAACATGTAATCTGGTACTTCGCTTAAAGCAGGGGCCACACTCCTCACCTTCTGGACACACAGTCTGGTAAATGACTTTATAAAATTATAAATTACATGGCATGGTATCGAGTGAAGCAGTCACTCCCCTGAGATCTGTCTCAGTCAAATTCTGTGAAGCAGGCTGAGCTGCAGAGAGGGGCCACGGTGCTCTTCTGGAGGCCGGCACCACCAGTGGCCGTCTGCGGGAATGGCCTGGGCCTTAGATTGTTTGGGAACCTCTGTGAGCCCATGAGAGGCCAGCAGTCTGTCACACTGCAAGGCTGGAGTCAGGCTGTGCCATGAAGCCTTGACCCAGAGCCACAGAGACCACAGACTGATGTGTGACCCAACCAACGGACACCCGCCAAGGCCATCATGATGTGATCATCAACCCCAGGCCTTGCTGTAGGAAAGACAAAGAAAGATGGCCCTCGGGTACTCCTAGTCCGTGTGCACGCTTCCCACCCTCGCCAGCACTGACATCATCCACACCCCTCTCTCCCCAGAGTTTATAACACTCCCTGCTTCGTTGTAGGTGAGCGTGAAGTACTTGTTGAATGAATGAAGTGGGGAAAAGACTAGTAATTCACATGGCACTCTGGTAGTTGGTTATCTGGAAGGGAAGTTCAGCTCAAGTTAATGTGGCAGGAGGGCTTCCTGGAGGAGGTAGGCATCAGCAGGGCATTGAGGTCAAGAAGCACTCCGATCATAATAATGATCATTAGGGTGACCGTATAATTTATCACCTGCAATAGGACACTGGGGGAGTGAAAGGGGAGCTATTAATAATTACACCAGGGAAACAGGCATAAAATAGGACTGTCCCAGGCAAACCAGATTTATGCTCACCCTGGTGATGATTAACTAGTAAAAAGGGGACCCTCCTCTTTGAAAGCGGATGTGGCTGGGCTGTATTCTGAGGATTACCCTCTAAGGGTCCCCAAGGCCATTTCCTCATGGATAGGAAGGGTCACTGCTGAACGGAATGGGCATCCCCATGTCATTCATCCTCGGAAGAGGTGGGCCTCACACAGGACACTCTGACACAGAATCTAAGTCTTGAGTGCAAAGTGGAGACTTGCTTTCCATTAAGTTCAAAGTCTCCAGGCCTCACGCTCTCAGAGCCACATTTGAAACCAAGAAGATCTTCTGGGTAGCCCTTGAGACCGTGCCCAAGAGGTAGGATGGAACCTTCTAACACTAGGGAATGAACTGGGTCTTATGTACCAAGCTACCTCCATACAAGTTTTTCTATGTGTATTTCCCTGTTGTTATTCCAGAGGCATTTAGTAAAGCTTCGGATTGTGGTAGCCTGGTCTCAGCTATCTTATGGCTTGGGGACATAGTCATTGGTCCTCAATAGGTCAGAAATTAAAGGGGAAATGGGCCACCTTTAGATCAAGAGGTGTCCTCTAAAAGAGGTCGTAAGATCAGCGATTTTCAAACTGTTATTTAGCACATGAAAAATTAAATCAGTGTTCCAAATTCTAATGGCTAAAACTTGCTAAAACTAAAGGACCTAGGGTTTGAACAGGGGTGGGAGTTCAACATTTTACCTTCTCTCCCTCTCTTGCCTCCTCCCCCCTAAGTGGCTCTGAAGGAACTGCTGCTCCATCGGACGTGGCTTGAGGATCCCCGCCCCACACCAGTGGCTTCCCTGCACAGAGCCAGGGTTACCATTGCAGGGGCTGCCAGGGCCACACGTGGCTTGAGTTTTTTACATTTTACTTTACTTCACATTGTTTTATTTCATTACATGTTTGTTGGTAACCCTTCCATGATGTCCTGCAAAGTCTGACAGTGAAGCAAGCATAACATCACCAAGAAGAATCATTGGCCAGTCGAAAACACAGAGACCAGAGGCTCACACACAGGGTCCTGCCCGCTGAGTCACCCTACAGTCCACGCAGAGACGCCTCCTGTTTCCTGACTCCCCCGCGCTGCCTGGCAGAGCACCGCCTCCCACTCCCCTCCAGCACCCCCCTGCCCCCAGCTCTCTAAGTCAAGGCCATAAAGACCTTCAGTGTTGGCTCCATCTGGAAAGGAGACCACAGCTCCTCATAACCAGGAGGCACCCAAACCCAGGGCCCGGGACTAGAGGGAGGCCAGAAAGGCATCTGGGGCTGAGTGTGAGGAGCCGTCACTCTCAGGATGGACCCGGTCCCCAGGTGTGTCTTAGGTGCTGCACCTGCTTCCCCCAGGCTCCATCCTGTTGAAATGCTTCCCCTGAAAACTGGATCGGATCTTCCGGACCCATTAGAGTGGAGCACCTAGAATTCATTTCCTTGCTCATATTGACCTGTTATTGAATCACACCGTGAGCTGCCATGCTAATGACACTTCCCCTTCCCGGGTGAGGAGAGGAAGCAATGCAGGGCGGAGCAGAACGCCCCTCCCTCCGGCACTTCTGGTAAGAGAGGCAGGTCTGCACCCTCGTGTGCAGAGCAGCAGCCCCAGGCAAGGGGCTCTCTGCCGCCTGGTCACGTTCTCTCCGTTTCTCTGGGTCCTTAAATGCCATATGGAGGAGGCCAGTTGAAGTAGACACTAAACTCTGTGACCCATCCATTTCCAAAGCATTAAAATTTTCCCAGAGCTGCAAAGAAAGAGGTCAGCATGAAAAACGGCTTGAGAGAAGACAGAAAAAAATGTGACTCTGAGGAAAATTTGGAGAGCAGACCGCTGTCTATGCCTTTAGGGCCGGTGTTTTTCTAAAATGAGCAATGGCTGCACAAAGGCAATCACGTGTATGGACTCTGCCAGTGCTCAGTTCTCACACACCTGGCCTGCTTTTACCTAGTCCCAATCCCAGGTGGCACAGCGCCTTGCTCGCCGGACTGCCCAGACTGAATCCCAGGCCCATTTCTCCCAGCCGTGTGTCAAGTGACCTAACCTCTCTGTGCCTGTTTCCCCATTTGTAAACTGGAAATGTCATAACACTGAATTCATTGCATTTGGGGAAGATTAGATGAATAAATAGACATACATAGGCACAGTTCCTGCATATGGGATGATGAGTGGTGGCTATTATTCTAATCACCCACATTGTACATCTGAGGTTCCTGGGGCTCTGAGTGGCCCAGTGATGAGAGGTAGAGTCAGGATTAGCTCGAGGTTTGTCTGACATTGCCCTATATTGCACAACCACCCTATTAGCCCATGATTCCTCTGCCATTGGCTACATTGAGCGCTATTACCCTTGTTGAATGAGGGAAGGTGTGGCCTAATGGATATTCTGGGAGGTTCTTAGGGGAGAGGCAGGGCTGCCCCTGTGGCATGAGGAGTCTGAAACCTGCCCCTGAAAACCCTCGTTCAAACAGAGAGCATGAAACTCAAAATGGCTAAAGGACTTAAACGTAAGACGGGAAACCATAAAAATCCTACAAGACTCCATAGGCAGCAAAATTGCAGACATATGTCATAGCAATATCTTTACAGACACAGATCCTAGGGCAAGAGAGACTAAGGAGAAAATAAATAAATGGGACTACATCAAAATAAAAAGCTTCTGCACAGCAAGAGAAACCATCAACAAAACAACAAGAAAGCCCACTGCATGGGAGAACATATTTGCCAATGTTATCTCCAATAAGGGTTTAATCTCCAAAATTTACATGGAACTCATACAACTTAACAAAAAGAAGATTAACAACCTAATCAAAAAAAATGGGCAAAGGACCTAAATAGACACTTTCTGAAAGAGGACATTCAGAAAGCCAAAAGACATATGAAAACATGCTCAAAGTCACTAATCATCTGAGAGATGCAAATCAAAATGACAATGAGGTACCATATTACACCTGTCAGAATGACTATCATCAACAAATGACAAGTGCTGGCAAGGATGCAGAAGGATCCTTCATGCACTGCTGGTGGTAATGCAGACTGGTGCAGCGACTGTGGAGAACAGTATGAAGTTTCCTCAAAAAACTAAAAATGGAACTCCCATTTGACCCAGTGATCCCACTTCTAGGAATATATCCCAAGAAGCCAGAAACACCAATCAGAAAGGATATATGCACCCCTATGTTCGTAGCAGCACAATTTACAATAGCTAAGACTTGGAAACAGCCTAACTGCCCATCATCAGATGAGTGGATTAGAAAACTATGGTACATCTACACAATGGAATACTACGCTGCTATAAAAAAGAAGGAATTCTTACCATTTGCAGCAGCATGGATGGAACTGGAAAGCATTATGCTAAGTGAAATAAGCCAGGCAATGAAAGAAAAATACCACATGATCTCACTCATTTATGGATAATAAAGAACATTATAACCTAATGAACAAAAAGATAGCTACAGAAGCCAGAGAAGCCTTCAAACAGTCTGTCAAATTACAGCAGGAAGGCTGGGAAGTGTTGTGGGGGGGAGGTTAACCCGAAGGGACTTATAATGCATGCATATAAGCATAAACAATGAACACAAGACAGTGGGGGGGGGCGGGGGAGGGCATGTGCTGGAGGGTAGGGAAGGCCAGGGGAAGGTCAACGGGGAAAAAAAAGGAGACATATGTACTACTATTGATAATACTTTAAACAATAAAAGAAAATCCTATCTAATAATAGACAAACATGGTAATTGACCGTACCTTTGCTATGCCTCCCATTGGCTAATCAGCGAGATATGCAAATTAATTTGCATATGTAGGCGCAAAGTGGCAGAGTGAAGACTGAAGGCGGCTCCAGCCGGAGCAGCGACCACTTGAAGGTGGCTCCGGTCGGAGCGAAGGCCTGGGTCGCAGGTGCCGGAGGAAAACCGGTGCTGGCAGCCAGGGGAAGGGAAGGCCTATTGCACGAATCTTTTCGTGCAACAGGCCTCTAGTAATAATAAATAAAAACAAAAAAACAGAGAGCGTGGCTGCCCCTCCCTTATGCTTACCAGGGGGACACCCACGTGGGCACAGCACCACTGCCCACTTTTCCCAGGACCCGATCCCTTTATGCCCGGTGTATTTTATAGCCTTGGGGTAAAATTAATAATTCCATGCAAATGGCATTTCTAGTGAAGGCAACAGTATTGATTGGTTGATAGTAATGAATTCAATGCAACTTAGCGTTTTTTGTTGAGCAAACATTTCTAAGTCTCGTGGGGATAGTGATGGCTCAGACTCGGGTCCTCATCTCTGAAAGCTTGGCCTGTGATACTGCGGAAATTCAAGGGTGGGTTCTGAGGTGGGGCAGAGATCAGAGAATGCCTGCTGGTGGGAGAGGGGGTTGAAGGAAGAACATGTGACTATGAGGAAAAATACATTCCAGGCAGAAGAAAACTCAGGAGGAAGTGTCATGGGGCAGAAACGCACATGAAAAATGTTCAGAGAAAGAGGCCTCGACCTATTGGCTGGAAGTCAGAGGTGTGATAAGCTGTGAGGTCAACATCTGTGGATTCTTCTTTAATAAAGTGCATCCCTCCTGCCAACGCTGGGTGTTATTTAAGGCCGCCGGGGACCAAGCGAAGGTGAAATGCCCCGTTCAGAGGCAGATTCCTGGTCCATGAGGAGCAGGTCAGGGCCGCAGCAGGAGGCTGGTAAGGCCGCACTGAGGCTTTGGAGGGACCTTCTGGAGGTCAGGGGGTGGTTGGGCTGGGGAGAGAGGAGACCAATATGCAAGTGGCAACCTTGAGAGCCTATGGAGTCCTGACCCAAGTCAGGAAGGAGGGATCGGAGGTGAGAAAGTAAATGTGGGTGATGCCAAAACACAGCCAGAACCAGAGAGGGTGTGGTGCCACCCACAGAACATGGCAGCAAAATTGGACAGGCCCAGATGCTTCCTGCCCCTCCCCTACCCCTGCCCCACTTGCCTCCATTACTGCTCATGGGACTTTGACCAAAGGCCCAGAGCCTCAGTCTCTCACAGTACAGTGACAGCCCCGGGGATTGGGGTTGTTGTGAGCAGTGCCCATGCCTGCTGGATCCCTTGGCCCTACACACTTTCACAGATGGGGAGACAGCAAGGGAAAGCTTTGCCCAAAGGTGCACAGCTAGGGGTGTCTGTGGTCTCAGCAGTCACCCCCTACCTTGGTGCTCCAAGTCTCTGCGACATGCCTTTTGTTATGTACCAAAGGCAGACCTCACTGGCAAGACTTGAAAAGAATGAATCAAAAGGTAAGAGACTCTCTTAGTCGCTCACAATCAGAATGTCCTCCTTTTAGAGCTCGCAGCAAAGAAGAAAATGAAACAGAGACACTGGAGACAAATCCATTCTGCGCAGCTGCTAACTTGCGTTGAACGGAGGGACAAGGGACTTGCATGTGTTTTTCTGTGACGCCATGCCCTGGCACGACGCAGGAAGCTCGATAGACATTCCCAGATAGCCGCTCTCCAGCCCCAGGCAGCCCACCAACACCCACGGGCTCCTCGTGACCACCAAGGGAAGCGATGCTCTCTTCCTAAGACCCGAGTAGGAGCGAGATCTCCTTCTTCAGCAAGACTTACAAAGGGAAGGGGCAGTCCCTCTACCCAGAACCACTGTGTGTAGTGCCGGCTGACAATCAAAGGACAGGCAAGGTCACTTGCTTGGATGGTCAAGGGTTGACCTTGATTGTGAACAACCAACCAGAAGCTGAGAAGATGGGGATCTACCACCTCCCAGCAGTGTGACCCTGGGCAGTGTGGAGCCTCAGGTTCCTTGTCTGCAAAACAGGCATGAGAGTAGCTACTCTGCAGAGCAGTTTGGAAGATTAAAGGAGGAAGTAGATGTAAAAGTGCTTCAGAAAGGAGGAAATGTTGCTCCTATAGGAGGCATTGCTTTGATGGCAATTGGGTCCCCAGAACATTAAGCTTTTAGTGGCGGCCCCCGGCCCTCCCACTCCCAAGCTGCCCTTAGGCGTGGCCCATCAAGGGAGAGCTGAGTCGGGGTTCCATTCAACCAGCAGACTTGGCCCCACACTGTCCCTACCTTTCTAAAGGGGACAGTGATATCCTCCCTACCCACCATGTGAGCTTGTGGCTAAGACCTCAGAAAATGCACTCCTGCTTAGCACACGCCATGTGCTCAAATATAACCCCTGCCCTCCCTGCCCTATGAACTCAGGGAAGTCATGTGACCACTCTGAACCTCAGTTTTATCTTCCAGGAATGGATATTGAAAGTACTTAGTGTTTGGAGCCATATGAGAAGCAAATAACCAAATAAATAAAGTGCCTCACACCAACCCTGGTGCATGGCAGGTGTTTAAATAGTGACCTCCTCTTTCCCCTCCCATTCCTGTCCCCTACTCTCTGCCCCCAGGGTGACTTAGATCCTTAAATTGTTGCCCCAAATCCTTGCTGAACTACAAGTCTCCCTGGCAAGCTTCTTCAATCTCCTTTATCCAGGATTGAATTCTTCCCTAATTGGTAAAAACTTATGTCTAGTAATTCTGTTTCCCTGCCAGAATCACCCAGGGGGTAAGTGGCATGACAGGGACCTTTGGCTGTCTCCATCGGGGATAAGACCACACAAGTCTTCTCTGATCCATAAGTCCTCAAGCGTAGGAGGCCAGAAGAACTGCAGGGCCATTCCTAAAAGCTTGAATAATTGCAGGATAAATGGGAACCCTCTCCCAGTTAGTAACCCAGCTGTGTTTTAGGAAGTGGGTTCTGCTCATCCCTTCTAGGAGTATAATAACATGAAAAGGTGAGTGAATTGCCTAAGATGAATATTTGCTGAGCACCTACTATATGCCAGGCATGCTGTTAGAGCCCTTGAAACGTGGTGGAGAAGAAAACAGGGCTTGCTGTTGTCCTGGAGAAGACCAACAGTAACACCATAAGAACCAGAGTGACCAATGTCAGGGGAAGGAGGGTACAGAGCTCCTGGACCTAAACACACTTGGGGGCCGAGAAGCATTTGTTGAGACCCTAAGGGTGAGGGTTAAGGTTGGGAGAGGCCTGGGGAAGAGGAAATATTCTGGGACCTGGACAGCCAGCTGAATTCAGAGCCTGGGCTCACCCCAGTACAAGGAGCCACTAGCAGGGAAGCCAGGAGGCCCTTGAGGACCAACCAAAATGGCTTGCAGGGCAGCCTTTGGAGGAGCATCTATAGCTTCCCTGAATTCTCCAAACAAACCATTACATACCTGGCCCTGCCAGCCCCAAGGTCAAGAACAACTGTATTTGGATATTTGCACACATCTCCCTGCTGGGTAACTACCCTCACTGTCAGCAGGTGGGTAGACAGGCCCCTCCGGCCCCTCCCTGGGGCGGGGGTGGGGTGCACCCTGACTGCTCTCAGAGCCTCCTGGCCCCTCCCATCAATACTCACAGCGCCCAGCTCAGCCAGAGGCTGTGTGCAGGGGCAGGGCGCCTGGAGAGGGGCATCCGCAGGGACATACAGGGTCACTAATGGGGAGGAGTGTTTCTCACCAGAACCCACTCTAAAAGCTCATCAATTATTCATGGCCATTAAGAGGCCAAACTTCCTTCCAAGGGAGGGACCCACTACTCAGAGCACAGCCGGCCAGACCAGAAGAGGAAGCTAGGGACAGCCCCAGTGGGCAGCTTGAAGTCCCCATCCCTGGAGGACGCCACAGGCTGGGAGGCAGCCTCCGGGGAGCGGGGAGCAGGTCGGGCAACTTGCAGCCTCCTCCCTGGGCACGCACAGGAGGCCGTGCTTGGGGCCTGCTGGCAGAATGTGTTCATCCACTAAATAATTTACACCCTCCAGGAAAT
>NW_005871213.1:1825407-1885438 GCF_000147115.1 Myotis lucifugus | reverse complement strand
ACACAATACCCCCCCCCCCCTGCCTTCAACCTCCAGCATCTAACAGCTTCAGAAGTTGCCAGGCACACTCAAGCCCACTGATCTGAGTTCACAGAGGCCCCTGCCTGGCCATCCTCACCTGTATTTTCCAGGTAGGGAACGAGGCTCAGAAAGGAACTGACACCCATATACACTGACTGACTGTATTCAAATCAGGGCTCCAGCCAGGTCTTCCGGGCCTGAGTAGGACCTTCAAGCCACAAGGATTTCATTAGGAAACAAGCTCCTGGTTTCCTTTTACTACCGTTACCCTAAGGCAGGTTCCCGTGTGAAACTGCGTCCTTTGTTTCCACCTATCTCCTCCCTCTGCGCCTGAGCCCAGGTACCCATGACCTGTCTGGACGCAGCAGAAGGGACAAACCCCTTTGAGACACAGGTTGTGACTAGCTGTATCCATGGAGAACCTGAGGTCCAGAGCGGAGATGTGACTTGCCCAGGATCCCGTGGCAAGGAAGGGAAGGAGATCCAGTAGCGGGACTTGCAAGTCTAGTTCCCTTTCTTTTGAGGATGCTGGTGTCAGACCCCAGGCACCACCTTCTGGCCCGTGGAAGGACCCAATCTGGAAGGACAGCTGGCTGTGTTTCTGCCCAAAAAGGCAATGGCTAGGACCTCTGTGCCTTCAAGGAGCCCAAGATATCTCCCCAGTGGCCTACACAAAGCCAGAGAAGCAGGCACAATGCCCGCTGGATGATAAAAACACAGCTCTGGCTTCAAAACCAGCTCTCAGTCTGACCCACGCAGGGAAATCAAATGCAACCCCAGGGTAGAGGCGGACGAGTGCAGGCTGCAGAGACCAGCCTGCGGCCTATTGATCATTTCTCAGAAACTAGGTCAGCTCTGGAGAAGAGGGTCGTGTGCACAGACATGTGTGAACCCTCACACTGCACGTGCCCCCATAGAAAAGTAGGCTGCCCCCACAAAAAGGTGGCCTGTACCAAAGCGTGTGTGTTCACTTCCTAGGGCCGCTTGACCAGGTACCACCCCTGGGTGCCTTAGCACAGGGAAGTTCCTGTCTTATAGGACTGAAGGCCGGAAGTCCAAGGTCAAGGTGTCCTCCGGCCATGCTCCCTCCAAAGCCTCTAGGGAAGGAGCTCTCCTTGCTTCTTCCAGCTCCTGAGCCGAGAGTGTCCTTGGCTTCTGCACTGAAGCTCCACTCTCCGCCTCCATCTTCCCATGGCCATGTTCCATACTCCAGTATGACCTCAACTTAGCCAATGACGCCTGCACTAACCATTGCCAAGTAGAGCCACATTCTAATGGACTGGGGGTTAGCACCTCAATATATCTCTCTGAGCAACATCATTTTATCCAGAGCACCACACCAGGTGGGAAAGCCTTGGCTACAAGGCTTGGGCAAGAATCAGTTGGACCTGGTCTCCTTGTGTCATTGTCAGGGACAGTCACAGCCTCTGGATAGCAGGGGGGAGGGGGGACACGCACAGGAGAGAGGGCGAGGCAGAGTCTGCAGTAACCCTGAGACCAGACCCATCTGCCACTCGCTGCTTTGGGGAACTTTATTGGCAAACAGCCTACTCACACAAGGTTTCATAAGGCTTTCTTTTCCTCAGATTCCAAATGATAACATTCTTCTGATTGAACAAATATTTGCTGAAAAACTGCTCCGTGCCAGCCCCTGTACGGAGCACTGGGGATCTGGGAATTAATGAGATGCTGCCTAATTCTCCGCAGAGCTCCGCATCTTGAGGCAGAGTATTTGAGTAGACGAACAATTCCACCTTAGTGTGAGCAACGCTGTAATAAAGGGGTGTCCTGATGCCACGGGGTACAGAGCAGCAACAAGCTGATCTCCGAGTTATCTTCATCGTTCACCTTACCATGCTGCCTCTCTGACCCAAAATAGCTGTATTGCCTCCAGTCCTCATACACAAATCTGGGGTTTCTTCTGGCAATAACAGGTGGCCCCCTGAAGAATCACATGGTACTCCAGATGGGTAATGAGGCTCGAAAGCTCTCTCCCAGAGCCTTCAGCATTTCACACCACGGAGCCCAAGATGAAAGGGGACAGTTCAGGCCAAGCAGCCTACAATTGCCCTGAAAACCACCCAAGCAACGCAGCCGTATGGCTCCCATTTTCCTCTTGGTCACAGCAGGTCCTTGTGCCGCTGGGAAATTGAAAGCTCTCAGAATGCTTCTATCATTTACAGCAAACAACCCCTAGCGCACAAGTAGCTTAGAGTGCAGGACCCTGGAGGCAACGACAGACATGCAGCCTCAGGTTTGAGATTCCAGGTCACCCTGCAGAGAAGGACTGTGTAGGGCAGAGCCCTGGCAATGCCATCCAGGTAACAGCTGCAGCACGGCCATGTGCAGCAGCCCATTCTACAGGTATTTTTATAGGAGGTGACAGCTCTCCTACTGCACAGCCCATATCCCATGGGAGGCGAGGAACAGCTGGTCAACCACAAAAGGACTTTGATGTCAATATCAATTCTCCCGACCATGAACAGTCAATTCACAAAAAGGGAAACAAAGAGCCAATAAGTGCATGAAAAACGTTCCGTCTATCTCAAACTCAGGGAAATGCTTATTAAAGCAACAATGGACTATCAACTTGTATTTATTAAACCAGCAACAACTACATATCTAAGATGATACTCAAGGCAGGAAAGATGCAATGCAATGAGCGGCATCATTCATGCATAAGGGAGAAAAAGAACACTTTCTGAGAAAAGAATAAATTTGACAATACCAACAAGACCCTTTAAAAGTGTATAAACATCGGCTCACCTAAAGCAAGCTATCTTAAAGAAGTAATCTAAATGTATTCTCTATAGAAAGATGGCTCTCGTCGAGTTATTTACAATAGAACAAAATAAGAAGCAACATAAATATCCAACAGAATGGAGAAACATAAACAAGCAATGGTACATTCAGAAGATGAAAATTAAAAATTACATTTCTGAGACAATTTAATAAATGAGAAAATATTTACGTTAAAATGTAAAGTGGAAAGAATAACACAAATTACATCTACCACTTGATATTAACTATGTAAATAGCTATGTTAAAAGACTAGAAAGCATTATACTAAAACTGTAACAATAACTCCATCAGTTGGTAGGATTATAGATTAGATGAGAAATTTTTCTTCTGTATAATTTCTAAATTTTCTGTAGTATCCATAAATTATTATCCTATTAGAAAAATATTTAAAATAATTTAATTCATTTTAAAAAATACATGTGTGTGAATATGTTTAATTACTATGACAAGTCTCAATTTTAGCCACATAAAGAGTATTTGTGTAGATGAAAGAGAAGATAGTGATGGCTTCTTCAAAATTTTTACTTGGTACACCAGACTTCCTTGCATGAAATAGTTGGAGAGCATAACCATTTTTCTAGGGATTTTTGCTGCATTTTAGAATCAACTGAAATACTGCTTATATTTTTCAAGGCCCCGTTCAAGTTTCATCTCTTGCTGGAAGACTCCATGGAATCTCAGTCCACAAGCTCTTCATCCTTCTTGAAAACCTTTTGGATATGAGATGCTGTCTGATTCAATGATGCTCTGTCATTTGTTTCTATTCTGTGTGGATGTGTCATCTCTTTGCTGGATTTTGCTGTCTTGGGGGCAGATGTATCAGATAGCTAATGCTGTATAACAAACAATGCTAAGACTAGGTGGCTTCGAATCACACCTCTATGAATTGTCTGGGAGGCTGGAATAGGCTGTTCTTGGCTGAATTCACTCAGGTGTTGGTGGTTTGCTGCCAGGGTGAGAAGGGCTAACTGGTCTAGAGAGGCCTCAGTTGGCACACTTGCCTTTGTGCCAGGTAGTCACTTAACCTCCAACAGGCTCACCTGGGCTTTTTGTCATGATGGAGGCAGGATTCAAAGATAGTAGGTGGAAGCACACAGGGCTCTTTGAGGCTCAGAACTGGCATACTCTCCCTTCTGCTATATTTTATTGGCCAAAAGCAAATCACAAGGCGAGCCTAGACTGAAGAGGTGGAGAAATAGACCCCGCTTCTTAATGGAGGAGCTGAAAAGTTACATGGCATGGATACAGGAAGGAAAAACAAGGGCTATTGTTGTCCCGGCGGTTCAGTGTTTTCCAACTCCATACTGTGCCTAGTAACTAGGCTGGCGATAAGATAGGCACCAACCACTTTGCTGATTGCTAACAGCTCTGTCCCCACTTTATTGTTTGCTCTGCTCTGAAACGCAGGCAGCTGGAAGCGTGGAAACTATATGCAAGCCCAGACTCCCTCGCCAGCTGGCTCCAGATTTGGTTCTGCCAATGGGAGGCACTGCCAGGACATTGAAAGGCAGGAGGAGGGAGAAGCCACTTTGTTTTTGCTACTTTTGCTTCTAGCAGCATCAATAGGAGCAGCAGGCAGGTATGGGCTCCCGGGTCCTGCCCAGGTGGGAAGGGCTGTACCAGCAGGACAACTCTCATGGCTGTGGCTCTAGGAGTGGCAGCAGCAGGCAGCTATCCCAGTGGCATGGGCACCAGAGGGTTCTGACTCTGGAGGAACAGAACAGAAGCAGCCTCGGGGGCCCCCAAGGTGCTGAAAAGCAGAGCATCTGGAGCAGTTGTCACTCCCACAGGCCAATGACACAGATGCCTGTGGACTCTGGGAAACCAGCTCTCCAGGCTGGACACGTGAGATTGCTTATCTGCTCAGCAGTGAACATGGATTACTAGCAGGCCAGTTTCTAGTACTATCGGGCCACAACTAGTAGCTGTGTAAGGACAGAACAGGTACTTACTGGTAAGTTATGGCCTGTGGTTGTTGTCTGTGAGGAAGGGCTCAGAAATGAGGCTGCTGGTGGTGTTGCAAGTAATGATTACAAGAACTTGGATGAGCAGAGAGGTGCTGCCTCTGGCTCCACCGGAGAGTTTAATGAAGAGAATGGCAAGATCTGACTTAATCGCTTAGCTTAAGGCACAGTCTGAATGCCGGGAAACTCCTGTGTTGGCCCTAAAAGAAACTCCATTTCTTATGTCCTCAAGCTCGATACAGATGAAAGTCAGGCCCCAAAGTTTAATCCTACGAGTTTCAGAATTACAATATAAATTGAATTCACAGTCTTGCCAGGTTTTGCATATGACACTGCCTGGGAAAGAGTGAAACTCTGGAAGTTCGAGCAAGTAAATGTAGATGGCCTTAGATAAATGTGAGGCTCTAGCTCCATCAAATACCCTTAGGACTATTTTTTTTCTGTAGAAACACCTTGTTTTTTCATTTGTGAGGGAAGCCTGCAATGCAAAATGACTGTCCTGATATAATAGATAAAATAATTACAGACTGACACATTTAGTATCTTCACCCATAGGACTCTTCAAGAAATTACAGAAAGAGGAGACTGGGCCTTTAAAAACTTATCTAACCTCCTTCGTTACAGTTAGGAAAACTGAGTCCCAGAGAAGGTAGGATTAGAACCCTAATTTCTTCCCATCATGCTACCCAAATCAGAGGGGAACTGAATGCGTGGAGGCTCCAATTGAAGTCGTCTTTATTGGGTCCACTCAAGGAAGGTTCTCTGTTGTCCATCTCTTGAGTGTCACTAGCTTGCCAAATGTCACTACTAGCTGCTACATTTTCTTAACATATATTTCAGTCTGGCTTTCTAAAGACGTATTCAAAGGCTTTAAATTCTGGTATTTGCCCTTAAAAGGTGGACAGTCATTCTGTGTGGAGAATCCCATCATTCAACTTTAATTTGCACAAGAAAAGTTGGCCTTGCCCGTGCTGATGTTTCCATAGCTGAGTAGCTGTTATCTGGATAAAAGTGTACACGGTAGACTTCTGTTACCCACCCTTTTGCTTTCTGCAGTTTCAGTTACCCACGGTGAACCATGTTATGAAAATATCTACGTCACTGGCCTCAGTTCATCTCCTCATGTAGGTATTGTACCATCTCACATCATCACAAGAAGAAGAAGGGTGAATACACTACAATAGGATATTTTGAAAGAGGGAGAAAAAACATATTCACACCATTTTATTACAGTAAATTGTTATAATTGTTCTATCTTATTATTAATGTTGTTAATCTTTTACTGAGCCTATTTATAAATTAAACTTTAACATAAGCATGGATGTGTAGGGGGAAACAGTATATACAGGATTAGGTTCTATCCACGCTTTCAGGCATCCACTGGGGGTCTTGGAACATATCCCCTTGGATAAGGGGGAACTTGTATTCTCTTAGCTATCTCCCTGCACATCTTCCTCAACATGATGCTGAAATTTCAGTTATTTTTACATTTGCTTAGGTTTGGTATATTTTCCAGGGAAATATAAGGTAATGATTTTAACCACTGCTGAACATGACATGACTAACCTACCAACAATAGCCCTGAATGGACCACACCCTCCTATATTCAAGCCATTGAATATGGATTGTCTGTGAATTGTTTTAACCAACAAAATGTGCCAGAGTGACCCCATAAAAATCCACTGTATGCCTTTGGAAGTCAACCGCCATTCCAGATCAGAAATCTGGGCATTTTTTTCTTAACTCTTTTTTCTCCCAACATTCAGTTAGGAGCCATCCTGCTGCCAGTATCAGACCTGTTAAGTCTGGAATATGTGTTATGTGCACAGCCACCCTCTGAGATAGCTATTGTTGTTATTATGATCTCAGTTCCACAGAGGAGCACACAAAAGCAGAGAGCAATTGAGACCTGCCTGAGGTCAGAGGCAAGACTGAGAGAGCGGGGTGGATTCACAGCCTATGCACTTAAACATGGCCCCAGATTACCACCCCAATAGTGATATTCCTGAAGTATCTCCTCTGGTGTCCCCTCCTCTCTACTTCCGGTGCTACTGCCATTATCATCACTTCTCTTCTGGGGGCTATTCCAATAGACTCTTAACTCCCTATCTAAAGCCTCCTTCCCGCAAACATTCTCCACATTGCTTCAGAGTGAGCTTTCTAAAATGTCAGTCTGACCAGCTACTTTAGTCAATGGCGGTCGAAGGTCTGCAGGGAGAATTCCAAACAATGCAGCCTGTAGACAAGGCTGTGAACCATCTCACCCCACTTCCCCCCATTACTACACCTGCAATAAACCTAAGTTCCAGGTGGGCAGAATGGCTGGGAGTTCCCCCTACACCGAATCTCATATGAAGGTCTTCTCTCATCACTAGCAATCCACCGTTACCTGGCTTTCTCCAACTTCTACTTTGAGACTCGGCTTGCTGAGGGTCCCATTCCCTGAGAAGCATTCCTGGGCCCTTCCAGTCTTTCTGTTCCCCCACTTAAAGCTTCGCTCACTACAGTGTTTATTTATGTAGCTCTCCCATCCACTAAGTGTGTGAGCTTTCTGGAACCATCTTTGTGGCCTGTGGCCTACCACAGAGTCTGACAATGAGTTGGTGCTGGATAGTATTTAATGGATGGATGGATGGATGGTAGATGGATACCTAACATGCTGCTTTCTTTTGCTGGAAAAGAATTACCTCTTACCCACCCCCAACACTAGACTAGACTTTTTCTCAATCCTCCAAATTAGAAGTATCATTGCTTCTATCAGTCACAGTTTCAGAAATGTAAAGATTAATACTCCCGACGAGCAGCAAATGTTTTCTCCTTAAGGTGCCACAGGAATAACATTTGCTAATTTGTATTTGCATTTGAAATTGAAACACAAATTGGCACCAAAACTATTACACATCCCGGCTAATTAATGTTCTAAAAATGAATTATGCAAATCAAACGGAACAGGCCTCAGAAGCTCTTTCCATGTGTAGTGAACTACTCGGCACGCGAGCCTGGTTTAAGGGCTGATTCTGACAGGATGGTACAGTGAAGAGAACACAGGTTCTGTCTGGCCAGTGTTGCTCAGTGGTTGAGCATCAACCTATGAACCAGGAGGCCATGGTTTGATTCGCAGTAAGGGCACATGCTTGAGTTGTGGGCACAATCCCCAGTGTGGGGCATGCAGAAGGCAGCTGGTCACTGATTCTCTCTCATCATTGATGTTTCTGTCTCTCCTTATCTCTCTGAAATCAATAAAAATATATATTAAGAAAAAATAAAGAATTCAGGTTCTGGAATCAGACTTAGCTAGTTCTGTATCCAGGTGGCAGTCTTCCTGGGCCTCCATTTCCTCATCTATTTATTGGAAATAAGAATGTCTACCTACTCCGGCTCCCCGAGAAAAGGAAATAAGTGACTATGACAGGTTCCTGGCCTACAGTAGCTGCATCTGAAGATTAGTTTCCTTCATCCTTTGGTTTCATGACACTGTACCATCAGGATGCCCTTGTCCCTCTCACACTGCCACTCCCTGCCTCCTTTGCTAACACTAGCCTTGCCTCAAACATGACTGTGCCCACCGGGTCCTTGAAGTGGAGGCCCTAGCACTATGTGTGTTTTCAATTCATGTACTAGGAAGCCACTGAGCCCCGAGCATTCCTTAGGCCTTGAGAACGGAATGTCAGAACAGCTGGGGGGAGGTCATGGTGACTGATTAGGTAGCAAAGCAGACAGCAGTGAAACTCCGGGCAGCTGTCTGTGTGGTCTGAGGCAATGCTCTGATAACCTATCGTCGTGACCATTAGCCATCTCTTAATGGGCTGGGCCGGGCCAGCACCAACAAACCAGCTGCATGGTCCGAGGGACACTGTGGACCGAGGACACCGTGCTCACACAGGATCTGTAGACTCAAACTAGAGTCCAGCTGCAGGAAGGTCTAATGGGAACCTGATGATCAGAAGAAATACACTCATAGGCCTCGAGGAGCCAAATAGAACGGCACTGAGAGCTGACGGCTAGAGCACATGGCAGGATTGTGGCCAGCAGGACGAACAAGAGCTCACCAGGAAGACCTGCTCCAAGACCTTGCAGCCAAGGACATCAGCGTGTTGATATTTCCTTCATTTTTAAGCCTCACCTACACACAGTGAGGCCACCTACAGCAGCATAGGGAGGCCTGACAGCCAGCTCCCTGCCAAAGTCGTGACTGCTGCACATGGAGACGAAGCGGGACATGCAGAGTCCCCAGGAGAGAGTGCCACCAGCAGCAAGACGAGGACCCACAGTTCCTCCGGCCAGCCCCCCACCTCCGGGCTGGAGGAATCTCCCAGCTCCTAGTGAGGAGAAGGCAGAGGAGCATCACAGACCCAGGGCACATTGCAGGTAGCTAGTCCTTCCTAAGGCCCCCGTAGAGACAGGCTTCAGAGCCTCGCCCCCCAAGTGGAGACAATTCAGTTCCTTCCATGCATCCCTTTGATGGAAAAGTTCAAGTGAAAGGGCCTCATTCAGGTATGATTGAAACAGCACTCCCAGAACCCAGAGAAAAGCCACGTGCTCACAATCTCAGCACGAGGGAAGGTTCCCTCCGCTGGAGGGAGCTGACCTCCACTCACCCACGCTGGTTCCATGTCTCAGACACACAAAGAAAGGAGAGCCTTGGGATCTCTATACCACAAACTGCATATTTAAAGTAGGGGTTGTAAGAGAAAATTGGAAAGTCTCATGAGTCTTTCTAAAATATGTATGGTCAGCACCACGCCGCTTCCCACTGAAATGTAGACGCAGTCTGGTGAGGGGGCAACAGCATCAGCTTCAAAGACATCCTGGCTTCCACTGTGGGATGCTTGTGTGGCCTGGGAAGGTCCTTTTATCATTCACTAAATGTCCGTTTCCTCAGCTACACACACACTGGGGTCACTCACTGATCCGAAAGGCGTCTAAATGGCCAGGGTTTGGGGCCTCACTCCAGCACTCCCCAGCTGGGTGGCTTCAGCAAAAGCTGTTTCCTTCACAGAGAAATCAGGTCATAATCACACTCATCTCCTAGGATCAGTGGGAGGATGAAGTGAGTCTGCCATGGTCTGAATGTCTGTGTCCCCCAAATTCACATGTTGAAATCCTCCCCCCAAAAGTGATGGTGTTAAGTGATGGGGCCTTTGGGAGGCGTTTAAGTCAATGAGGGTGGAGATGAATGAGATTAGTGCCTTGTAAACGGCTTCACAGAGCTCCCTGGCACCTTCAACCAGGTGAGAGCACAGCCAGAGGTCAGCAGCCTGCGTGCCATCGGAAAAGGGCGCTCACACAACCACGCTGGCCCCCTGAACTCGGACTTCCAGCCTCCAGAACTGTGAGCAATTAAGTTCTGCTCTTTCTAAGCCACCCAATCTGTGGCTCTCTCTCTCTCTCTCTCTCTCTCTCTCTCTCTCTCTCTCTCTTTTGAATAGCAGCCTGAAAAGATGGGCTTAATACATAAATACAGTGCCTAGTGCATAGTAGGTTCTCATATGTTGACTGTTAGTACTATTGATTTCTTCAAACACTCATGGAGGCACCAGAATGCAGAGGCGAACAGGACACGAGGCTCAAGGGACTGTCTGTCCACTGGACAGGATGCTGCACCCATACATAGTGGTGTGCAGGCAGCTAAAGAGAGCCTGTCCCAGCCTAGAGAATGCCAGAGCAGGTGGCATGTGAGGGGAGCCTTGAAGGATAGCAAAAGATGTCCAAGAGGATGGAAGTGCATCCCGAGAGCAGGACCCAATGTGCAGAGACGCAGGGGAGAGAAGAGCGGGCACATGGGGTCTAGACTAGAGATGCTCCCGGAGGAGAGGCGTGGTCCTGACTTTATCCCAAGGGACTGTGAGCCAGGAGACCTTGGTTTGCAACTCCCCAAGTACCAGCTCTGAGAGTGAAGATCCATTTCCCAATTTATAAAATTAGAGTTTTAAAAGAGATGATACTTGAGGTCCCTCCCAGCAATTTAATACTTACCGGATTGCAAACTCCCAGGAGGCAATTGGGATTTCTAAGCAGCGACCCTCCTACTGGGGAGCAGGGGAGGGGGGAGGCAGGGCGGGGGGAGGGAAGGTTTGGTGCTCAAAAGATATCTTTTATGATTTCTAATTCTCCCAGTATTTTCTAGCTCAGAAATCCTTCATTTTAGCAGTTCTTTCACAAACAGGTTCCAGAAAGCACATATTAACAGAATTTATCAGCCCCAAATCTTTATTTGATGTGTTTTCTCATTAAAACAAATCGAAAATACCTCTACAAACGCGGTCCAGGCTTTTAAAACTCAAAACCAAAACGTGCCCACTGCCGGAATTTCGTGGTTGGAAGGACGCCGCCATCTGGGAGGGAGCCTCCTGGACGGAGATGACCCAGGTCTCTCCGGAGCCGAGGGCCTGGGACTGTGCGAGAGCTGCCTCCATCCCTGGCTCCTGAGCCCGATAAAATTAGCCCACAAAATGATCTCCATGGCAACAGCAAATTTGTTTCTTAAAGAAGGTTAGAAATAATGCTTTTGGAAGAAACCCAGGGCAGATAGAATATTCTCAGATTACACATAAATGGTGTCTATGCAGCTCAATTAGTTGGATAATTTGGGCCTGAACCAGTGATTTGTAAAAGAATGGGCGGCTTTTAAGACCTGCAGAATGGAATGTGGCAGGTGGGGCCGGCCCGGAGGCAGAGGAAGCCTGGACTCTCCCTGAAGTTTGCTCTGCGGATCTGAAACTCTGACCTGGACTGGCAGGTCCGGGGTGCAGGGAAAGCAGCTGTCTCCCGGAAGGAATGAGAGGTGCGTGGAATTAGATGGATCATCAGGGAGCCAATGGCGGTGGCGGGCAAATACTACAGGGCGCCAGGGGCAGAGAAACGTGCATCTCAGGGGTGTGTGTGTGTTTGGGGGGGGGCAGATTCCAGGGCAGGCGCCCAAACACCCTCCATTTTGCCCAAACAAAAAAAGAGCCAAGACCCCAAGATGCCCCTGCCCGCTTCCTACCTGTGAGCCTTCTTTCTTCTCTCCCTCCATCTTTCTTCATTCCACCGCTCCGTGGAAGGTGAAAGCCATTGGGGAACTTGAACCCCATGTTGCTTTGCTGAGTTTTGGGAGGAGACAGTAAAATCCTGGACCAACGCTGGAGCCAGGCTGCTCCGGTTCAAGTTCTCCCAACTCTCTGCTTTGGTTCCCCATCTGTAAAAAGGGGATGAGAATAAGGACGACTTCCTCAGGGCACTGAGGTGAAGACTGAGCCAGTTAATATTAGTAAGCCTTAGAACAGTGTCTTGCACACAGGAAGGGCTACACATGCATTTGATAAATGCTCCCAAAACATTTAAAAGACTCCAGCCACACCTTAGCCGGTTTGGCTCAGTGGATAGAGCTTATGTCCATGGCTCTGGGTTTGATTTGGGTCAAGGGCACTGACCTCGGTCGCAGGCTCGATCCCCAGCCCTGGTCAGGGCACATGTGGGAGGCAACCAATTGATGTGTCTCTCTCACATCAAATATTTCTCTCTCTCTCTCTGTCTCTCCCCCTCCCTTCCACTCTAAAAATCAATGAAGAAATATTCTGAATATTCTGGGGTGAGGATTAACAAACAAACAAACAAACAAAAAGACCCCGGCCATTAGAAAATTCAGACTGGACTTTCTGACCCAGAGGCACCCTGGTAACCCCTGGGTTGAGGCCTTTCACTGTGAGTCACTGCAGAAGTACAGACCATGGGACAGGCCGCATGTTATCCTGGCCCCTGGTCGCAAAGATGAGCCCTGATGCCCAGAGGCGGGAGGTAGCTGGAGTCCCAGGCCGGCAGGCGTTTGCTGAGAGAGACTCTGTCTCCAGGACAATGGCTAGGAGAGCCTGTGCCACAGCCTGCAGAGGGGCCCTGGGAGCCCAAGTTGGAGGGCTCCCCAAGAAGCTTCTGTCCCCATCTTTTCCTTCTGCAGGGCCCTCCTTTGACTTGGACCCAGCAGCACCCTGGCGTGTTACTAGGTGTTCCTAGGAAAAAAATAAATAAAAAGCGGCCCTGCTCATCTGCACCAGGGGCACGGTGTGGGCTCCCTCACCCGCTGGAGCCTCCAGGGCAGGGAACCTGCAAAGGGTCCAGGGAGCCCTGCAGGACAGCAGTGCTGTGTGGAACGCTGCCTGACCCCCTTCTTCTGAACTCTGAGTCCCTTTTGGTCAAGCACTTGGTGAGACTAGTGTTCCCCCCAACACACAACACTGAGGACGCCCCACTCCCGACAGTCAGCGATTAGCAAACACTGACCTGGGACTCAGAGGAAGGACCCCGCCTCAGAGCTCGCAGCTCCCAGCAGCTCCGGGCTCAGGCCAGGCCCTGGCAAGTGCTCTGTAAATGTTGGCCTGATGCTCTTGCCTCTGTTTGGCTTGTGTGTGTTTGTTTATTTGCTTTTTTGGTTTGCTAGTCAATGAATGAAAGTGTTCCTCAGACAAAGGATCCCAATGGCCCATTCACTGTTTTCAAGAGCTCCGGATATAAGTTACATCTCTAAATAATTCTTTTTAGTAGTTACATTTGATAATAAAGACCACTGAGGTATGGGGGTTCCACACACCACCCCTTATGGTATCTCAGCAGCTCTTGGAAACTGGCTCAATCCAGAGTGTCTGTTTTAGAAGCAAAGTGGAAATCCAGGCTGGGACATGTCTCAGCTTTGTGATTGGCCAAGTCCACTTAACCACTCTGAGCCAGTTTCTCCATCCTGAAGCATAATAATAGCCAACATTTATTGAGCATTTACTGTTTGCCAATAACAGTGTTAACAGGTTTACCCAAATTATCTCATTTATTCTCACCATGTGAGAGGAGAAAACAGGAGCATGGGAAGTTAATAACATGCCCATAATGCAAATGTACTTATTGTTTAGTAGGTAAAAGGCAGAACTTGGGCAATTATCCTCAGGATCCTCCTGGTGGCTGTGAGAATCAAGTTTTATCATGTATTGGTTCCAAGTGGGAATCAGCACATGTTCCCTCCTGGCTCCAACTATTGGACTCCCCCCAGAGGAAAATGACCCTCCCTTCCTTCCTTCTGTCCTACCTTCTTTCCTCCCTTCCTTCTTTTCTCCTTCCCGTCTTCCTTCCTGCCTTCCTTCCTTCCTATTTATTTACTCATCAAACATTTATTGGAAACATTCTTGGTATTCCATACCAGGTTCCTTATTAGCAACTGTTGGCAGTGAAATGGCACCAGGTGTTAGACCGGAGGAGTCAAACCAGACCTGGGCTCAGCAACCTCAGTACTTGAGTTCTGGCTAAGAAAGAATTCACAGTCAAGACTCCAACTATAAGAGAAAGTTTATGTAGAAAGTCACAGACATAGGAGAAGTGAGCTGAAGGAGAAATGGGCTCAGGAAACAAGTTGCAGAGGCAATAGAAGGGCCCTTGGAGCTTAAGAGAAAGAGAGAAGCAAGGAAAACTTGCCTGGGGAAAGTGGGGGGCGGGGGGGTAAGGGTGAGGGTGAGGGTGGGGCGAGAAGTGCACTGGGTCCTGGATCTTGAGGGTATTTATCCGGAGGTCTCAAGGGAGAGACCCCAATAGAATAGTCATCAGCTTTCCAGGTGTGTCCTTTCAGAGTCCCGGTCTTTACTGATTGGTCGGTGCCAGGGTCATTAGTCAATGCAGCTGATCCTGATGTGGGCCATGTGTTGCTTGTCTGGTTTTGCTGCTTTTCTCGGCCTGGAGCTAAATGAAACCCAACTGAGGCCTAGAGGTATTTGATGTGGGTCACAACCTGATTGTTCTGGAGGTTAAATGCTTAAGCAGTGGTTCTCAACCTGTGGGTCGCAACCCCTGAAAATACATCCTGCATATCAGATATTTACATTACGATTCATAACAGTAGCAAAATTACAGTTATGAAGTAGCAACGAAAATGATTTTATGGTTGGGGGTCACCACAACATGAGGAACTGTATTAAAGGGTCGCGGCATTAGGAAGGTTGAGAACCACTGGAAGCCTTAAAGGCTATCCTCTCACCTCCTTGTACATTGCCCCTCTGAGGGGGTCTAACCCTTTTGACTAGCCGCATGCAGGGGAGGAAAGGTCAGAGGAGGGTCTGAACTACATGACCAGAGATATGAAAGGTCCGGGGCTCTAAACTGCATGACCAGCAACATGCTGGAGGGAAGTTTACCTGGGGGCGAGGTCCTCAGTTTCCCAGTTTTGCCTCTGGCTAGGCACCCAGGGCTTTCCACCTGGTGACCTTCTGTACCTGGCCCATCGTCCTCACTCTGCTCATGTCCCTGCCCTTGGGCAAGGAGCAGCCCTGATCTTTGTTTTGTAATGCCAGCTACTTCCAAGGGAGCTCAGCATAAAGAGCCCAAGTCCCAAATCCCAGTTTGGTTTTGTTGTCATTCAAAGAATAAAAGAAGAAAATTCATTTCTTGACGATGTCCAAGAGTGAGGTGTTCCCCTCCCACAATCTCATCCCGTCCTCACAGCCACCCTTTGAAGAGTATCATTATGTCTATTTTTTAATGTAAAATAAATAAAACCTGAGACCTGGGCAGCTCAGTGCACGGTGAACTGAGATGGATGTGACCCCGAGACCCGACACACACTTTTTCCCCCCAATTTCCTGGGTTTCTTCTCAATCTCCATTTCTCTGGGCTGACTTTACAAAGGATGGCTCAGATTTCTGGGAATATTTTTCCTCCTGTTTTAAATTTGGGGGGAATATTTAGCTAGTTGCTGCCATTTCCACTAATAAACCTGCCCCCTTCTCATGAATGGTCACAACCCCAGCCCCACAGTGCAGCTAGGAGGTGGCGGTGAGGGGTCTCTGGTGCGGCCCTGTCCCCCCTGCGCAGGGAACGCCTGGCATTGGCCCACCCGCCCCCAGATTTACTGCCTCTCACACAGCTGTTTGCAGCCAAGGTGGGGCTTCCTCTTAATGGTGTCGTTTACAAGTCAATAAAGCGGATGGAGCTCCATTTCCGCTGCTGGTCCCACCTCACAGGGCTCTGTTGTCTCACCCTGCAGTCGGGGTGCAAAGGGGGCCGCGGGGGCCTCATTCCTACCCTTATAACCCCGCTCTCACCCAGCAGCCCGGCCATAAAGGCCCCCTCCCGTCCAGGGCAGGGCAGAGTTCAAAGCTCTGGGGTACTCAGGATCCCATCCTAAACTGTCAGCCCCGCCCCACTTTATGGCCCCTGCTCCCTGGTTCACCCAGCGCCAGAGCCCAGCCCCCGGGGTCTATCTCGGGGCAGAGATAAGCTGGGGCTCTGGGAAGCCTCGCCGGCCACCAGAGGAGCTTGGCCCATGGGCCCGGCTCCCAGGGCTCTCCTCTCCGGGGTGTGGTTAATGAGCTTGAAGAGACGGCCTTTTGTAAACCCACAGAGGACACTCCCTCTGGGAGCTGGGATTTCTCTGAGTGACCTTCCAGGGGCCACTCCCAGTGGGAGGGCCAGGGGAAACCTCTCAACTCCCAGGGGCTCCCTGCATCCCCGGAGGCCCCCCAGGCCGAGGCGATAATGAGGTGAGAGAAGATGGCAGCTTAATGGGGCAGGCCCAGGCCCTGCAAGCAAGAGGGATCAAGGCAAGGTCGCAATGCAGGGCGCTGGCTGAGCAAGATCAGAACCGCTCATTCATTCACTGTCCATTTGCCCAGGAAACATAAACAGAGCACCTACTATGTGCATGGTGCTGTGCTGGGCGCTGGGGGTTCAGTGTGGGGAAAGAGCTCCTCTAACCCGCTGGTGTCCAGGGACCAGGGACGCTTGCCAGCGGAGGGAGGGCGAGTCCTGAAGAAGGGGTGGGAATCTGCCGGGCAGAGAAGACGAGGGGATACATTTCCAAAAGGAGTCGTGCCCACAAAAGGCAGGGCGCTTCAGGAAGTGTCAGCCTGCGGGGTGCGTGAGGGGGAGGCCCTGGGCAGGCCTGGGCCCTGTCCACTCTCTTGATGGTCCCACTGTCAGAGGGGGAGGGAGGGGCACTGGCTGCTCCATTTCACTCTCTATCACTGCAGCTGGGCCTAAGCCAGACAGCACGCACAGCTCTCCCGTCTGATGGTCCAACAGGGGCAGCCTGCGGTCCCTGAAACCCACCCCGGAGCTGGAATGACCAGAAGGAAGCACCATGAACCCAGGGATAGAGAATCTAAGGGCTGTGGCACCAACCGTGCCACCCGCGGGGGACAGTACACCCTCACTCTGGGTGGCCTGGTGGAGCGGGTCCAGAGAGCTTGTGTGGATGGTTCAAGAAGGACCCCCACTTCTCAGGAGGAAAAACTGAGGCCCAGAGAAGTCACCCTGACAACAGCTAAAAGAAGGCCACCCTCGTCTGTTTGGTGCCTTTGGGTGCAGCCCCTGGGGAGCACGACTTCTGAGCACTGGGCACCTTCGTGGGGAGGAGCGGGTGCCCTTCCCTCGGGGCACGTGCAGGAGGTCTGGGTGCACAGTCATCGGGGAAAGCTGAGCCGGACTGTGGACTGCATGGGCCACCCTGCGCTCCCAAGAGAAAGTGCCCACGCCACGTAGACGGAGTGGGGAGACCAGCGAGGGCTGTGGCAGGAGGAAGGCTAATAATACCCCCTTCACGAATCGGGAAGATTCCGGAGCAGATAGCAGCTCTCATTATCCCAGCGCCTCCAGAACAGAAGCTGACTGACGGATCCCCAGACCCTGATGTGTTCCTTCCTTCCTCACTTAGAGATGGGGCTTAGCTATTTGTTTCCTGCCCCCGCGTAATTACAGTGCACGGGCCTCATCCTCCAGGCCTGTTTTAGCGAAGGAGGAAGGAAGTCGCAGGCCTTTCGCCGAAACTCCCTGCTTCAAGACTCCAGCTGGGATTTGACTAATCTGCGATTGCAGCCAATAACCCCTGCGCGTTGCAGATCAAGGCCCTGCTCGTCCATTCAGGACTGCTCCTGTCGCCATCCATCAGCCACTGTTCTCAGGCCATCTCCAGGCCCCAGTCCTCTCCTCTTTATGGTGGTGGGGGGGAGGGGGGAGAGAAAGGGAAGTCCCTCCACCCACTGCCCAGCACTCCAGGCCGCTCCAGCCACCAGCTGCTCTCCCCTGAGTGGGAAGGTGGAAACACTCCTGTGTGTCTCTCTCTGCAGGGCGCACAGGGGGCTGGGTCAGAACACATTTGCAAATAGACTCAGCAGCGCAGGCAACCCCTTGTCTTGTCCACCTCCTTCAGAGCCCAGCTCGGTGGCCCAGCTTGCTGGTTCCAGGGAGGACCCTGGCTCTGTCCAGAGGTGTCCAGGGAGAGAATCGTGTCCATGGAGCCAAGGGCAGAAGACACAGCTGCAAGGCCGGTTCTGTTCCCTGACCTTGAGCAAGTTTCTTTCCATCCTGGGGCAAACTCTTCTCTGAAATGGGGGTAAGCAAGTATGTAACCCGCAAGGGCCCTTCCAGAGCTGGGAGTCCCGGCCGCTGTGATTCTGGGAGTTACAGGGATCCTTGCCTAACTGGCCGCCGTGGGTTCAAGGAGAATATCATCTGTGACAGCTGCTGAGAAAGGGAAGGGGGAGCTTCCTCTTCAGGGAGGTGGTGGCGGGATTCGTTCAGATTTTAAAGAAAGAGCCAGAAAGTGGTTTTGTAAACAAAGTTGACCTTCATGGAGCATTTTGTACATCAATGAAGAGATTGCTGGTCAATGCCATAAGCGTTGGGATCCCTGGAAAGAAACCATCTTTCTGGTTTCAGGCATCAACAGCCCTGGAAAGAAACCATCCTTCTGGTCTCAGGCATCAACAGGGCAGGCAGCGTCTAGCTAAGGCTCACTTGCAGCCTATTCCTCCTCCACTGGCAAAGTGCCTGCCAACCATGTGCCAGGCTCTGGGCTGGGCATAGAGAAACCGTCATCTCTCTGCCAGCTCTGCGCTGAGCAACGGGCCTCCTATAGGGAGCGTCACAGGAGAGCCCACACCGGCCACCAGGGAACATCACAGTCCTGGGAGGCGCGTTGGGCAACCATGATCACTTCCATCTCCCCAAATGGATAACCGAGGCTCAAGAAGGTGCACTCATTTGTCTAAGGCCACACAGCCAGGGCGTGGAGGAGAGGTTTGCGAATTCCAATCTCCTGACTTGCAAGCCAGAGCTCCTCCGCATCCGTACAGGCCCCCGTATCTGCGGCAGGGGCCCGGGACCCAGAGGTTATCACCTGGCGGGCTTCCTGCACAGAGTAGGTGCTCCAGGAGTATTTGCTAAGCTCCCGGACTGGGCTCTTGGCGCTCCTCCTCTAGACAAAGGCTTGCCTGCCTCTTTCTAAACCCTGGACTCACTTCTCTCCAGGTCTTTGATATTGAGTGTTTGTTATAGGATTGTGGTCTGCAAACAGAAAACCCTACAAGGCACTACCGCTGCCATCCTCCTAATCCTGCTGGTATTCCAAGTACAAACCTGACGACACGCTGCTCATTTCCTCTAAAAAATGCAAGCACGTCTGTGCGTCACGATGGCAGGAAGACGAAGCAGAGCCTTGGCAATAGGCGGACCTGAGCTCCTGGCCTGAGTCATGCTGGGCAAATATTGGCCTTTCTGCGCCCCCGCGGCCTTGTGTAAAGTGGAGCTAATGCTCACCTGGAAAGGATGTTGGAGGCCAAATGGAATTCATCCGAGCCTCTGCCACTCCTGTTTTGCTTTTTATCGGTGTGTTTCCTTCACTACCCGAAACTCCCGTCCTCAATAGGCCTTAGCAAGTCCCTTCCATGGCTCCCTTCTCTGCAAGAGGTTCCCGCCATCGGAGTCTCTGACCCATTGGTGTTTCAGATCCATCTGGATTGGTGATCCGCATCGATGATGGAACGTTCGCTTCCTTCAGAATTCCTGAGGGATCCTCCTGGCCCAGCATGTTCCATGGACCCAGCAGGGACGCTCCCTGCCAACCAGCCAACCGCCGCATTCAGAGCAGTGGGAGTGCACACACTTGGCCCTAAGGACGAAGGACGGCTCAGAATGAGGAGGGATTGCTCTTTGCAGCTTCAGTGTTGAAGACACAACCGTAGGCGCTGTGGGAGCTATTTTCATTGGGGAAGCACTGGCCTTATCGCAGCCAGAATCACAGGATCTGTCAGGCCCGTTGCTTCAGGACCTACAAAAAAATATTGGAGAGCTGAAAAAATAAAAAGGAATTTTAGTTCTAAAACAGAAAAGGAACATTGCAAAAGCAAAGGCCATACCTGTTTAATTAAATGTAAAAAATGTAACAGTATGTCAGATGCCACTCCATTCATGGTTAAGTTTATCACTCGTGAACATGTCATTACATTCGAAAATAGTTTGTAGGTTGTATTTTCTCACTTTGCATGAATTTCCAAATGGGCAGGGGTGGGGGGGAAAGATTGTCACCCATAGCTAAATAATTTCAAAGGCAAAAGTATAGACGTTCTTTTGAATTTTTCTATAACAAAAGAGAAAAACAAAAATCCTACGATATATCAGATGGAATGGAAGTGTGTTGTAACATATTGAACATGCTGTTGGGCGGGTCTTAAGAGTAAGAGTGGGGCCCACAGTGTCTTTGAAGAGTCCAGACCATCGTCTGAGGGACCCTGAGGCTCCCCCCAAGAGGGAGGCACCCACCTAGCACTCAGCAAGCATCAAGTGCTCTCAGATATCTGCTCCCCCAAGAATGAGGCGCCGTCTCCAAGGACCGGGCCGGCCAGCCCACCCTCTGCCCAGCCCCTCTGCCGGGCATTCCTCCGGCTAATAAAACACCGGTCGCCCAGCACCGGGTTAATATTTACTCAGGACAAACCATTCTAGAGTTAAAGGCTGAAGGCCACACTCAAGTTAAAGCATTCGAAAGGAAGTCTTCCTCCCGGGTCAGTGTGACAGTTTCTGCGGAGGAATGCGGCTCCCAGTGGGTGCTGGTCACAGGTGCGGTACCTGGAGGAGAGGGGAGACCCGGGCATTGCAGCAGGATGTGCACATCTACGCCCAGCTCTCTCGGGGGCTGGAAGAATTTCCATTCTGTTCCTTTCTAGACTCCAGTTTCCGTGGCTGTAAAATGGGCTGATGATCCCCAGCGGAAATTGTGAGCATCAAAGGAGAGGAGTCTGCTAAGAGTTTCCAAACCTGAGAAATACTCTACGATGTCAAGCGGCCATGCCTCCTTTGGCCACGAATTCTTTTTTTAACTTTAGTCTAACAATAAGGGACTCCCAGTGGTAATCACTGTAGCCTTATTTAACATTTCAACCGTCAATACTGACATTTCACTGTGACAGATGGGGTCCCCAGTGCCTCTCCCACTCCTGGACGTCCCCGCCGTGGGAGGAGGTTCCTCCGCGGAGGGGTGGGTCCGAGCTCCCGCTGCTCACACCCGGATGGAACTTTGGGGATCTGGAATCTGTGACTTCTGAGGCCAGGTCTCAAGAGAGAACAGAGTTGCCACCTGACTCCGTTTCTTGGGACATGGACTTTGGAGCCCTGAGCTGCCCGACAAACAATGGGACTACCCCAAGGCCATGGTGCCGGAGAGACCACAGGAGACAGAGGAGATTCCCAAGTGGCCCCGGCCACTAACAGGCAATACCTGTGAAGTGGAGATGACATGTCATCCCTGTGTCACAAAGTACTGTAGCGGCGCTATAGACCGAATGTGCGTGTCCGTCAGAAATTCATACGTTGATATCAACCCCCCAGTGTGATGGTGTTAGCAGGTGGGACCGTTGGGAGGGGGGAGCCCTGGGGGATGGGATTCATGACCCTATCAACTAGATCCCAGAGGGGTCCCTTTCCTTTTTCCCCACCGTGTGGACCAAGAACCCGGCCTTGCCCCAGATACCACATCTGCAGGCACCTTGATCGCGAACATCCCAGCCTCCAGACTGAGAGAAATAAATCAATGTTTGTTGTTCCAGCCCAGCAGCCTGTGGTGTTTTTAATATAGGAGCCGAAACAGGCTAAGACAAATCAACTGAGCTCCTCCTTAGGAGCACACTTAGCAAAACGGAAATGCACGGTGTGGTCGCCCCGCCCTGCCCCCACAGCCTGTGGCTGCTTCTGCCAACTGGCCCAACTGGCCGCGATTCTGACGGGACATGAAGCCTGTTTTCCACATTGGTGAGCAGAGAAAGCCTCGCCCGGGACCCTGACACAGGTCTCTGGTTGCCATAGTCTCTTGCACTCCTGTGTACTGTTCTCTAAGCCTTTTCCACTCCGAGGCCAGTGGCCTAGGCCCAGGATGCTGCTGGGGACACCTCCCCGCTGCCAGCCCAGCCTGACCGTGCTGCCCGCCAGGTGGAATTTCCGAGACAAGTGCCCTTAATTCATTCTGATGTCCAGCCAGGGGCAGTGCCAATCATCCAGGGAGCACAGAGGGCTTATCGTGTCCCCCATTAACCCCTGGAACCCAGGGCCAGGGCTCTGCCTTCTTCCTCGGGCTGCTGCCCTGGGTGGGCTGCTTGGGATTGTGGCCCTGGCTCGCTGGCCCACATGTGTCCCCCTGGCCCACAGTCATCAGGAGGCTCTTTCTAACAAGTAAGTGTGCCATCTGCCACCCCCTTGGGGGTCCCTCTATACCTCCCTCCCAGTCCTGGGACAAGGAAGCCCAAACTTGTTAGCCAGGCCCTGTCTCCTGCTCTCACCAGCTGCCTCCTGCTCCTGCCATTTGGTCCACCCAAAGCCCATTCTGACCATTTGCTCCAGCCGGGCCCCAAATGGGACCCCAGACCTCCTCCCTCAGATAACTCCTGCCGGTCCTTTAACTGTCTGTTTGAGTGTCACTTCCTCTGAGAAACCTTCCTGGAACCACCAGCCTCTGTCCCTACTGAGATCCGCACACATGGTTGGTGTGTTCATCATGCTGTACCCATGTGGCAGGACAGCGTTCCCCCACTTCCGGCCCTGCTCCCACCCCAGCCCTGGTGCGTGGGGAGTCTGGTAAAACAGAGACTGCATTTGTTGGCGGAGATCTTACCCAAGGGGAGTGGGCAACGTTGGCATTGAAAGCTTTGTTCGGCTTGTGGACACTCAGCTCTGAAGGCCCTGCGAGGCCACCTGTCCCTGCACTGCCCCCGCAGTGGGCACGGGAGCGTAGATGGACCCTGGCTGACCTGGCACTCTGGCTGAGTGGAGCCAGGCCCCTGGGGGAGCACGGAGGGTGGGAAGCCCCTGAGACTCTTACACACCCAGTGACTCCTAAGGAAGTAGGACCTGGCTTTCCTCGTGGAAAAGAACTCCCCAGAGAAATTGCCCCCGTTCCCAAAGAGTGTCCTGGGAAAACTCGTCCTGCCTGCCACAGGAATGCAGGGATTCCCCTAGATTCTGGTTCCGTGGCCAAAGAACTTAGGGGGATGACTGTTTAAACCACATCCACCAGGTTTGTTTTGTGTGGGTTTTTGTCCCTGCGGACGCCCCGAGCCCTCAGGCAAGCAGATGCATTGCAAGTCTCCACGGCGGGACTGAGCATGATGCTGACCATGCCACCCGGGCCCCGTGCCTGCTGCCGCACAGCATCGGTGTTTCACGGAGCACAGTTTGGGAAAAGCTGCTCTAGAGACACTGAGGAATGTGGTGTTCCCAAAGCGCCATACCTCCTGAGATCCAAATTTCAGAGGGGGCGGGTGGGGATTTTTTATAACTTTTTCAATAACATCATCAGTGCCTGCTTTTACTGAGGTAGTTTTGTTTCTTGTTGATGCTGCAAACCATGTGTGTGAGTCTTTCTCTCGTTCCTGTGGCTACTAGGAAGCTCCGAACGGAGTTGGCCCACCTTCAGCTCCTGCCCAGACCCTCGAAGGGGAAATTCTGCCTTCTACTCTCCTCTCTATTACCCTCTTCTTTCTTTACTTGATCTTAGCCATGATTCCTTTATTTACTCACTGCAAACCTGTTTTACCTGCACGTTAAAATCCCTTTGAAAAAGAGGTGAAGTGTCCTTAAATAAATGTAAGCCAGTGCAAAGTTATTAGCAGTTATGACAACAAAAACACCTTCGTTCCCAGAATAGGTGGCTCTCCCACAGATGGAAGCATGAGCTCTTTTCTGACAAGAAAAAGAGGACCCACGGTGGCTCTCCCTCCTTGGCTTAATTTCCATGCTTAACCCTTTCATTCCACTCTTCAAAGTCAGAAGATAGGCCCCCTCCCTCCCCCACCCCCCTTGAGAGACGGAAACAAAAGCACCCTCAAGATCAAATAGATTACGCTAATGACACCGAGAAGAGAGGGTGGTCTGTGTCCGCTCTCCCAGCTCCCCACACAACAGGCTTTTGTGCTTGGGAGAGAGATGGGGGGCAGGGGCCACTCGATAAGTTGCATCCACTGGGCAGGGCGGGCCTGCTGGGCTGGCACTCCAGCCCAGGAAGTCTCTTCGAGTTGGGTGGACAGAGGGCCTCCAATCCTCGGCCATCGCACCCACTGCCCAACACCCAAGTAGCCACTTCCCGGAACTTTTGCAGACCCAAAAAGGGGGCGAGTGAGCCCTAAGATGGCTCTGGCTTATTTGAATCTTCTTCCTCTATGGACTCAACTGAATCCTCTCCTCTCTGACAATTTGACTGTGAAGTGAACCACATTTGGTAACTCTCCTGCCTGCCTCCCTTCCCTGCACTGGGCTGCACATTGTTGCCTATAGAGCCCCTTGTCCCTCTCTCTGGACAACACCATGTGCTTCTTCTTGCACTTCCTCATGCGGATCAGCTGCATCTTGGAGACCATGAGCCCACGGTGGCCAGGGACACAGAGTGTCTCTTCCGTGTGTGCGCACCCCTCGCCCCAGACACCTGCCAGGTAACTCCTGGTAAGAGGGGCAATGGATATAAAAACAGCTGTAGACACATAGCTGGGGAAGGGGTCAGCTAGGCCTGGAGGGACTATGGAAAGTGCCTGAGTTAACTATGCCCTCTCCGAGCCTATACACACACTGTGTGTCCCAAGGTCATTAATTCACACACTGTGTGTTCCAGCAGGACTGGAACCTCATGGGATTCAACACTGAATCCATGTCCTCTCTAGGGCCTGCCTCTGAGTGTGACCTCAAAAATCAAGCAGGAGGAAAAGGGTAAGGAAAGCAATAAATGGGGAGGAAGAGAGGAAGGAGAGTGAGGCCTTCAGTGCTTGGGGTGGTCCTACATTGTATTCATGATGTCCCTTAATCTGAAGAGTTTTGATGTTGTCATTAACCCCTTCTCAGAGAGGAGGCAATCAGGCTATGTTAGGAAGGAACTTGTCAAAGTTTGGACCCAGCTCCAGCCACGCCCTTGGTCCTAGCTCTTCTGGCTACACTGACTTCCCCAGGGCCAGCCCAAGAACTTCAAGTTCATCTCAGTGGCAGTGGACCTGAAAATCTTGGTGAAAACCTGTGAGTTGAGTTTGCCAAGGAGTGTGAAAATTAGAACAGGGGTTCTCCACCAGGAGCGCTCAGCCTTGGACCACAGTCTGAACAGAGGGGAAGACCTGCTCTTAAAGAGATCCTATTTGTTGGGCACTTACACAGGTCTAGAAGGCAAACATTTTCCCCATCTTTCTCAGCCAAGAATCCTTCCAGAAAGTCCAGGCTTCATTCCTAGGAGTCCTCATTTCTCCTGGGGAGTAAAAGGCAAGGAAATATAGGCCTATCAGCCAGGTCAATGCACTTCATTATAACCAATGAGGCCTCATTAGGCAACCACGAGCAGCAGGGAGCCCCCGAGGACCCAGGCCCCACCCAGACTGCGCACTGGCCTTCAGACAGGCAGAAATAAAGTGCTCACAGGTTCCCCACGTGCAGGAAGCGGTGTATGTGAGGCCTGTGAAATCTGGCCAATCCTTGGTTATAAAAACCACAAAGAGACTCATTTGTTGCTGTCTCTGGTGCTCGTCTGCTCCAGGGGGAAAAGCAGATCTTTGTAAGGGACCTGTTGGTGCCTGTGTATGGCATCCTTTGCTTAAAAGCAAGGGGGGAAAACATTGAAAACATCCAATTGGCCTAATTTGTGTTCTTAAAAAAATGAAAATGTTTAAAAAATGAGATTTTTATGGTGGCGTTACATTGTTAATGGTCAAGTGTCCCGGGCCCGTACTTTCCATTGGAACATGTCAAACAGCTGGTGGTTACAGGCTTAGAAATAAGGATAATACCTACTAGCTGCATGAGGTGCACGGCTGGCCACGTGCTTCGTGGCAGAGGTCTTGCTTCCTGCTGTGCAAAGACTGAGGTTTCGTTGCAATGTACGCATTTCTCTTCACCATGTTGGGTCCCAAAAGTGACCGTGATGCCGGTAGGTGTGCTTTCGGGGACCCAGGTGGAGGCCTCTGAGCGTTCAGTTCCCGAGTCTGCCTGCGTGCAGGACTGGCATCTTCACAGCGCAGTTACCTGCAGCAGGGCCCGGGAATCAGCTCGTCCCTACACTTCTTGGGCCATTGCTGAAGCAGGCAGTGCCTGGTCAGTTAGCTCAGCTGACGCCTGGTTGTTGGAACAAGTGCTGAACGGGGACAGGGACCGTCTCCTGTCACCTCTTCTGCCGCTTCCCTACTCTCTGTGTTCAGACAAGCCTTTGTCTGCTCCAGGCCTCAGTTTCCTCGTGTGGAGAGACTAATGCTCAGCGTTCCTCTGGAGGTGCGGAGGGATGACATGTGTGAACATCACCGATACCGCCGCTGCTGTTGCTCTGTTGTTGCAGGCCTGGGCGTCAGGGGGCCGAGGTGCCACTGGCAGCTCCACGTCTTGCTGTGAAATCTCGGACCAGTTACTTCTCTCTCAAAGTTGATATCTGCAAAATGAAGAGGGTTCTTTGTCAGTGCCTCTCAAATTGGAGTTACCAGTCTATCAAGGGATAAGGAGCTCGCCCTGGAATGTCAATCAATGTCCTACTTCCTTCACTGAGAAAGTCTTACTATATGAAAGACACAAAATGAGCCAATATGAACTAAGCAGTATGCTGGATGCGGGGGAGCACTAACTGGGTTAGCCCTGCCATGACTAAATGCTATGATCCCAGCGGCATTTTCATCCTGTTTGCGAGGTCAACAGGGAGCCAGGATGAACGGGATTTCATTCGGAAGTGTTGCTATTCAGATGGAGCCACTGTCTCTTCTTACTGAGAACCCACTATAGCAGTGGTCCTCAACCTTCTGGCCCTTTAAATACAGTTCCTCATGTTGTGACCCAACCATAACATTATTTTCGTTGCTACTTCATAACTGTAATGTTGCTACTGTTATGAATCATCATGTAAATATCTGATATGCAGGATGGTCTTAGGCGACCCCTGTGAAAGGGTCATTCGACCACCAAAGGGGTCGTGACCCACAGGTTGAGAACCGCTGCGCTATAGCCTAGCAAGGTCCCACGTCTTCACAGTGGTCCCTTCTTCCGAACTAGATGTGGAGATAAGACATGAACAAGGGACTTACCCAGAATGGCCAGACCCATAGCTGAGGATGGGCACCCAGCATCCTTGACAGAACGGGTCTGTGCGGGAGTCATGGAGAGAAAGGTCACTGATAGCGCTGGGGAGGGCTTCCTAGAGGAGGTGGCGTTTGCACTAGGTCCTTAGAGGTAACCTGCAGGAAGTAAACTTGGGAGAGGTCCAGGAACACAGTGCCTTCCACACGTTATCCTTGTGCTTGCTTTCCAGCAAGCTAGAAGTGCGTTCTCAGGCTGCTGTGGGAGAACTCTCTCAGGCGGATCATCTGGACTTCTACGTATAGTTAGATCCCTGCTAACACTTTGGTACATTTGTGCATATATCTCTATATGCAAGCATCTGTGTGTACATCCATGTACACATGCCAGAGCACCTATGCAGGGGAACCGGACTGCTTAGCTGCGTCCTGCCTTTGCCTCAGTCAGCCCCATTCTTCAACTGGGACTCAGGTCTGCTCTTGAAATGCAAACCTGTTCTCATGTGTCATCAACTCCATCCTCTCTGTGTTCAATTTGCCTTGACAAATGGGACGTTGGGCAGATATGCACAATTGGGCCCTTTGTTCATTTCCCACACTTCACTGTAAGGAACAAGAAATGATTAATCACACTATATAGGTACATCTGTTGGAAAATGCCTTCCTCCCCTCCAGCTCAGAATCTTGCATTTGGGGATGTTTGTCATATTTCAAATCAGCTGATGAGAACATGGTACCTTTTTTCCCTTTGGGTTTAGGGCATGAACTTTCTTTCTCTCTGAGTCTCTGAAATACTTTCCATCTGCCTTTTTTTTACATCTCTGTCTTTTGGTAAACTGTTCAATTTTTCCCTTTTATTCTTTCTTTCTATCTTTATGGTTGTTCCACACAATCCTTTGGCCATGCAATTTTTCAAATTTAACTTCCAACTTTCAAATTGCTGTGTGTGGATTGCTTCTCCCCACCCCCTTCCTGGCCTAGAAAGGAAATATTCCCATGGGAAAAGATAAGTGTGAAACAAGGGTGGCTAGGGTCCTATCTGTGAGGTGTCCAGACTCATACAAAGAACTTTTTAATGAATTGTTTTTCCTAAAAAAAAAAAAAAAAAGGAAGACGTGTAGTATCTCTCCCAGAGGGTTCTGAATTCTTGGCTGAGGATAGAAAGAGAATGCTTTCAACCCCTTCCCCTCCCAACCCTGTCTTTGAAAACTGTGTCCTAGGATAAAGCAACATTTTATTAGAAAGTTTGTAATAAGAATGCTGGACTCCTTGAGTATAAGGCACGTCTGAGCTCACTAAGGGAGTGAGTCGCCTTGGGTTTTGGGGGGCCATTCTAGAATCCCTGGGAAGGTCTCCCTTTATTCTTGGACCGCCTTTGATGACACATGACCCTTGACCCTGATCAATGCCTCCTCCTCCCAGAGCAGCAGAGCGGAGGGCAGCTCTCTCAGCGCCCAGAGGAAGAGCGGGCATGAGGCCCTGACCTCCCGCCCTGCCCTAACCTCACTGATAATTGAGTTTTCCATCCGTGCTCACCAGCAGGCTCCTAGCACAAAGGAACAGCCCCTCCTGGCTCTGTCTTCGCCCAGATGAAACCACTAGCTGGTGGGCTCAGCTAACACCAGCATCCGCCACCGGAACACACAGAGAGGCCTGGATCTGAGGGCCCGGCTCCCCGAGGTCCACCCTGGGCCTCCCAGCACCTCCCATGTCCCGACGACAGCCTGTTTGGGGACAACAGCATGTGTCCCTCCTAAACAACACTCCCCAAGTTTGCAGTATGGAAAGAATCAGCCCATCAGATAGTCAACAGGTTACTAAATGAGAAGCAATGATGGGAACCTGCTTTGCTGGGGGAGGTGTCCACAGAGCAAAGGTGCTACTGGGGTGAGGGCTGCTCTCAGTCTGCTGTTGGGGAACAAGCAGGTATAGCAGGTGCTCCACTAGATCATGTGAACACCAAGAGGAGCCTGACTAATTGGCTCACCAAACATCCTTGGCCCCCAGAGCCCTAGGCACACTTGGCTAAGCTCTGGGGTAGAGATGTGAATCTGATAACAGCCCTCAGGACAGTCCAGGGTGGAGGCAAACATTCAGGACACTATCCTATCCAATGGACAAAGGCTAAGACTAAGGGCTGTACCAAGAGGGAAAGGCAAGTATGTGGCATCTCCTTACGGCATGTGGGGACAGTGAGTGGCACCAAATGCAGTGATTATCACCGGGGAAATGAAGAAGGAAGATTTGGTAATGGACAATGTGAAAATTGTTGGAACATTTAAAAGCAATGAACTAGATATACACCCAGCATTAGATTTTAAAAGCACAGTGCTGAATGCGGGTGAAAAGTAGGAAACAGAACAGCCAAGAGCTCACTGTCATTTATGTAACTTCAGTACGCATTACACAAAGCAACGTACTTGGGAGAGCTGCTTAGAAGTTCAAGGGTACAGAGCAGATGACCTGGAAGAGCTGCCTATTAAGAGAGGGGGCTAGACATGAGGATGGGAGCTGATTAGTGAGAGGAGGAGCCTGTCATGGACCAGGAGATCAGAGTCCCTGAGCCTCTGCGCTGAGTTCCAGAGTCTCCCTATGGACCCAAGTGGGAGAAGAATCGCCATGAGAGATACCTCAACCTGGTCACAATGACCTGCCCAATGTCTGTCTCTCCCGGGACCAGAGGTTGACACCCTGTGGCCCGTGAGCCAAACCCAGCCCATCAGCTGTTTGTGGAAACAGTCTCATTGGCACACGGGCACACTCAACCATTGACATAGTGCCTATGGCTGCTCTTACACTGTGACGACCCCAGAGGTTAGCATCTTGCTAATGTGTGCCAGGTGATCTCTTCTGTCAAGTTTTAGTTTTTTAAGAGCAGGGAATGTCTATTCACTTATTCTTGTATTCATTCAGGTACTCACCCACATAGTCATGTCGTTAGTCAATAACATTTACTTAACACCTACTTTGTGCCCAGGCCCTGTCCTAGGCCCTGGGGAGACAAAGATAAAGAAGATATGATCCCTGTTCTCAGAGGTCACAGTCCAAGGACAGGTACACAGATCATCAAATCTCAATGCGACAAGTGAGATATTAGAAATGTACAGAGGGCAGTGGGAATTGAGAGGAAGAAGCATTTGTTCCTGCTTCGGGAGATTCAGGAATGCATCACAGAGGAAGAGGCTTTTAAACTGGGTTTTGAAGGATGAATAGGAGTTCACTGCACAAGTGGACATGTGCCATCTTTATTGATAAAGCCTCAGAGACGGTGGTGGTGCCTGGCACATAGAAGATGCTCAGGAACAGTCGCATCATGACCAATGCAGGGTCAGGCCTAAGAGAAAAGAGAGCGCCATCCTCCCTTCTCTGGCACCAACCTGGAGACACATTGGAATCCCTTGGAAAGTCTTAGAAAACATGGTGTCCTGTCGAGATCCTGACATCATTGGCCTGAGATGCCGCCCGCGTTGAAACTTTTAGAAGCTCTCCGGTGATTCCAGGGTGCAGCCATGTGTGAGGAGCCCTGATTTAGACCCATGCTCCTCAAACGTAATGTGTAAATCCATCCAGGGCAGGGCAGGGGTGGGGCCTGAGAGAGCTTCTCCAACAAGCTCCCAGCAATGCCCAGGCTGTGCTCCTGGGACCACACTGAGTAGCAAGATCCCCAGAGCAATTCCACAGGCCCCGGGAATGCGCCCAGGGGTGTCAGGTCCGCTCTCCCAGGGCTACCCCTCAGTTGTGGATTGGGGTGGTGCTGGGGCAAGGACTGGGCCGCAGGGGCTGCATGGGCTGATGGGGGAGGGGAGCGAGGGGAGAGATGGGCCCTCCCTGTTTACCGCCTTGGAAAAGCTGGCACAGCCTACCTGCCCCTGGCCCGCCAGCTGCCTGCCCACCAGGCTGCACTCAAGGCCAAGGAGCCGCCGAGGAGCCGGGGGAGCCGGGGGAGCGGGCCGACATCCAGTGCAGAGGGTGGCCTCGGCGGGCGGCGCTGGCAGGAGCTGCCTTCTGGGTAAACATTGTTCTGGGTTTTTTCTTTATTTCTCTTCAAACAAGCCCTTCCCAGCGCCGCCACATCACCCTAAACAAGGCCTCTCAGTGCTGTTGACACAAAGGCACAAACGGTGTCATTCCAGCCCAGAGATAAAACTCTGATCCTCCCCGAATGGGGGGCATTTCCTCTTGGGAAGCACCCAGCGAATCAGGGAGGCAGCAGCCGCTAAGCCCTGCCCTCCAGCCAGGCTGCGCTTCTGTTGTTTGGGGTGGATTTCTCTCTCCAGCTCGGCTCGTTTCATGTGCCCCCGTCAGCAGATATGTCAGCCCCAGACAATGGCCTCTTTCTGCGGACAATGGGCAGCGTGAGGAATGGCGAGGAGGGCAGGGCCTGAGGAGGGACAATCAGCTTTCAGAACCCAGCGGCCGAGTGGGTGCCGCAGGGAGGGTCCTGCCGGGCAGCCTCCTCAAAGGCACCATTTATAGGCCCCGCAGCCTCTGAAAAATGGAAGCTTTGCGGTGGGATCCAGGGGCGCTCGCTGGCCTGGCCACGGCTGCAGGCTCGCTCCCTACCTGCTTTATCGGCCTCCAGGGCCTCCAGCAGCCGCAGCCCCTGCCAGCAGACTTTGTTTAATGAAAAAACAAACAGTCACCCCCAAATTACACCGAGGCCTGCTGTTCCCCGCACTGCCTCTCTGGCAGTACCCAGCCTGGGCCTCCATGGGCCGGCTCTCCAGAAAAGAAAGGGCTCATTCATCCCCTAAGGTGGAAACTCGCTTTCTCCCGGGGAAATTGTGTAACTGATTTGTAGTGGAATCAACCATAGTCCCTCCAGGTCTTTTGGAAAAAGAAAAACAGATAAGGGGGCGGAGGCTGGAGCCGGCGCTGGCTGTCTCCTCGCGGGGTTTGCTCGCTGCAGAATGATTTTCCTGACAGAGGCCACAGGCCGCGACGTCAAGGTGGCTGGGCCCTGGAGTTCAAGGACCTTCCCTGCAATTGAAAATTTAAAGAAACTCTGGGGGCAGATAGCCATGCATTCATTTGTTCACTCCTCTAGCACAATGCCTGATGCATAGTAGGTGCTTAGTAAACACCGGCTGAATAAATGAAGCATTTTGTATATCTGATTCCATGTCTGCCTGCTTTAAAAAAAACACACAAAAACACCTTCAATAGCTTCCTATTGCCTATAGGATAAATTTTATTGTTCTTAATATGTCACCTGGCCCCTCAAATATCTCTCTAACCTCACGATTCCACCTTTTCACCCCCACGTGTCCCCAGCACACCCATCCCCACAACACACACAAACACGCACATATGCTGCCTACTGTTTCTTGAACCAAACCATTGTTGTGTGAGCCCCTACTTGGCCTTTGTCCCAGCTCCCCCTTAGCCCCGAGGCTCTTCAAAAGCTTCTTGTTGAGATCTGGTGTGCTCCTCCCACTAAAGACTCCCCCCCCCCCCATCCACCCCCTCCACCCCCAGGGTCTGTTCCTCCTCTTAAAAGCCATCTTGGGTGTGTCCAACTCCATGGCTTTGCTCTTGTGTGTGGCCCTGTCATGACACTTACCATCATGTCATATTTATCTGTCCCAACTCTATGTGGACTTGAGAGCAGGTTCCGAATCTGATTTAACCTCCTATGCCCAGCCGGGGCCAGGGCCTGGTCTATGGCAGACCAAGGTGTCTCAGGAAGCAGAGGACCAACTAGCCCTGGTGTGCCCCAGACACTCTCCAGTTTAGCACTGACAGTCCCTCGGCCCACGAAACAACTCAGTCCTCGGCAAGCCAGAACGCTTGGCCTCCCAAGAAGTAAATGAGTAGGGAAGGGATTTTCATTCATTCATTCATTCATTCATTCCACACACCTCGAGTAGAATTCTGTGAGCCAGGGCCCATGCCATCCAATCGTAGGGCACTTCTAGAGAGTCTAACCTCTCTGCAAAAGCACGAGAGTCTTTGAAGTTGCATGACATGAAGTCCATTAAGCACCTTTCCTTGGCCCTTGCTACCTCCTCAGCTATCTCTGTTGACATCTGCCTTATCTTCCGGTTCGCCCTGCGTCCCCCCGGGTCTGCCGCCTTCCAGAAGGATGAGCCTCACCACTGAATTGCTATGGAAGGTTTTACTATGAAGTCAAAGGACACAGGCTGGAGCTCGGCTCCCCAAGCAGCCCCCAGCCCCCGGCCTCGGAACAGGAGCAGTGGCAGCCAGGACCCATTTGCCTGCTCAGCCTCCCTCAGACCCTCGGGCAGCCTGGACCCATCTGTTTCCCGGTTCTAGGTCAAATCAAGCTGAGAAAGGATCAGGCTTCATCTGACCCGTGGTGGCTACAGCATCTGGCTGCTCCCCCTGCCCCACCCCTCCCATCCTGGCCAAATGAGCCTCCAGCCCCCACCCCCACCCCACCCCTCCATGAGTTTTCAGGGCTTTCTGGATGGTGATTTCAGAGCTTCCGGGGAGTGTGACCAATCACAGTCCCAAAGACAGAGACATCTGACTTGAATCCCAGCTCAGCCATTGAGCTGGGTGATTGCAGGTAAGTTGCTTAACTTCTCTGTGTTGCCTCCTCTAAACAGGTACATGTATAATGACCACCTTGAAACACTATTATAAAGATCATAGGAGACTGACAAGGCATCCAGCTCAGTGTCTAGTATACAAGCTCCCCCTCACCTTCAATGCAGAGGGAATAAACTACGATTTGGCCTGAATCCATTCAGCACGTTAGAGCCAAGCCTGTACATTCTGGCATCTTCCTCTGCTGACCAGAGAAGGGACAGGTCACCGAGCAGGAGACACCAAGTTCTGCCCCTTGCACAGTGTCCCTTCCCCGAGTTGCATGGGCCACCCCTAACCAACATGCACAGAAGTGGCTGTTTTCAGTTGGAATATTCCAAAGAATCTTTGATCAACAGAGGACAAGAAAAAGCAACATCAACACATGGATTTCTTTGGAATCCTTGCCCCCCAAATTCACAATAGAAATGTTAAAATTGGGCAAGAATTTATTTTAAAGTACGGCCTGGAGGCAAATGTGACACATGTTATTAACATCCAGAGGTCACACTTCAAAGAAGCAAGAGGCTCAAATCTCTCTCACTTTCCTCATGTAAAAAAAGTGATTTTTTTTCCATCCAAAAGCAATTCCTTGGAGCCCCAGTAAGCAAACGCTATGAATTGTTCTGCACGTGGCCACCCACCCGCTACAATGGGCATCTGTAAACAACCTGCCTTAACCGTCAGTCAGCCAATCCCTGCCTCGCCTTTCAGGGTCTTCCTTTCCATGTGCTCTGAATGCCCCTCTTCATTTCTTTCTGGCTTCTATGATTTCTTATTAAATCAAAATTAATAGCTTTTTACCCTAAGAAATTAAGAGTGGACTGCAAAGTGATATTTTTAGAAAGTCCTTCTAAGGTGTTTTCCTCAGTGACCGCCCTGAATTAATTACTTTAGGGAAATCTTGTTAGGACACTGTATGTCTGTGTCTAGACTCACACATGTATAAGAACATGTCGTGTGTGAGCACACGCAAGTACACGAAGAACGAGTATCACAATGTCAAGACATCGCGCAGCAAACAAAACTCAAGGGAATTCCATGTCAAGACTTTTCACTACATTCTATGTCATTAAAAGTCAGGATGGAGAAAAATTGGAAATTAATTGGGGCAGCCATAAAGATAATACTTGAAACATTATTGCACATACTGCACTCATTTTTCCCCAATTAGTCTTTTGAAAGACTTGCTTTTGTTCCTCACTAATTTCTGGGTAATTGTCCACTTTGAAACTCTTACAAAATGGGTAGGTATTTGAGAACCATGATGACCTATGACCTTTGACCCAAGGTGATCTTTAGTGGGGGGGGATCCATGAAAGATTGATTTGAGCGGAGCTGAGTTAGACAAACAAGCCATTCACGGAAACTCCAAATCCAGAGGCAAATCAGGTAAGAATGTCAGCAACCTTTGTGGCCTGGAATTTCCTGTCCCAGAGTCAGGAATTAGGATAGTCCTTCTCCCGGCCTTTGTGAGTAATATGAAGAAGTTTCTGGACCTTCCCCTTCAAACAGCCCTAGAATCACCTAATGGAGCACCTTACGTCCCACTGATGGGTGAGCTGGCTTCTTGGCAAATATTTTTCAAAAGGAACTGGAAAGAGTACCTTTCATATAATTTAGAGCAATGATGCTATATTTTTTCACCTTTCCTCCAAAGAGTCAATGTTTGGGGAAGACTCTGTTAAACAAATTGCACCATTTTAATTTTTTCTCTTAGATTTTAGTCACCAGAACACAGGAACATGAATATTGGAGCTTCCAACGGGGCTGAGGTCCTGGGACCTGCCACACAGAGACAACACAGTCACAGCCAGAGAGTAACTGGTGGGTGCCGGGCCCTCCAACATTGGGCCCTGAGTCAGGGGATGCCTGCAGCTCCACTGGTCTCAAGTGTCCACGGCTCTCGTTACCGCCATTCCAGAAACATCGGCTGGTCTGGAGGTGCCCAGGCCAGGAACCTCTGACCTTCCGCCTCATCCCCACCATGTCTGAGCCCACTGACCAGGCCGTGGGTGTACAGGGAAGGTTTAGGAGCCACATGCAGGCCTTGTACTTGTTTGCCTTGAGGTGTATTTATCATAAAATGACAAAGGAAAAAACAACCTTGATGACATTAATGAAAAGCATCCACAGCCATCCCAGGACCACTGTCTAGCCTTCCTCTACATTGGCATCAGTCTTGATACACGTGCACATTCTCATTATTTGCGGATTCCTTTTTCGCTGGCTTGCCTACTCACTATAATGTATTTGTGAGCTCAACACCCATAGTCATGGCACTTTGCTGGTCAGTGGCAGACATGCACCAAGTGGAGAAAAATCCATGGCCCACGCTCACTTTTCCAGCTGGGGCTGCATGCGACGATGCCCGCTTTTTTGTTTCAGCTCTCCCACTGTACACAGGTGGCTCTTCCCAGGCTATATGGTGGCCTGTTTGTGCATTTTTTTTTGTGCTTTCTGGTGGTGATTTCACTGTTTAAAATGGCTCCCGGCAGCAGCCCTGTCTGCATTCCTAAGCACAAGAAGGCTATGATGTGCTTTACAGAAAAGTGTGAGTGTTGGAAAAGCATCCTTTAGACATAAGCTACCATGGTGTTGGTTGGGAGTTCCATGTTAATGAATCAACAATGTGTATAGAAAGCAACAAAAGTGCATGTAAGCTAAGGTGATGAATGGACCGGTTGATGACAATGTTGTCAGCAGAGACCCACCATGTTCTCTCCCATGAGCAATGATTTAGGGTTCACAGAGACCACAGAACAGAACTACCATGAATATTAAGCATCAACTGTACTTACAGCTGATTTCATTTTCTGCTTGTTTCAGTTATTATCCTATCTAATAAAAGAGTAATACGCACATTAACCATCACTCCGAAACAAAGATGGCGGTGCCCATAGCGGCCAGGGCGAGACGCTGGCAGCGTCGCCCCAGCAACACGAGCCCAGCATCTGCACCCCGGCCACGCGGAGGGAGGGGAGGGGCCTCTGGACAGAGGCCAGGGCGAGGGACGCTGGCATTGTTGCAGGTCAGGCTGGGGGGCCACCCTCTCCTGCACGAATTTCGTGCACCGGGCCTCTAGTTACATCATAAACACTTGTCAGTATCACTGTTTAATAATGCTCTTATATAATAATCACCTACTTAACCATTCCCTTGGTGTTGGCCTTCAGGTATACAATATTACGACCTTATAGACGATGCTGCAGAGAGTATATGGTGCATGAGCTCCATGAGAACACTCACCCATTTTATTCTTCTTTTTTTAATTTTTTTTATTAATTTCAGAGAGGAAGGGAAAGGGATAGAAAGATAGAAACATCAATGATGAGAGAGAATCATTGATCAGCTGCCTCCTGCACACCCCACATGGGGGATGGAGCCCACAACCCAAGTATGTGCCCTGACTGGGAATTGAACTGTGACCTCCTGGTTCATAGATTGACACTTAATCACTGAACCACACTGGCTGGGCTTGCCCTCTTATTCTTGTCTCATCTGCAGAACACATCTCAGGGGTTGACATATAGTTTATCTCAAGGAAGTGTTTGTTGAGTGAATGAATGACTTAAGGCTAGACAATATTGTAGGGACCATCGGTCCAATATGGAAGGCTCTTAGCAAGTGTTCAAAATATGCCTGTTGTTGGACCTATTAACATCTGCTGACCACCTGCTCTGTGCTACGCAGCTGACAGGCCTGCACCTTGACCTTCATTACACTGTGTAGTCCACATTACTTCCAGAGGTAAGTCTTATTAGCCTCCTTTTACCAGTTAGGAAGCAGGGACTTAAGTAAGTCATATATGCAAAGTCACACGGCTAACTGGAGCCACTGCCACATTTCTAGCCCAGGTCTCGTTGACTCCCAATCCCCTGTTCCTTCTGCTGCACCGGCTGCACCCCTCACCATCTGATATGATGGCTGTCTGCATTCTCACCTGTCTGGGTCTCCCACTCATCTCTCTTGCAAGACCCAGGGCAAATGTTTGTCCTTCTCTGAAGACTTCTCTGACGAAACTCCCCAAAAGTAGTCATAGCATCCCCTTTGCCACACGCTGTAAACTCATCCTACCCAACACACTGTCCTGAAAACATGGACTTATTATGTCTGTCTCTTTGTCTTTGGACAAAGGCCATACCTCAAGCATAGCTGGGTCAGCAGAACCTGTGTGTCTGCCACCAAGAAGGTGTTCTGGAAGCCATGAGTGAATATGTGGGGGAAGACAGAGATCACCTTCTTAGGAAGGAGTTGCACTGTCTTCTCGCACGCTTACTTCAGTACCCCAGAATTTCTCAGCGTGGTCGTGAAACATGGAGTCCTTGAAGGGGACATTAGCTCTCATTTCTCCTACCCTGCAGAAATCTGATTTTCAGCATTCTAGAAAAAATAAAATAGTTGTTCAATATGCCCCCCGGGTGTCCCCAGTGCTGGGAAGCAGGGGGAATTGTTGTTTCACCCTAGCTTTTTGTAGGCACTCTGTCTTCTGCGTCGCCCAGGCCCCTGAGATTCTGGAAGATGGAACAATTACAACACTGGCAATCACAGTTTTCCAATGGCAATGCTCATTACAGCTGCTAACTTTTACTGAGCACTTGTATGCCAGGCATGGTTCTTGGTTCTTAATCCTCGTTTTTTATCCTCATATCATCCCTATGGAATAGTATGATTATTATCTTCATTTTATAGACTGGAAAATTGAGTCGCAAAGAGCTAAACTAACTTGCCCAAGCTAGTAAATTGCAGAGCTGAGATCAGATCGGGGCATCCTGGCTCCAGAACCCACACTGACTCCCACGCTGTGGCCCTGCACAAATGAGCGGATAACGTTTAGGATGCAGCGTGTCCCAGGGCCTGTGCTAGCCCTTTCCATGCACTGGCTCACTCAGCACCGGGGACAATCCTGTGACACAGACAAGCAGACGTCCCCATTGACAAGTGAAGCAACGTCCCACCTCCTCCACGTGGTATGTGCCACATGTACCACAACTCGCCAGGAGACTGCCTTCTGACAGGAGGCTGTGGCTCATGAAAGGTTCTTCCTCGCCACATAGAAACGCAGTGTCTGCAAATTCATTTTGGACTTGTCGTTATGTACCTAAAATGTCCGAGAAATCGCTTTTCTGCTCTGGGCCTCAGTTTCCTCGTCTATAAAATGCAGACACCTGACCAGAATTCTCAGATCTCCTCCTCTGGCATTCCATCTTATTTCCACGTGAGGTCTATGGAAGAAGAACAGGGAAGGGAAGGGGAGGGGCAGAGAGGGAGAGGGTGGGGTTGGCCTAGTGACAGGAGGAGTCATTTGGCAGCAGAAACCCCATATTTTAGGAATGGGCAGAGAATAAGCACCTAGAAAGAGCAGTAAAAGGAAAAATAAGAGAAAGCTCTCAGAATCTCCTGGTGATACCCCCAAGATTCTGTTCTCTACCCCAGCAGGTAAAAAATACCATACAGAACACCCCTTCCCAAGCATCTCATAGCAAACTGGTCCAGCTTCATCTCCAGGCAGTGGAGGGAGCTGGGGACGGACCTATCTCAGTGAATCACTCTAACACCCTCCTCCCAGCCTCCTGCTCCACAGCTGCCCTCAGAGGGCTCCTCTGAACGGGCACCGGGTGGGACGAAGTGGATGTGTCCCCCTGACACGGGCCCTGTGGTTAGCTGAGGCTCGACGCTCCACCTGGGAGAGCCGGTGGGCCAGCTGCTCTCTGCAAAATGCCTCACCTGTCATGTGAGGGCCAGCGCCCAGCCTTCCATGGCCCTGGACAGCACTGAGGATTCCTGTCTTTGCCAGCACTTGTGGTTTGAGCCTCCTCCACAGCTGGGCTCAACCTCAAGGGTCAGTCAGCACACAGTGTCCAAGGATCCGTGTGTGGTGGGCCCCTCCTCAGGGTGCCGGGCTTCGAGGCCACTGACTCTGGGCCCCACCGCTTCACTGAAGGTGAAGCCAGAGGCAGCCAGCCCCGACTCAGGAACTGGGAGGAGAACCCATGCACCCTCCAGAAGGGAACCATGAGGAGGCAGGTGCCTGGGCCCTCCTCCACGCTCTTCCCCCAGCCCCTTCCCCAGGCCGGCGGGGCCAGCTGGCAGGCTGTGCCCATGCTCCATAGGGTATTCCATAGGGTGACCTTGAATGCTCAAGGTCAGGACCCAGCCTGCCTGCCACATTCAGCTCTTGAGCTTCACACAAGTGGGTTTGACACAGTGAGCCAGCAAATGGGAAAAGTCGGGGCTAAGCCCCGCCCCCACTCTCCACTCCGCAATTCTTCAGGTGGGTCTTGAAATATAAACTTGGGGTGGTGGTGTGAGGAAGCCAGATGCCAGGCACAGGGCCAGGCCATGCCCACAAGCCTACCTCATCAATAAGAAGGCTGAGACTTGAACCTCCATCCGCCCACCCTGGTGTCTGCTTCTCAACTGGCCCCAACTCAGAGCGAAACACAGCGGTGTGAGCACCACCATTCGAAGCCCACTGCTGCTATTTTAACATCAGGAAGAACACCAGCTGGGCCTCAACTTATCCACCCCTCCCAGGCTTAGAATGCAACATCAAGAGAGGGGACCCCAACCATGACACATCACCCAACCTACAGGCCTGGGTTCCAGCCCACCACATCACCTTTCAATATGCTTATCTGAATGATAAGCTGACGAACAGCCAATTTAATGAAATGATTTGCAAATCATGTGAAGAATATTCCCACCATCGGAGGGAGTCGGGTCTGATCTTGGTTTGGCCTCCCTCAGACCCTGTACTGTGAGCCCTGGGGGCCTGGAAACCTGTGTTATTGGCCTTTCTATCCAGAGAGTAATGCACTGCCTGACACACAGTGGGTGCTGTCACCTTGGTGACAGGGAGGCGCATTAGGAGGACCTGGTTCCATTTACAAAACTGGGTCTCACTGTGACCGCACTCACCTAATACCTTTCAGCTATGCACCCCAGGCTCCTGAGCCGTCTTTGGAACTCAGAAGGGCAAAGGTACAAGCGACATGTCGAATACATGAGGCTGGGGACCTTCCTTTCCCATTTAGAAAAGCTGATGTTGAGATCCCTGTAGAGAGAGAGGAGGAGCTAACCAGAGCTTTCCCACGGCCAGGGCTGCTTCCAGAGGAAAGAGTCCCTGGCGCTGGGAGAGCGCGTTAGCAGGGCCCAGGTGAGCTCATCTGGGTGATGCTGCTCAGCCAGGGGAGGAAATAGAACCAGAGGATGGGGCGGGGGGGGGGGGGGGCTCCAGCTCTCAGAATCGGCAGTTGCCTGTTGCCCTGTTCCCTCACACATGTGGCAGGCAGAGATAAATTAATAGCAATCAACAATGGAACTTTAACTTTCTAATGAACTTGGTGGAGTACGCCTTCTATTTTTAACTGGCCCAATTTCTCTGTCACATCACATGATGCCTATTGTCTTGGCTGAGAATTATGAGAGAGAGAGAGAGAGAGAGAGAGAGAGAGAGAGAGAGAGAGAGAAGAAATTGGGCCATAATTTTTTTTTTCTAGTTCAGGAAAGTGATCCACTCTCCAGTTAAATGTATATGTTCTCTTTCATTTGAAATTTAAGTAACTTTCAAGAAAAATCATGACTTTGATTTTGCTCTATGCTCTATTTAAAGAAACTAAGAGCTACAAAATGACCTTGCTGGGGTCATATGTAATGTCCTGAAGTACAGAAGAATTTGCTTTGAAGACTATGCCCATGTTCTAGGTTCATTTAACTTCAGGAGTTTCAGAAACAATTTTGGTTTAGAGGTGGGGTGGGTTCATCTTAACTTTTTACAGTTCATGTAATAGATCGCCTTCCATTGGGCGGCACTATCAGGCAGTGGGAAGAAAACTGCCTTAAGCTCAGAATGAAACCATGCTTTGCCAGGGAGGTCTGGCTTGGGCAATTCTCGAAACACGGAGATATTATGTCATCCCTCAGATGATGTCATCCCTTGGCCTCTTCATATGACAATTTCCAGGGCAGTTGTCAATGTCTTAAAGACAATATGTAACTCACCTGTTTTATTTTTTAAATTTTTTAATTTAGATTCTTTATTGTTGAAAGTATTACATATGTCTCCTTTTTCCCCCATTGACCTCTCCTTGGCCACTCCTGCCTCCCCCAGCACATGTCCCTGCCTCTCATCTGTTTTACATGAAAGAAAGAGAGTCCTTAAAATTCATCGGTTTGGTCAAATTAACTTAACCACCCAGGACACAGAATTACCCAAGTTCAGTGTCTCCTAAAAATTTGAAGTCTGAATGCCCTTTTTGGGAAGCTGGATATCTGTTAAGAAAATGTACCTTGGGCATATCAATCAGTTCCTAACTCCAGATCTACTATGTTTAAGTCCATGTTTCTCAAACCGTGAGCTGAGGAACCCAGACACCCACAGAAACCACATAGGAACACTGAAGAGTATTTTGTGTTTTGGAGCAACACCTGACATTCATCAGACGACGCACAACCCGGGAGCTCGAGGCTGTTAAGTGTTTCAGCATTTGATAGAGCTACAGTCTTTTCAATGACATCATATCCGTGCAAAGCTGGGTTTGGTGTGATTTTAGTGATAACAAGCATGTGCTGTGTGAAAATCTATGTGGAACAGGAAATGAAGGTGGTGGTGTCGATCAGATTCCAAGATCTAAGAAGCTATTTAGTACCCGACAGGCTCACATGTCCTGCGAGTTGCAGTTATTTAAGAATGACATGAAAATAGCACTTTTTCCTTCAATTTATGAGTATTATTTTAAACTAGAGGCCTGGTGCACGAATTCAAATTTGTGCATGGCACAGGCAGTTGGCTGGCCAGCCCCACCCCTGATCTGGGGTGGGCGATCAGGGGTAGGGCCAGCTGAGGGTAGGGATTTCGGGGAGTTGGTTGGCCAGCCCCACCCCCTGGTCGAACTTCTGGTTGAACTCCCGGTCAAACTCCTGGTGGACAATTTGCATATTAGCCTTTTATTATATAGGATGGCTACTAATTTGTGAAGAGATGAGTAATTATTAAGTTATTGGATATAACAACCTAATTAACAGAACTGTTAGGTATTTTTTTGGCCTAGGAGCACCATGAATCAAAATGCTTGGGAAGCCCAGCCGGGTGGTTCAGTGGTTGAGAGTCAACCTATGAACCAAGAGGGCATGGTTAGATTCTCAGTCAGGGCACATACCCAGGTTTCAGGCTTAATCTGCAGTGTGGGGCATGCAGGAGGCAGCCAATAAGTGATTCTCTCTCATCATTGAAGCTTCTGTCTATCCCTCTCCCTTCCTCTCTGAAGTCAATAAAAATATTTTTTTAAAAATAACTTGGGCCCTAGCTGGTTTGGCTCAGTGGATAGAGCGTCGGCCTGCAGACTGAAGGGTCCTGGGTTCGATTCCAGATAAGGGCACATGCCTGGGTTACGGGCTCGATCCCCAGTAGGAGGCATGCAGGAGGCAGCTGATCAATGATTCTCTCTCATTATTGATGTTTCTATCTCTCTCTCTCCCTCCCGTTCTCTCTGAAATCAATAAAAATATATTTTTTTTAAAAAAAATAGCTTGGGAAAGCTCTGGTTTAAGCCTACAACCCTATCAGGTCTTTCAGCTTTTTACTTACAAAGCTGTATTACAATTCAATAATAATGATTATAAATATTGTGACAAGCTGCCTTTCCCCCTAAACGCCACAGCAATATTTCGGTTCCCACATATGTTTCTAGAATCTTGCCCCTCCTCTTATCAAAAAGTTGTGAGTTGGAAACATGTATTCCTCCCGCTCTGTGGGAATGGAGAGGTGACACTCATGTCCTCAGAAACCAACTGTGTGGCCACAGACTTGACCAGCTGCTGGGGAGGACTCGGATGTCCAGCTTTAGGCCAGTCCTTGGGAGACCAGACCCTCAGCCAGGGAAGCAGCGTGTACAGAACCCACCGCCCAGCGAGCTCAGCACCCAGGGAGTAATACGCCCAATCAGCACTGTGGGTGCTCCAGACAAGAGACTCCCAGGGCCTGAGGTAGCCAGAGAAACTGCTCAAAGGAGGCGGAGCTGGAAGGCTGAGAATAAATTGGACAAGCAGGAGGTGAGGGAGTTGGTGCTCCACAAATTGCTATTTTCTTCCAAAGGTCTTCTCCTCAGATTTTGGGAAACAAGAAATCTGAATTTTTCAATCCTGAAGTTTCACCATTTCCCTTGAGAAAGTTTACTGAAGAAAATAGCTAATCCAGTCACCATCCCATGCATGAATCCCCTCTGGAAAATCCCAGCAATGCACAAATCTCCTGCTTTTGAACAAAGGTGTGGGGGGGGGGGGGGGGGGGAAAAAGGGCAGAAATCTGCCATGTACTCACTTTGGTTCCTAAATGTTACTTAATATTTCTACACCTCAATTTTCTCATCTGCCGCCTTCAATTGAGTTGTGGACAGTAGATGAAGGGCCCAACATCAGGCCTGAGACATAGTAGGTGCTTAGTAAAGTCTAACATTCCAGTGATCTCATCAGGCAGCCCTTCTAATCTATATTCAGTTCGAATTGTTAGAAATGCTTCCTTCTAGCCCTAACTGGTTTGGCTCAGTGGATAGAGTGTCGGCCGGCGGACTGAAGGGTCCCAGGCTCGATTCCGGTCAAGGGCATGTACCTTGGTTGCAGGCACATCCCCAGTGGGGAGTGTGCAGGAGGCAGCTGATCACGGTTTCTCTCTCATCGATGTTTCTAACTCTTCCTTCCTCTCTGTAAAAAACCAATAAAATATTAGAAAAAAAAGAAATGCTTCCTTCTACATGGAGGAGCTGGATCCTGCCTGCCCAAAATATGCACCATTGCCCCAGTCTTTCCCTCCAGAGCTCAGAAAATAGGACAGCCCCTCTGCCCCCAGCAGTCCCCCAAACACCACTGCTCCCCGCCTCCCCCCTCGGACGGTCCCTCTCCTGCTCCCCACAGCGACGTTGCTGAGGCCGCAGAGGGCGGTGTGTTTCTGGGGAGACTGCACACACTGGAGGCCTTGTCTGCATGGTAACTCCTCTCTGAGTCGCTTCAGCTGCTTCCGTCAATACAGCCCTCAGATAAGATGCTGGAACTCAGGATGTTTGGCCGGAGAAAAGTCTGCTACGACTGAAGCACACGGCCTGCATTAAGGTCCTCCGAAAGGCAACTTCGGGTTCCCCCATTTTTCCACCCCCTTCTCTCCCAGGCCTGGCCTCGTCACTGCACAAACAGAAGCCAACGAGAGAGGTCCAATTATTCCGTGGAGATTTAGCTACTGTATTGACAAAACTCAGAGTTAATTCCCAGAAAGCATTCAAGCCCCGAGATGAGGGTGGGGGAGGGGAGGAGGGAGGGCGGGCTCGCTGGATAACTGGGTGAGAGTCATTGCCGCTTTTCAGCTGAATCTGACCTAGTTTAATGAAATCAGGTCATCTGTGAGCTCTTCATTACCCTCAGACTAAACAGGACCCAACAGAGCAGCCAATGTCCCTAGCCTTTCCAAATTCTGTGCGTTCACGTTATGACATTTGGGTGTTGGGTCTTAATGTGTATTGACTTAGTGGCCTGGCCCATCCAAAGGTAGTAAACAGGCTGGGTGAAGGCAAGGAAGTAAACAAGAGGACCGATTTTAAAAGCGCGCGCGCACGAGCACACACACACACACACAGGCGGTGTACATACCCCGGGTCCCCAGCCTGCATCCTCAGGGAAAGCAGCAGACAAAAGGCAGCTGAGTGTCTGTGACCAGGATTGCTGATGGATGGATGGAACTCACCCATTATCCTTCCGCCTTGTCAGAGGAAACTTGCCATTTCAGCAGATCTTTGGGGCAGGAGGCGGGCTGGGAGGGAAATGAAATTGTCAATTTAAGGGTGGCACGTTCAATTCAAGGGCAAATCTCCCCCGGCCACCATTGTAGAGGACAGGGACAGCCACCCCTCTGGAGGCTGTCCTGTGGGCTGGCGATGGCTTTATTTCATCGATTGCACAAACTGCATTTTCCTGTAACCGAAGCCTGTAGCCTGGGAGGCTGGAAATGAACCTTCTTTTCTCGGCGGATGCTCATTAATTGAATGACTATTTACGGAAGCGAATGATATGTACGAGCGCCCGGTCCCTATCGGAGGCACCACAGACTGTCAACCTCAGAAAGGCAGGATGCTCCCCCAGGAATAAACACAGCAGCAACACTTCGGGACAGAGGTGGCCCAAGGACTGAATGCGTGGGGTGTGGTGGTGTTTTCAACTCAAGATAAATTTAACAACAGGCACAGACTGGCGCGGGCTGAGAGCCAGGGGTTAGGGAAGGGAGGGAGGGAGTTCCCATATACACTGGATCCTCTCCCAAGGCCCTGGTCCGGTGTGGGGTCCGAGTCACACTGTGATGAATGTGGTCTGGGTTTAGCTAACAGAGCCCTGGCTTCTGCCTCTTGAACCATGGCCCATGTGAGGAAACCCCAGCCTCCCTACCCTCAGCCCTTAGGGACGCGGTTCTTGTCAGTTAATTCGTTACGCGCCCAGTCCCTGTTTAGAGATGCCTGCCAACTCACAAACAGAGATGGAGAGAAATGGAATATGGACTTGTGGGTGACCGTGAGCTAGGGGTGCCCTTCTCTGGGCTTTAGATTTTCCATGTATCCAACGAGGAGGTTGCATCACATCATCTCTAAGGGTTTCTAGGAAGGTTGTTGAGATTTTAGAGTCTTAAAGCCATCCTCTTCCTCGGTCCCACGGGTGCGGCTCTGTCTCAGAGTGTGCCCTGAAGAAGCCGTCTCTCTCTGGTCCTCTGGGACCCACCGTGACCTTGGCTTCCTTAACCCCAGGTTCTGACACTGACCTGCTCACTCCCAGACTCGACATTTGACAGTAGTGTTGCGCCTAGCTCTATCGTCTCTTTTCCCGATCAGTAAACATGGTCGGACAGAGCAGAAAACCAGTTTCCTCCCCCCACGGCAAGGGCCTGCCAGCTGGTCTGCTCGGTGACCCTCCAGCGCCGAGGGGCTGGAAGGCGTTGGGTCTGCCTGTGGGCCTGGCCTGACAACCAGAGTTGGACGCTCCACGAAGAGAAGCAAGATCCTTCCTCCCAGCAGAACGGTGGCCGGGATGCTGGCTTTCCCCCGTCTGTGCTATCTAATCAGGAAAACGGCAGGATCGAGTTTCCTGTTCTATTGGCACTCAATAAAACATATTGAGCGGCCATGTCTGCAGTGAGGCAATTGGTTTAAAAGGGGGTTATAAGGATTGACTTGTATTTAAGTGCTTAGAATTCCACAACGGTAATTATCTCGATGTGCATCCTAAGTTATAGGCGCTCCAGAGAGCTCAGCAGCATATACATTTGAGTCCGTCTAAGTGAGTCTCTGAAAGAACATCTCTAATCCGAGAGGCCCAAAGGAAACCTGGAGGAGCTGGTCCACAGAACCTTGTTTTTGCAATAACAGTTCACATGAGAAGCAAATACATGAAACGGATCCAAGCGGAACTGCTCAGGTAGAAGTAGGGTGAGGGCCAGAGCCCTGCCTCCCTTTCCCTATTTCAGCCCCCCTCCAGACCCCTCCAGGTCCCCCCACCCCCCGCCAAGCCACACGGCCCAAGGCACTCATGGAGCTTCCAGAGCTCTGAGGAATTCAGAAAAGCAATGACAAGGTCCTGACTTTGTAGCCAAGAACACCGAGGTCCAGAAAGATGAAATGACTTGTCAAAATCGGAGCATAAGTCAGAGAGAAGAAAAGCTAGATTTTCAGGTCTCCAAATGACTCTCCCTCACCATGACATTGAACGCCTGCTTTTCAATGGCATCTCAGCCAAGAATGTGAAGAAGAGGGGACCCTCAGCCCCGCTGGTGGGGGTATAAATTGGTGCAGCCACTATGGAAAGTGGTACGGCGGTTTCTCAAACAATTAAAATCAGATTCAATAATTCTATTTCTAGGTAGTATGTATCTGAAGAAAATGAAAACACTAACACAAAAAGATATATGCACTCATATTCGCTGCAGCTTATTTACAATCGCTAAGATATGGAAACAACCTAAGTGTTCATCAATGGATGAATGGATAAAGAAATTGTGTGTGTGAGAGAGAAAAATAATGAAATATTATTCAGCCATTTAAAAAAATAAAATTTTGCTATTTGCAACAACATGAATGGCCCCCACTATGCTACATAACATGAGAGAGAAAGACATGATCTCTACTATATATGGGATCTAAAAGAAAAAGCTCATAGATACAAAGAACAAATTGGTAGGTAAGAGGTGAGAAAAATGGGGGAAGGAGGTCAAAAGATAGAAAGGCAAAATACTTTACCATGTACAAGTTTTGTTTAGTTTTTTTAAAAAAAGATGTGTAACTTATAAAGTGTGTATGTCTGTGTGTTTTGAATGTTAACAGTACCTATCTTTGGATAATGAGACTGACCAATTTTGAGTGAATTTTATGAAAATCAAATAGCACGTAAATAATAAATAAAATAGAATAATGAAGTCACTAATAGGCAGAAAAGCAAGTGGAAGATCCAGAATTTAGTCCTGCTTTACAACCCATCTGCTGGATGACACTGAACAGATGCATTCACCTCTTCGCTCCCTTAGTTTCCCCATATGTGAAAGGAAGCAGTTGAAAGAGAAAAGCGGCTTGCCATCTCCCTGAAGCCTGATACCAGCACCTCTGGGTGCAAGGGGGGAGGGCCTGAAGCAGGTTGAACTTCACATTCTCCAGACCAGTTTCATGCTCTCCACACCACCTTATCCAAGACAGCTACCCTTTTACCTAAACACACAAGTATGTAGTCTCCAAAGTCACTGCTGATCATATTTATGTGATTTTTATATGGACAATTATGCCATCCAGCTTGCTTTCCCTCTTGCCTTGGGAGCAAGAAGCTCAAAGGCAGGACTCACCTACAGTTACTACACTATCCCAATCACCTATTACGTTTTCCTTTTCCCCCATATCTTTATTTTGCATTTTTATTCATTAATGGTTTTGTTTCATTGACATGAATACTGAAAGCCCTCTCCAAGCCTCTTTTGGAAGAGGCGAAATTTTAACGACAAGGTTTAAGTACTATCGAGCCAAAGTCAAAACTGACTCTCCACACGCCCCCCCCCCCCAAAGGAAACTCAAAGGAAACTATTATTAAATGAGTGAAAATCTTCCTTTATGTTTAATTGGGGTCTACTTTTTTCACCCAAGGAATAAAGGCAAGCTCCTCATCGAAGCCAAGATTTAGAGACCACGCGTACAAGAGGATTTGCTAAGTGATTTACTAAAGAGTAGAAGTGAAATTGCTTAGTCTTCACATCAGAAGGAGACCTGACTTCCCTGGTGAGTTAGAGGAATGGGTTACACTTGGATTCTGGTTCTGTTATATTTCAGTCCGGGTGAACTCCCCCGGAAGCAGCAGCAAACATTATCTGCTGGACGCTCATAAACGTTACCTAGGTCAGAGTAGAAAGAAAAAAACATTGACCCTGATATAGGTGACTAGGAGGCAGAAATGGGCTCTATTCTCTCACCAGTCACACTGGCGTGGCCTCAGCCTGGGCTGGAATCCCATGGAAAGGATTTACCATCCTCCCATCTTCTAGGGCCAATCCTGAGCTAGGAATGCAAACTAGTATCCTCAAGGCACACTGATCTTGTTCACCCCAGAGCCAGCAAGAGTTCCTAGATGGCATGGAAGTTTGCTGCTCAAGGACTCATCACTGTACTGAATTCTGGCTCCTACCATCCACTGTTCTATCAACACTACCCTCCCTCCCAAGTTCACCTACCACCATATTGCTTACCCTCCCTTCCAAGTTCACCTACCACCATATTGCTTACCCTCCCTCCCAACTTCACCTACCACCATATTGGGCTCTATCAGTCTTTATCGTCCTAGAAGTTTATGCTGTGCTAAACACGTGGACTATCATCTCTTTCCTGAGATCTGTTTTCTTTTATTGCAATTCCTCCTATATCTCTGGACGCTCCTTTGCAGGCACCCGCATGCATTTCCCTTCTGACCATTCTTACATGTCCATGCTCCCAGGGCTTCGTCCTCAGCCCTCTTCTTCTCCCTCTGCTGTGTCTCTTTTCTGGGATTTCAACACTCAGCCCAAGCCTCTGCCCACTCTCCAGCCCTCTCTTCTGTATTTGTAGCCCTCCAAACCCAACCTCCCACAGGACATTTCCACTTAGATTTCTCACCTGTCAAAGCTACAAGTTTAAACCTGAACTCACCTCCCTAGAAATCTCTCTCATCCCTTGTGTCCTCTTTCCTTGTGAGTGGTATCACCATCCAGGTGAGTCACTGAGTCAGGAGAGTGGGGAGCGGTCTATATCCCCCCTCTCACCTCCTTCCAGTCAATAACCAGGTTATGTCTGTTCTCACAACAAAGTACTTCTTCAATCTTTCCTCTCTTATTCTCCAGCCACTGTCCTCCTTGCTCAAACCCATGCCATCTCTCATGTGAATAAGTGCATGAGTCTCCTTCCTGGCCTCCTGACTCCAAACTCTTTCCAGCACATTCTCTTGAGTGATCACATACTGGAACGCTGACCATGTACTGAGCTGAAGGTCATTCTTCCTTCATGATCAATCTCATTTATCACTTTCCCTAGGAAGCCTTTCTCGATTCCCAATCAGGTTAATTCCCCCTCTGTGTCTTCCCAAGGTATCTTACAGAGGTTTACCTCTATCCCAGCATGCTCCATACCCTTCCAAATTGTTTGTTTACTTCTCTCCCAATGAAACTTTTAGCTCCTGTGGTTCAGATTCTTGGATTCTTGGGGTTTTTTGTTTGTTTCTTTCTTTCTTTTGTCTTTTTAATCCTCAGTACCTAGCACAATACGTGGCCTGATTAACACTCAATATATCGACATGAGAGAAGGGGAAGGACAGGCACCTGTATGCCTCTACCAGCTTTGCCATTAATCTTCTGTATGACCTGGGATATTCCATTTTCATTCTTTGAGCCTCGGTTTACCCAACTGCAAATTGAGCTTTTTCATTTATTGAAGACAAGTATGTTTGGAGCCCCTGCTTTTATGGAGAGCCCAACGCTCGCTGCAGGGCCTGCCATAAATGTCAGCATGGTTTTTCCTTCTCGAGGACCTTGTGGTCAGAATCCTGTTTTCATGGATCTGTTCTGTAGCAGGGACAGATGGCTGGCTTCTAATGCATTTGCCATAGCTCTTCCATTATTAATGTGCCCCCTGCATCCCTCTCCCGGGTCCCCTGAGCTCTGAGGAAAGTGTGTTTTTCATCCCAACCAGGGTCTCTTTCACATAGTTTTGCAAGGGCTGGAGAGATGGATATAACTCACTTTACCCACAGGCAGATTTTCTAGAGAATCCCGGCCTCACGGGGCACGTCGTAGGCTCTGGGGTCCGCATGCACCAAGCATCATTCACATGGAGAATGTCATCCCCAAACTCTACGTTGGCCACAGTTCACCCAGAAATAGTTTTCTTTTCCCTTGGCTTGGGGCATCTGGGCTCCATATTGTGTTTCCTTTCCTCGTTTCTCTCCAAAGTCGTGATGTGAGGGAGGAATGCAATGTTTACGTCAATAGACGTTGGAGAGGGGACAGTCAATTCAATGCTAAATTGTCATCTTCCACAGTGGAAGCCAATAGATCGTTCCTCAGGCTGCCACATCACGAAACCACATGTTCCCGGGAGATGTGGAGGAAGATGACAAGAGTCAGCCCAGAGAGCTGAAAGTCATTACCTCTGGGGAAAAGGAAGTAGGGAGGGAGGCGTTACTTTTCCTAAGAAGCCTTGCAGGATTATTTAAATACTATGCACGTACAACTTTGATAGAAATGAAAACCTAAATTAAGCTAGAAACCTCACTGAACTTGAGCAATAGCCCATGTATGAGGCCAGTAACCCAAAGCATTGGCCCTTGTGGTGTCTGATGACAAAACAGCCATTTTGAAAACCCTTCCAGTCCCATTCTAAGGAGCCCCCCCTTTTCCCTCTGCTATGCACCCCCCAAGATTCCGCAGCTCCTACAAGGAGGTTCATCCTGAGAGACCTCGGGGATTTGCATCTTCAACAACATCACAGGCTGCAGGTGGGACCCGGATCAGCCCTGTTCAGACCCAACTCAAATCCAGAGCGTGTCATTCCAGGGTCTCTGGCTGGAGCACTTGCTTTCTCATTGGCTCAGCCCCACCTCCTCCTCAGCTTCTAGGGATCGAAATGAACACAAGCCTCCCCTGCTGGAAGCAGCAAATCTTCGTTTATGGGTGAAAACCACCAGGACCAATGGCAGAGAGCAATTTCTCTCATTACACCAACTCCTGGAGCTCTGGCCGGTGGCAGCTGCTGCCCCATTAGGAACGCATTCTCCACGGTGTAAACCGCCCTGCCACCCGCGGGGCTTCGGCCAGCTTCGGGGCAGCCGCCAGATACAGCTGGAACGGGTCACTCAAACCCATGAACTGTGGCGCCTGGAGAAACATTAGTCCCCCAGATAGAGTGTCACCTTCCTCCCCTGTGAGCGGTAGAAAGAGAAAGGCGCCAGGGTGAGGGTGGTGGCAGTGATGGGAACCACGGGGAGGGCGAGGCACATGCACACACTCAAATTCACGCATGCCCACACAGATACACACAGCCCACACCCCTGAAGAGGAGCTGGAGGGCTCAGTGGACCCATGACACATCCGGAAGGGCACTGCGTTTAGCCGCAATATCTATGGGCCCAAGGAAAACACACACTGAGGGTGCATTAGGTTCGTGCCACTCACAAATAGGACAAAGAATTTTTTTTTTTTGTCTCCTCGAGGGCAAGCATGGAAGTGCGCTTCAATGGGGAGCGTGGGGAGGGGCACCATAGTTTCATTTTACAAATGCTCACCGTCTCTCTCCCTCCACTCCCACCAGAGTCGCCCCCTAGGAGCCCTACTGCTCCTAATAGCATCACTTGAATTTTGGTCAAAGATCATAAATATTTGATTTGGACATCCCAGCCCTAAATGGGCGGCTTGTCCTGGCCCCGGCAGACCGCCGCCCCCACCCCACCGCCCCAGGCTGGGTGCTCGCCTGCATGTTTAAATCCCCCGGAAAGCTCCAGGCATTGTCAGCGGGTCCTGCTGACCAGGCTGATGCTTTACAGCCGAGCTCTCTCTCCAACAACACCATTTACTGCACACGAAAGATCACAGCCAGCAGATGTGCGCGGCCCCGCTCTGGCCTCTTGAAATTGCATCTGTTTTGAAATGTGACTCGACTTCAATCCGAAGCTGACCATAACATCCACGGCGCGGACGGGAGGTGTTTACTAGATAAGCTTTTGATATTTGATGTTTGCTAATCATATTAAAGCCTTGAAACAAAATCCCAGCCACAATCAATCCTCACGATTGTACACATGAGGCAGGAAATGCCGGGGAGCTCAGTGAGCAGAGCGGGGGTCTGGCGGTCAAGGACACGGGACTTGGCGACTCACTCTGATTCTCCCTGGGGAGCTGGGGGTAAGCCGCTCTCCCCTCTGGGTCTCAGTTTCCCCTGTGAGAATTGCGGCTCAGACATGCGAGGGTGCTCTTCATAGGCCCAAGGCCTGGAGACCGGAAGCCTTCACGTGACGTCACCTGTGAATGGACGGATAGCCGTGGGTCATGGACCCGACTCTGCAGCAGTTTCCGGCTCTCTTCCTTCTGTCCATCCTGACTCTGGGACAGCGAAGCTTTGCTGCCCCAAGACGGCCACGCAGGAGGAGCAGCCCCTCCCTGCAGCGTCTCAGACCGCTTTGCTGCCTGGGCAACGGGACGGCTCAGGACCTAGACCAGAACTGAGCCTCTCATAACGACTGGACTCCCTCCTGGAGGCCGACCCTAAGGATGGAAGTCAGCAGTTCAGGGTTGAAAGTAGCTCAGGGGTCATCTCAGCCACCGCTTCCCATTCCTAGGTGAGCACTGAGGTCCCCCCCCTTTCAGGCCTCAGAGCCTCACTCCCTCACTGACCCCACCTCACACCCTCCCTCCCTCCACTGAGATGCCCTCCTAGATTCTCCCCTGTCTTAACCATGTTCCTGCTGTAGGCTTGCCTTGCACTGAATTTGAAAGTGGACGCAGCCTGAACCCCAGGGGAGACGGGAGGGCTGGGCTACAGCGTCTTGGTTCTGCTCTCCTGTCTGCTTTTACTTTGCCCGGCCCTCCTTCCCAGAGCCCAGCCAGCACCCCATCCTTGCGTGTCCCCATGAACCTAACCCAATAGCAGTTACTGGCAATGGCACAGGATGTCACCTTCCTCAGACACTCTATCTTTTTACAAAGGGACCAGGAGCCTACACATCTTCAAGGCTCGAAGGAGCTGGAGCCATCGCGGTGGGATGGCAGGCAGGCATTCGTTAGGCTGGTCTTCTAGACACATCAGTCTCCCACAGAACCACCAGTGGTCATCTTGGGGCTCCCAGGGGGTTTCCAGGCCATTTGGTCAGAAAATATGCATCATCAATCACCCTGGCCAGTTTTCACAGTGGTTAGAGCATCGGCCCACACACTGAAGGGTCCCAGGTTCAATGCTGGTCAAGGGCATGTAGCTCGGTTCCCCAGCCCTGGTCGGGGTACATGCAGGAGGCAACCAATCAATGTGTCTCTTTCACATCGATGTTTCTCTCTGTCTCTCCCTCTCCCTTCCACTCTCTCTAAAAATCAATGGAAACATCTCCTCAGGTGAGGATTAACAACAGTGGCGAGGTTTTGCTTACATCCAAGGGCCCTAGAGGTGCTCACTGAGCTGGTGCCTGACGGGTGGAAGATGAGAGTGAGGGCCTGGGCCGGGATCCCTGCCACCCACTGCCCACCGCCAAAGCTGGCTTTGCCTCCAGTTCTCAGATCTGGTAAAACCTCTCAGCAGAGTGAAGTGATTGGCCATGGGTTTTGTCTCAGGGGGAGGGGACCTTCTCCTGGGTATCAGTGCAGGACATCAGGAAAGCAATTTCCTTTGTGGGGCTAATTTAGTGCTTGGTCACACAATGAGGCCTGCCTGCTAGGCCCTGTCATTCACCAAACAGGCCAATTGAAAACTAGCGTTGTCACAGCGAGTGCTCACAACCAGGGCCGCATCTCTCACCGACAGAGGAAGAGGCAGGCCAACCAGGGCGCGGGTCAGCTAAGGAGGGTCCGGCGGGGTAGTACGTCGCTGAAATCTCAGCGCTGGCCGCTTTGGGGCCTGTGTTACAAATCTCTCTTCGACAGATGAAACCCAAGACCCCAGAAGGAATAAGAAGTAGAAACAGGACCTAAGCCTGAATCTCTGACCCAACATCTGGACTCTGCCATGAAACCTCTCAGACGTCCGTGGTTCCCAAGAGATTTAAAGATAGAAATTCGGCCCTGGCCCGTGTGGCTCAGCCGCTTGGAGCATCATCCTGTGTACTGACGGGTTGTGGGTTTGATTCCTGGTCGGGGCACATGACTGTGTTGCAGGTTCACTTCCCAATCCAGGCACATAGGCACATTCAAGGGTGGTGGGTCAATGTTCTTTCTTGCGTCAATGTTTCTTTCTCTCTCTCTCTCTCTCTCTCTCTCTCTCTCTCTCTCTCTCTCTCTCTCTTTCTTCTTTCCCCTCTCTCTAAAATCAGTGAGCATATCCTCGGGTGAGGGTTGATAGAAATTAGACTAGTTAACATTTCACAAAACCCTCAGAGAACAGACTGACAACTTGCTTCACGTCGGTGCTGGGTCCTGCAGGTCCTAACAAGGACTCAATATTACTCCTGCCTCTATCAGAGCCTCTGAGGAGCAGACCACTGAGGCCCTGCCCTTGGTCAGGGGTCCAACACCCTCCAGCCACGGCTGAAGGGCCTCCTCGCACGGCTGGCCTCCCCCAAACTCCCTCCTGAAACCTGAAGCTGCCTCTTCCCCGTCACGGACCCAGTCACGGTCCTGGCTGCCGGGAAGGGTGAGAATTGTCTGGCTTTTGTGCCCAAGTGGTTGCTATTGTTTTCGTTGCCATTCTTTGTGTTTTAATTTTTAAAACATATTAATAAAATCTACCTTTTCTATTAGAAAAAGTGAAATTAATTTTAATCCCCTATCATGCCATCAGTCAAAAATTAATACTTCCTTCTAGTTTTTGTCTCTGCATGATTGTGTCTGCTGCTCTATGAAAGGGTGTGTTTTTCATAATTGTGACTATGCACAATTTCCTATCCTGTCCCTCCTCTTAATGTTATGACGTAACCATTTCCCTCTGTTTTCATAGTCTTCATCAACATCCTTTCAACAGCAGTCTGAAAACCTATGGTGAGGACGGAGCACCGCTTCCATGTGAATCCCCTATGGTTGGATTTCTAGGTTATTCCCAGTTCTCCCATCTTATAAACAACGCTGTAATGAACACACTTGCTTATGGATTTCCTTCAGAAAGATTTCATAAGTGACATGACTAAGTCCAAGGCTACTAAGGGTGTAAGATCCTCGACAGAGGTGTTCAAACAGCCTTCTAAATATTTAATTATATTGTAAACATTGGCTCACAGGGTGTCAGAATAGGAAGGACACGTCTCCATCACCTTGTCAGCCTCTTCCCCTTCCAGATGAGAAGTCCCAGTGGGTCTGTGAGATCGTAATCCAGCAGTCACCGCTCACTCAACAAGGTGGTCCCCACCCTATATTTTCCTCCCTTCAGCCACACTAGGCATTTGGCGTTTGCTCAATTCTTCCCTCTCTTCTCTGCCTGGAATATCTTCACGTTGCCTCCTGGCCCATTTGTCCTTATGAGAAAGGCCACACAGACTTCCAATCTGTGCACCCTCCTCTGTGGGGATGCCCTCTAACCCACCCCGTCAGCTGGTCATCATCTGTGCTGGGAGCGTGACAGGGACATGAAGGCCTAGTGTGAGACTCCCCTGCTCCCCAGGACAACAGCTCTGACCCCACCTCCGTGCCAGAGGTGTGGCTGCCCCTACCCATGAGCACCACAGTGAGTGCTCAGTCACAGTGCATATGTTCTTCCTTTCCTGGCCCAGCCCCGGCCCAGCGCTCCACACTAGGTCATGGCCAGGCGGGCCCAGCTCTACTGAGAAGCAAGTTCCTCATCTCCTCCCTGGTCACACCACCACTCTGCACGGGGACCCTGATAGCCTGGTCAATATCCAACAGTGACACTTTTCAGCCAGAGACCCGGGTTCAAACCCCAGCTCTAACACTTACAGCAAAGAGGCCTGGAGCAAGTGCAGTCTCCCTGAGCACCAGTGTTCCCACCGTGGAACATTCCATTACCCCTGACAGGGTCACTGTGAGAGGCAAGCATTTGTCAGGCACCGTTCTTCCTCTCCTAGCACCCAGACACCTGACTCAGTTTTCTTGTCCCAAAGGACCCTCGGTGAGGGTCCTGCCACCGTGGGCAAGCTGGGAAGAATCGGACACGCTCGCCCCCTCCTCCTCCTCCGACAGCTACAGGCTAGCGGGACAGCATTGTCAGGAAGCAGTGTGTACAAGACACGGAGCCTGACGGTGTAATTATGCTGGGATTCCTTCTAGTAATTAGCTTTCCTTAGGAGAAAGGCAAATCATTATCTTTCCGCCTCAGATCCAGACAGTACGTTCCGAGGCAGCTCGCCGCACATCCGGGAGGGGCGGGGGAGGGTGGCACCAGCTGAACACAGAGCTGTTTGCAGCCAGGAAGTGTGCTCAGGAATGATCCGCGCAGACAGGGCCACATTGCGGAGGAGGGGGAGGGCTTTGTGCTGCCCAGGTAGGTGCTATTAGAAAACGGCATGTGCCAAGGGCTGCCCGGAGCTCTGCAGGCAGCCTCCGCCAGGATGTGGTGTTCAGAGCTGGGCCCATGCCCGGGACACACTGGCAGGTGCCAGCAGAGGGACCACACCGGCCGAGTGGAGTGCACATCCCCACAGCCACTCTGGGGCCAGGATTCCTGCTCCGATCTCCTGGCTGCCTCCAGGGTCTTCCGCGTGAACACACCTGCCTCCTAACCTCAGACCCAGTTCTCCTCCCGCCCCTTTGGTGATGGGCTAATTCTTTAACCTCCAAGAATCATCAAGTGGGATCTCGTCCAGCAGAAGCCTTTGTCTTCCTTGAATGCCCCACAGAGGGGTAAGGCTTGTGTTCCCCTCAGCATGGCAGTTCTCGGTGGCCTTGGCCATTCCTCTCACGGAAACATTGTTCTTGATGGACGTCTCTTATATCCCTGGGAGCTAATCCAGCTCCAAGCATTTGGTAGAGCATTTGTGGAGTGAATAAATGAAAAGGACTCATCTGACCAAGAACAGATTATTGATTGGAAATCAATGAATGGAGGAACATATTAATGAAAGAAAATAAGTTTGGACAGTATTAAATCTGGGCTAACCAGGAGCAACTAATACACTAATAGACACACACACACACACACACACACACACACCCTGTGGAGGGGATCCGAGGTAGGTCCCTAAAAGGTTGGTGCAAAGGCGGCCTGCCTGGCTGCTGATGGGCGAGCCCACACTTCCTGAAGAGGCGCAGAGACAAATGTGCATGCATCCAGCCGTCTAGGGGCAGACAGGGAGGCTGTCTTCAACTGCGGTTGACGCTCAGGGTCGTTTCCTCAAAGTCCTTAATTGGGATTGGAACTAGATTGTCTGCTTCGGAGAAAATACACTCATTCTCCGGGCGGTCCGATATCGCCTGAATGTGTTACTGTGAACATTTTCCATCGCCTCCATCGGCTCCTCTTTCCCTGTGAGGTCCAGCTCCTTCTCCCCGTGAACTCAGCATGCCGAAGCACCTGCCATCTCCACACCTCCCGACGGCGGCTGCCTCGCCTCCGTGCTGTCGCCACCACCAGCCTGGGAGTCCACCCAGGCCAGGGACTAGGGCTGTTTCCCTTCTACATTCCCCATGCAAAGCTCATGGCAATAAGCATCCAGAAAAGGTGCTCAGTGCCTCGGGGTAGAGATAGTGAGCAAATGAATTGATTCTTCCCATGTTTCAAAAGCTCACCGACCCCTTCCCAATACCTCTACCACCTCTCCGACCCTTTAAGACCCAACTCAAGCCTTCGGTTCATAAACCATAGTTATTCCCATCGAGTTACCCAATGCTCCTTCTAAAGCTATCAGAAGTCACCCGACACCTGGTGGAAGTGGCCACATGTTCGCTGTTGCAGGCCCTGCTGGAGGCACGTGGGGTGAGGGCGCCAGCCTGCATGGAGCTCACGGCTGGAGGGGTTTGGGGGGGAGGGGAGCTGTAACTGCCACAGCTGGTCACGGAGGTGTCTTCACAGAACTGCTGGGGCACGTCCCATGCTGCAGGGGCAGGAAGACTTCATCCATGTGGTGTCTGCAGAGCTTGTGGAGGCTCTGAGAGGCGAGAACATTCCAGGGGACCACAGGCACATGGAGAATCCTGGGAAATGCTGAGTGGGAGACAAGACAGCGGGGCGGTGGGGAGGGGTTGGGGAGGGCTGGAGGCTTCAGATAAAGCTCTGTCCCCCAGAGGGAAGAAGCCCCCTCAGGCTTTTGAGTTTTGAGGAGAGAGGGCGCTGATGGAGAGAAAGACTGAATTGCCTCCCCTGAGACCCACCCTATTCTGATCTCCAAGCCCCATCAGCTGAGTTCCTCCCCTCTAGGGGCCCAATCACGCCAATGGGCACACCCTCCGGGTGGGGGGTCAGACCCAGGGTGGCAGTGGGGCGCCCGGCTCTAGGTAGGCAAGATCAAAAGGCCCGAATGACCTCTGGGGTCACAGTGACAAAGTGCTTATGGGCTGGAAGAGGATGGCGCCATCAGAGTGAGGAAATGAACGCTGGCGTTTTCCCCCTGAGTGGGCACACTGGGAGCCCACGGGAGGGAAGGCCAGGGCGGAGGCGGGCAGGGCGGAGCCAGCCCTGCTCTCTGGCCCGGGAGTTAATGTGGACCCTGGACACAGTGGAAGCGCTGACCCGGCTGCGGCTTTAGAGTGAGAACACTGGCGAGGTCAGAGCCGCCTGACCCCCAGCGAGGTTAACCAGATCAAAGACTCCGCTGATTGCCCAGACCACTGTGCCCCTAATGACTGTAAAATTGGAGTTTCCACCCGCATCGCATTGGCCTAGCTACCTCTTCAGATAGCCCTGGAACAGGGGTGAGAGCCACCAAGGTGGGGGCCCCTCAGCCCTACATCTCACCAACTTGGTGACCTCACTCTTCCTCCTGAATTGTTCTCCTGGGACCACCCCCACCCACCCACCCACCCTTCCCGGAGCATCCATCACCCCTCCTGCCTGCCCTGTTCTGTTTTAACTGGTTAAAGTGTTGAGTCAATAGGTAAAGAAGTTTTAAAGAGCCTCCTTCAGATGCTTTTGTTTTGCCTATCGTGACACTGAGGCTCGCCCATTGTGGAAAGAGAGAAGAGCCTGAAGGAGAAGGTACAGACCATCCCAGAGAGAAGCTCCTGCTGACGGTCTTAGTGTATTTCATCCCCACCTTCTCTCTATGCGCTTGTTGTTACATCCTAAG
>NW_005871213.1:1799044-1824216 GCF_000147115.1 Myotis lucifugus | reverse complement strand
TTAAGTGGGTGCCTTATTTGGGATATGCTCTGGTTGGCTGTGATTGGTTGTTCCTAGGTTCAGATTTCTTAACCTTGAGGCAATACAGGCTTAGGTTTTGGTTTGCTTACTAGGCTACTAAGGCATTAGAGCCACCTCAGTCTAATGGCCTTTATTATATTGGCTATTTACTAATTATTTCTTTTGTATTAATCTTATCTTTTAAAACAGACTATGTGGAGAAATGCTTAGAGTTTGGTGTTGAGGGGGGAGGGGTGAAAGTCAAGTCTCAGCTCTACCTCCAGTGGCTGTGTGGCCTTGGGCAATCCTCAATTTTATCATCTGCAAAATGCAAACAATCATAGTAGTTATCTCTTTGGGGTTGTTGTTAGGATGAAATAATGTACTGGAAAGCAAAGGAGCTCTCAGAGGTTATTGGGGCTGTGTCAAAAGGACACAGGAGCCAAAAAGGATTGTCCTTGACCGAAAATGACACAATTTGAGCACGGAAAAAGAAAAATAGCAAAAAGGAATGAAAAGTTAAATACAGGGCTGGGCGAAAGTAGGTTTACAGTTGTGAGTACACCAGAAGAGTTTTTATTCTTGTATTATTATTATCTATTTATTATTTATTGCATTATTTATGTGTATTATTGGTCTTCTTATTAGTGTTATAATTTCATATCCTTACCTATGGTTTATCTTTTAGGTAACAAAGCTATTGTAATAACCATAACCCACTTGTCTTTTGCCATAGGAACAGCTGTAAACCTACTTTTGCCCACAGATTTATGAAAAATCTGTGAGTTCATAACAACGTTTTAAATCTTATTATTCACCTCAGGTGTTGTTGGGGCACAAAGTAATTCTGACAAAAGTGATAAAAAAGGAGAAAGCTAGCATTTTAGAAGTGAATTCAAGGATATAGCACATTTTTCTCATATTAATTTGTTAGCACAGAGTAGGGATTCAATAACATTATGCTTTACTAGGTAATAAGAGTATGAGTTTCTTGAGAGCAGGAAATGAATCGTGTTCTTTTTTTAATTGTGTGTTCACCACCCCAATTCAAGTCTCTTTCTATCAGAATCATCTTCTTTCTAATTCCTTCTTTCTTTGGATGAATTATTTCTAGTTCAGCAGTGACCAGTTTGTGCTTAGGCTCTGAGTAGGTGCCCAACAAATATTGATCAATTCCCATCTCCGAATCCACAAAAGTCTCCCAATGTCACATTCTTCTACCTCTGGCTTTTTAAAAGGCAAGATGAGAAAGTCTCGCAGGCAGAAGGCAAGGGCTCTGGGAGGCCACACTTTGATCCAGGCCGGCGAGTCCCTCCCTCCTCTCTCAGCCTCACTTCTTTAACAGAAGCAGGGGAAGGAGTCTGCTTTAAAAAACCCGATCATTAGAGCTAAAAGGGACCCTTGCAAACACCCCACCCAACCCCCTCGTTTACAGATGAAGCAACTGAGGCTCTGGGAGGTTAAGTGACTTGCCCAAGATCACAAAGCCAGCGAGGCTCCAGCTGGGGCTCTTTCTGTGCAGCAAGTCACTGAAAAAGACATTCAAAGCCCAGTTTTAAGATTGCTGAGATGGACCTGCTGAGGCAACCAAGCTCAGCCCTGTTTCTGCAGAAAGGAAGAGGACGAGAATGGCTTCGACAACTCTGCACAATACCTGTTCCCAGGTGCGGTTCTGCACAGCATTTGGAATGCCATTTGTGGAAATGTCATGGCGGTTTCAAGGGGGGTCATAGCTTCTCTAATGCTCTTGGGCCAAAGGGCCACATCACATGTTCTTAATGGGCCTGGCCTTCCCAGGTCATAGGGGAGCTGTTAATCCCTAACCTCACCCCAGCCTGGCCATGGGTACCAACCCCAACACATCCAGAGCACGCTCGTACTAAATATCCTTCCCACGCTTTCCCATCTCGAAACGGTGCCATCCACTCAGCTATGAGGTCCAACATCTGAAAGTCATTTTGGCCCTGTTCCTATGTCTGTATGTCTAGGTGCCCTCCATCTGCAAATCCCATTGGCTCTTCCACCAAAGCACACCTGGGGTCTGATGGCCCCATCTTTCTTCACTGCCACCACCCTAGCCCAAACCACGGTCTTTTCAGACTTGGGCTGCACCTGGAGCCTCCTAACTGTTCTCCCTGTAGTCACTGCTCAACCGAAAGCCTCCATGTAAACCAGATCAGAGCCCTTCCTGCATCAAAGCCTCCAGTGGCTTCCTATCGCACTTCAGATAACACCGGCAGCATCTCCAAAAGGCCCTCAGAGCCCAGACCCCTGCCTCTCCAAGCTCCTGGCCAGGCCCCTCCTCTCGGTGATCGTACACCAGCCTCCCAGCCTTTCTGTCCCTTGAATACACCTGGCAAGCTCTTCACAGGACTGATGCCCGGTCATCCCTCTGGACTCAACTCCGGTGTCAACTTTGCTGAACGCCCTCTGAGCCCACCCCACCCTGGCCACACTACACCTTTGCTGTTTCCCCTTCCTTGTGACACTTACTACTGTTCTTCCCAGCATGGACCCTTCTGCATGTGTGTCTGTCTCCGCTTTCTAGTGGGCTTTCCATGAGGACAGGACTTGTCTGTCTTTCTCAGGGAGGCACCCTCTGTCCCTCACACATCACAGGTCCCAATAACAATTGGTTGAAGGTATGGGTTGAGATGGGTTGAGCTTCTATGGGCCAACAAACAGAAGACTAACTTTAAGAAAGCTTCCCTGGCCATTTCCAGGGCCCCGCCGGACCCTGATGGTTTATCGTCCTGGTTCTCCAACCTGGCTACACATTGGAATCACAAGGCAGTTTTGAAAACCACGAATGCCTGGGGTCCATCCCCAGCCAATCAGATTTAATTTGTCTCTAGTGTGCTTGGAGATTGGAAATATTTAAAGTTCTCCAAGGGATTCTACAGTGCTGATAAGGTTGGAAACCACTGGTCTCCACCTCGTAAGCCACAGCAGGCAGAAAATGCTCTTGGTCCAGTGTGCGGAGAGGAAGGACAAGAGCAAAGACAGGAGGCAACATTATTTGAATCTCTATTATATGCAAGGTCCCATAATAGGCCATTGTATATGCTCTTTCATTTAACTTGGAAAGCAATACTGTGAGAAGGGCATTATTTATTCCATTCAGGTAACAAATGCATAGTGTTTACCATTACTCTAAGCCAGGGGTCCTCAAACTACGTCTCGCGGGCCACATGCAAATACAAATATTGTATTTGTTCCCGTTTTGTTTTTTTACTTCAAAATAAGATATGTGCAGTGTGCATAGGAATTTGTTCATAGTTTTTTTTTAAATATAGTCCGGCCCTCCAACTGTCTGAGGGACAGTGAACTGGCCCCCTGTTTAAAAAGTTTGAGGACCCCTGCTCTAAGCTCTTTACGCTATTAACTAATTTAATCTTCATAGCAAACTCAGGAAGCAGGAAGTATTATCATCCTTATTTCTAGAGAGGAAACTGAGGCACAGAGAGGTGAAGTGGCACGCCCAAGATCTGTTAAGTATCAGCACCATCAGTATCCAATCTATTTCCAGTCCAACAGCATAGCCTCTGTGCTATCCTGCCTCCATTACTATCGCTACTTGATAAAGAAATTGCAGGTTAAAGACATAACTTGAAGTCACAGGTAGATGTTTACAGCATCTTTATTCATAACTGCCCAAACTTGGAAGCAACCAAGATGTCCTCCAGTAGGTAAACAGACACACAACCGTGGTGCATCCAGACAATGGAATATTACCCAGTGTCCAGGGCTAAAAAGAAATGAGCTATCAAGCCATGAAAAAGCACAGATGAAATTTAAATGCATATGCCTAAGTGAAAGAAACCAATCTGAAAAGGCTACATACTATAGAATTCCAACCACGTGACATTCTGGAAAAGGCAAAACTATGAAGACAGTGCAATGATCAGTGGTTGCTAGGCTTTGGTGGGGGAGGGAGGGATGAATAGTTGGAGCACAGAGGATTTTTTAGGGCAGCGAAGTACTCAGTATGATACATAATAATGGATACATCTAGAAGACATTTGTGCAAACCCGTGAAATGTACAACACCAGGAGGGAGTCTTATTGCAAACTATGGACTTTGGCTAATAATGTGTCAATGTAGGTTCACCAGTTGTAACAAATGTACCATTTTGCTGGGGATATTGATCATGGGGGAGGCTGTGCATGTGTGGGGGCAGGGAGTTTATGGGAAACTTCTGGACCTTCCTCTCAATTTTGCCGTGAACTTAAAACTGCTGTAAAAATAAAGCCTACTTAAGAAAAAAAATATTGTGTGGCACATGCAATCACCTCATCCAATTTTATATCCCGTTCCCCAGACTTTGCATGCAGACGCATCTAGTACTACCACCCCCTTAGACTCAAAAGTTTTGTGAACAGCGATCGCATAATTCACTGCTTCTTATTCTCCCAAAAATCTGGCCACGTTGCTAAGGGCCCAGTAGATGCTTAAGAAACAGTTGTTTAAAATTGGAGGGGTGCTCAAAATTAATGGGGTCAGATTCATTTCAAGTACACATGGTATATATAAATAGGCTCGCTGCCTAACAGTTGTTCTTTAATAAAAAAAGATTAGAATGACTTGCAATTAACACATCGAAGCACCAGCTGATAGTACCCAGCTCTCTGCTCATTAGTGGACCTTCCTTCTTTATATATAAATGAGGGTCTGCGGTTTGTAAAGAGCTTTTGTAAAATTGTAATCCTAATAATGGTTTTAATAATCGCATTAATATGATCATCATAATGATCAATATGATAGTGGGCAGTTCTCTGACCAGTGAGAAAAATATGATTCCGATTCCACAGAAGGTAATCCAGTTTTCGAAACTGATGTCCTTTCTTCTTTCATTCCATATTTAAATTCCATCTGAGATGTTTGCTGATTGGACCTGTCCCGTGTGGCTCAGTAGTGAGCTTCGACCTATGAACCAGGAGGTCACGGTTCGATTCCTGATCAGGTCATATGCCCAAGTTATGGGCTTGATCCCCAATAACAGGTGTGTGGGAGGCAGCTGATCAATGATTCTCTCTCATCATTGATGTTTCTCTCTCTCCTTCTCTGAAATCAATAAAAAATAAATTTTTAAAAAAGAAGAAGAAAATGTTTGCTGATTGAATAACATCAGGGCCAGTTTAGACACCAATTATGCACAATCTGCGTTATTTCAGTCTCCCCGGCAGGGTGTGCAGCAGCTAGCACCAGGCTCTCTGTTTAGGGAACATGCTTCTCACAGCTCTGCTCTGTCCACACGCCAGACAGACAGACCCCCTGAAATCACTGCCTCCCAGCTGGGGGGGATTCCTCCACATGCCCGGCATGGTCTTACCACTCTATCCCACTTCTCTGTTGACGTTTCCTCAAGGCTGTGAGGACTTGGCTGGTCACTAACCCTCTCTGAACCTCAGCTGCCTCCTGCCACCTAATAAGCATTTCGAACCCAGTAAAATATTACTAATTTAGGTTGGGTTCATTAAGAATTTGCTTTTTCCTTTGAAGCGCAGTTTGCTAGCCTCTAAAAGTTGGCCTAAGTAAATGGAAGTATGACTATGCTTATACTCTGCAAATATTTTCTTATTTATGATCTCATTTGAGCAAAGGCCTTTAAGAGAGCTAATAGGGATGAGGACACTGAGGTTCAAAGAGACTGAGCGATTTATGGAAGCCATCCTGCCAGTAAGACAGTATGAGGTCAAAACCACTTCTGCTGGGTCCATACCTTCTCCTCTGTGTTTGGCTGCAGTGACTCTGGTTTTGTTATTAATTTAACAGACACATCTTAACCCCCAGGTTCCATATCCCCACTGGGAAAACCCGGAATATCAGCGGGTTTGCTGAAATTCTCTCTTACACATTGAAGAGCGTACATAAGTCACTAGTATTTCATTTATTCAGAAGGTGTTATGAGTGCCCTAGCCGGTTTGGCTCAGTGGATAGAGTGTCAGCCTGGGGACTGAAGGGTCCCAGGTTCAATTCCGGTCAAGGGCGCCTACCTCGGTTGCAGGCTCAATCCCTGGCTTCTGGTCAGGGCACGTGTGGGAGGCAACCAATCGATGTGTCTGTCTCTCTCACATCGATGTTTCTCTCTCTCTCTCCCCCTCCCTTCCACTCTCTCTACAAATCAATGGAAAAATATCCTTGGGTGAGGATTAACAATAGGTAGATAGATGATAGATAGATAGATAGATAGATAGATAGACTGATAGAGTAACATTTAAAAAAAAAAAAAGGTGTTATTAGTAATACAGTGGACACCAGGAAGTTCTTTCATGGTCAGTGTCCTTGGGTGGCAGGCGCAGGCCTCGGCTCCAGACCCTGTCAGTGCAGGTCCTACGTATCCCATAGGCAAAGCTAACGAACCTTTATTGCAGGATCGCTGGAGCCAGCCGCTGTCCTGGGCTCTGTCTCTACGCTAGAGGATATGGCAGCCAGGTTGGTGCACTTTCAAAGGTCAGGGGCAAAGGTGTCAGGGGTCTAAAGGCAAGTCTTCCCAACTCCTCACCCCGGCGGAGTCCCTGGTGAGAGGGGATGCTAGGACCTCGGGGATTGCTTTGAAAAGCTTTGGGGAGGGAGGCCCTGTGGGAAATGCCTGGAACTCTCTCAAATTGGCTCCATTTCAGACCCCCAGGACCAAGAAAGCATTCAAAGGGGAGTCCTGAAGGAGCCATTTATATGGAGATCGTCTTGGGGGGCTGTTCAGAGCTTGGACGCAGTCCACGGCTAACAGGGCTATTTCTGTTCCAACCAGAAGACGCCTAACCATCTCTGGCTTCCACCCAGTTATAATGGCTAAATACACCCACTTTAACAAGAAAGGAAAAGAAAGAGAGAGAAAAGAGAACGGGGTGGGGAGCGCACACACACTAGAAAGAAAATGTAGTCAAGGAAGAAAGAAAAGGAGACGTGTGCTTCCTTTCTTGTGGAGCGTCACAGCTGGAAAGGACCTCACATCTTAGCTCACCCAGATGTTGGGAGTTATCGGATCCTGATTCCTACTCAAGGGTGAGCGATGGACAATGAATGAATGGTCTGGTGACCCATTAAAAACCAATACACACTCCCTCCCAAACTGGACTTCTAGGTACACCTGGGAGCCTGAGGACACAACCCAGGGGCTTCCATCATGGACAGGGTCTCCTTCCCTCCGCTTCTCCTTCCCCCCATTCCTCCTCCTCCCCAAATCCAGAGGGCAGAGGGAGCAGAGAGCTCAGGAGCTGGAGAATGTTGAGTATAAATCCTAGCTCCACTGGGTCTCAGTTTTCTGTGTGTGTAAAATGGGAATGAAAATGTCTACCTAGGGAGGTCCTTGTCCGGATAACATAAGTCAGTCGCTGTTAAGTGTCAGCCACGGAGAAATGCTAAACACCTTTCTTGCAGAGACTTCCCATGGGGTTCCCTGCAGAATGTGCGTCACTGGAAGTTTTCAGGAAATCAAGTCCCATTTTACGTATTTATTTTTTTACTGTTTGATTTTTAGAGCAAGAGAAGAAAGGAGAGAGAGTGAAACATCAATTTGTTGTTCTACTTTTTTATGCACTCATTGGCTGATTCTTGTATGTGCCCTGGCGGGGGATTGAACCTGAACCCGAACCCTTGGTGTATTGGGGCGATGCTCTAACCCACTGAGCATCTGGCCAGGGCCTAGAATCCCATTTTAGATCCTCACCTTCTTACCCAAAACTGATTGAGAGTCCTGCTGAGGTCAGGGTCATGTGGAGATGGTGGGAACTGAGTACCTCATTAAGCATTAAATTGAGAAGAGAATAGAAGAGGAATGTTTCTAAGGAGGGGGGATCATCTCCAAAAAAGTAAGAAATCACAGAAATGCCTGGGCAGACAATGGGGTCTGCCGTGGGTTTGTCTTCTAACAGTAAAAATGTCAGGGTGCCTCTCCGAGTAGTTAGCACAGCCATCAATAGGGCCGGCTGACCTAATGATTAACTAATTGATAACAAAGAGTTCCTAAGTGCGATCTCCTCATTAGAAACCTTTGTGATATCGATCAGCTAAGCAGGATTTCTGCAAGTATTTAGGCTCCTCGGTGGCAGCTTTTCCTCCCTGGTTCCCCCTAAGATTTTTTTTTTTCTTTTCTTTTCTTTTCTTTTTTTTTTTTTTTTTTGTAAGTAGGTCTGACGCTGTCTCCAGAAACCCGAAGCCCCCAAGGTGTGTGCAGGTCACCGGTCCCTTCTCCTCCTGGGACACGGCCCTTCCTGCCTCGCTCTGGTTCGTTTCCCCCTGAGCACATTGTTATCAACTCTTTCTCTCTCTCAGCAAGGCCTACAGACCAATGCTTCTTGAACCTTAATGTGGACTCATGGGGTATTTTGTTAAAATGCAGGTTCTGGTTGGGTGACTATGGGGTGGTGACCACTCTCCTGCATTTATTTTTTTTTCTTTTTTAAAATATATTTTTATTGATTTGAGAGAGGAAGGGAGAGGGAGAGAGAGATAAAAGCATCAGTGATGAGAGAGAATCATTGATCAGCTGCCTCCTGCACGCCCCCCACTGGGGATCGATCCCAGAACCTGGGCAGGTGCCCTGACCGGGAATTGAACCATGACCTCCTGGTTCATAGGCCCAGGCTCAACCACCAAGCCACGCCGGCTGGGCCCTGCTCCTGCATTCCTGACCAGTGCTCAGGTCGTGCCCGCGCTGCGGGCCCGCAGACCACACTGGGAGCAGCGCACTTGCTGGGAAGGCACTTGCTGCCCACCTGCTCATTACAACCCAATCTCCTTGGGAGAGGAACACTGAGCTCAGGAAGCTCCTAATTGATGGGATTTCCTCGGTGCCTCCCTCCTTTTTGGGGAGCCGACAACCATCTCTGGCGCTGGCATAGCAACTTACTGTTCGCAGAGCCACTTCCTGTCTGTCTTCTCATTCCTCTTCCACGTGCTGCACCGTGTGAAGTAGTTCAAGGAGGCCTTTTCTTTCCATTCATCAAAGGAGGCAAGTGAGGCTCAGGGGGGTCCCTATGTTCCACGCAGCTCAGGTCTGTGTGGCATCGAAAAGCTGCCTCGCCTCCCCCATGCCTATCATCACCACTAGCTCACAGCCCACAGATCTGGTGGTCTCTGGCCTGGAGCAGAGGGAAGAGGCAGAGGGAGGTCCTAGTGTGCCCACTGGACGGCGGAAGTCATCCCCGCCAGGGCTCCACTCTGGCATCAGCCTGTCTTCTCAGGAGCTAAGCGCACCCCTACCCCCACCCCCACTCCCATCCCCCCGCCCCATACGTTAAAATAGCCTGCAAGGGCCTGGCTGGCGTGGCGCCGTGGTTGAGTGTCGACCTATAACCCAGGAGGTCAGGGTTCAATTCCCGGCATGCCAAGGTTGCAGGAGGCAGCCAATCAATGACTCCCTCTCATCATTGATGTTTCTATCTCTCTCTCTCCCTCTCCCTTTCTCTCTGAAATCAATATATATATATATATATATATATTTTTTTTTTTTTTAAATAGCCTGCAAGGGTCTTGTGCCTCAATGCTAGGCATCCTGCATATTATCTATACTCGCTTTTCCTAACAATCCTGAAAGATACAATTTGTTATTCTCTCTCTTGCAGTTGAGGGAAGCTCACTTGTTTACTCAATATCACACAGTAAATGACAGGGCAGGATTCATAGTCTGGGCCCCCCCTCCCCCACCCCGCCCCGCCCCTCATGTCTGTTCCTATGGTAACCCGTTTGCATCGCTTAAAGGTATTGCTTGTACTCTTCATCTCCACGTCCCCCACGTCACGGGGCCTGGGAAGGCACTTGAAATGTCTGTTATGTTCCAGAAACATCTGCTGCATAGAATTACGTTAAATTGAACGGAACACTGATTTATAATACATTGTATTTCAATAGTTTATTGCCTCCTGAAGTGACTTGGAAATAAGAACACAGCGTTTTGTACTCTGAAGTTAGCACAACTTGATGCTCGTGAACTTGCTACAGAGGAAATGTTACAAATGGAAGTAGTTACGAGCAGGGCGGCTGAGGTACCATAATTATTTGTTTCTGTTTTGTACTTTCTCGTGGGTAAAAGTTCCAACCTGCGCACAAGTGTATTTCTCCGTTTTTATTTCATCCTTAGCAATAATAAATATAAATAATAATCATCACTACTCTGTTTTAAGCACCTATTATTTGCCAGGTACTGCATTAGGCTTGCATTCTTGTGCTTAATCCTTACAAAAAGCCTAGAAAGTAGGTGTTATTCTCTTTAGAACTTTGGAAGTGAGCTTAGCAAGCTTAAGTGCCCACCCCGAGTCAGATCCCCGGCAGGAGGGACTCCATCCTTCCTCTGACTTTGTCTCTCCTTTGTTTGTGCAACCACATCTTTCCAATAATGATGCAAAGTTTGTTTGAATATGAGATCAGCCCTAGCCGGTTTGGCTCCGTGGATAGAGCATCGGCCTGCAGACCAAAGGATCCCGGATTCAATTCCGGTCAAGGGCGCGGACTTTGGTTATAGATTCCTCCCTGGCCCGGGCTCTGGTCAGGGCTCAAGCAGGAGGCAACCAATCGATGTGTTTCTCTCACATTGATGTTTCTCTCTGTCTTTCCCTCTCTCTTCCACTCTTCCTAAAAAAATCAATGGAGCCATAACCGGTTTGGCTCAGTGGATAGAGCGTCGGCCTGCGGACTGAAAGGTCCCAGGTTCGATTCCGGTCAGGGCCATGTACCTTGGTTGCGGGCACATCCACAGTAGGGGGTGTGCAGGAGCAGCTGATCAATGTTTCTCTCTCATCGGTGTTTCTAACTCTCTATCCCAGGGGTCCTCAAACTACGGCCCGAGGGCCACATGCAAATACAAATATTGTATTTGTTCCAGTTTTGTTTTTTTACTTCAAAATAAGATATGTGCAGTGTGCATAGGAATTTGTTCATAGTTTTTTTTTTTTTAACTATAGTCCGGCCCTCCAACTGTCTGAGGGACAGTGAACTGGCCCCCTGTTTAAAAAGTTTGAGGATCCCTGCTCTATCCCTTTCGCTTCCTCTCTGTAAAAAAAAAAAAAAAAAAAAAAAAAACAATAAAATATTTTTTTAAAAATCAATGGAAAAATATCCTCAGGTGAGGATAAAAAAAAAAAAGAAAGAAAGAGAGAAAATGAGATCAAACTGACTCATTGAAATCACCAACAATAGTTAGATTGTTTTCTCGTGTTTGTGGTTTCCCGTTCTCCACTCCTTCCCAGCCTCATACCCACCCATGAAACAGACATGACGATTCCTAGGCCAGAGAGGAATAAGCTGAAGCCTGGAGAAGGGTTATCATCACCCGAAGCCACCCAGATTCAGCTCCCAAAGACACCCCCTCCCGTGGAGGTCTGCTCCCCGTGACAACCAGTTAACCACGGCACATCGTTCCATTTGGGGTTTCACCAGATTGTATTGCTCTTGGCCCGAGTCCATGCAAGGCTTGCGGTGAGTGAAAACAAGGGGCACAAAGTCGTTCAGAGAGAGTCGGGGGGGGGGGGGGAGCAAATATGTTCCTGAGCATGAACATATTAACATTTTGGACCTAATTTTATACAAAGCCATCACCCAAATCCCTCACTCACAGTCTCATTCATTCAGCTGAAATACTTGTTGAAAGAATGAAATGCGGCACCTGGCGGGAATTTTGCCCTGACTTTCCAAAAGGCGAAAGGAAAGCCATCATAAAGCTACATTCGAGTCTGGCACAAACTGTCGGTCATTTCCCTTTGATAGAATTGATCCTCGAGGAATGACTTCCCCGCGTTCCTGGCACAGTTTCAGACGTGGAGAGCGGAATAGAAATACCGAGGGAGAGCCTCTCGTTCAGCGGGTCGCTGGTCTCCAGTCCATCGATAGCTGCCTCTGATGCAAAAACACAGTCTGCAAACACGGCCAGAAACTTGGGTCTCGGCTCAGGAAGGGGAACGCCCAGTACCGAGGCGGGGGACCCTATCATCGCCTCCTCAGCTGCCTCGCACTGCCCAGGTGAAGGGCGGAAGGAAGACCAAGGAGCTCCTCTCTCCCTCCCTTTATCCTCAGCACCTGATGGGGTGCGTGGTGATGGCACCAATAACCCAGCTGTTGGCTGGATGGTACAGGAAGGCGGTGGGCGGGAGGAAAGGGAGCCTCCATGGTCCCACGGGGAGAGGAGAGGACATGGCAGGAAGTGGAGAGCTGTGAGCCGCCAGGAGGGATGTGTGGCAGCCTAGACTAGCGTGGGACCTCGGTGCACCGGGCAGGGCAGGGCAGGGCGGGGTGAGGGCGGACCCTGGGGGTTCCATGCCAAGCCAGAGAGAGAGCTTGGCCTTTATTCTCTAGATGGCCATCATGGCTCACTGACATTTTCAGGGAGAGGCACACATGGAATTGTGTTTTTGAAGCAGCGTTCTGGCTGCAGTGGGGGTGGGGGGAATGGGTTGGTGGGGGGAGGAGTGGCTAAGGGTGGAGGAAAGGAGCCTCCAGACCAGCCAGGGGGAGGCCGGAGAGCACCAGGCCTTGGTGCCTTGGATGCTAAGGGAGCTAGAGGAGGGGTGGGGGGGAATCCAGGCTGACCCCAGATGTCTCCTGCAGACGACACAGGGGGCAAAGCAGGTTTAAAACCGTGCCGGGAGGAACAAGAGAAATTGCTACTTTCTGTTGCTTTTCTGTTGCCCTTTCATTTCGTCTGGACAAGAGAGGCAGCAGTTCAATGACGCCTTTCTCTTTGCAGCCACGCTGGTCATTCCCGCAGGCGGGCAGTGGCGGGAGCTGCCGGGGGCGAGGCCAGCGTATTAGCAAACACGGGGCTAAAGCAGCCAGTGCTTGCTCAACAGCGAGCGCGGAGCCGGCCCGGCACCTGCCGTGTGCCATGCCCGACGCCGGGGTCCCTGGGGCCTGGCCGCTCGCTCACCCGGGAGCTGTTTCCAAACCAAATGGGATGGAGAAGAACAGTGAAGGTTGCGTCCCACGGGCAGAGGTCGGGGACTGGAGGACTTGCTGAGAGACTTCCTCCAACTTAAACCAGAGAGTTTGTCTTTTATTACAGTGATTTTTTTAAATTTTTATTTTGTAAGTGGGTTTTCTTTTCTTTTTTTTTTTTTTTTTCCAGTTTCAAAACAGCTGCAACCCGCCTGTAGCATTTCAATGGCATGGAGGTTCCTTGTCTTCCCTAGATCAGCGGTTCTCAACCTGTGGGTCGCGACCCCTTTGGGGGTCGAACGACCCTTTCACAGGGGTCGCCTAAGACCATCGGAAAACACATATATAATTCCATATTGTTTTTGTGATTAATCACTGTGCTTTAATTATGTTCAATTTATAACAATGGAATTGGGGGTCACCACAACATGAGGAACTGTATTAAAGGGTCGCGGCATTAGGAAGGTTGAGAACCACTGCCCTAGACCTTCTCTCTGTGTGTCTTGGACACTGGGGCCCCAACGGACACCACCCCCTCCACCCCACCCCCCTCCACATGACCAGAAGCTGGAGCAAGCAAATGCCACCGGTGAAGGCTGTCTCCACAGATCTCTCCACGTTCCTGGGGGCTCCGCATGTCTTAGAAGCCCCTCCCTTCCCACCACCACCCTGTCCGGAAGGGAAAGCCCAGGACTTCCTTCCTCTCTCCCATCTCTCTCCTCCCTGGCTTTGTCTCTGTCTCTGTTTAACCCTCATTCTGTCTCAGCAGCCCCTCTTCCTCTGTCTCTGTCTCTCTATGTCTCTCTATCTCTCTCTGTCTTTATCTCTCAGTCTCACCTCTCAGTCTCAGTCAGTCTCTCAATCTCTGTCTCTCTTTGTCCTCAAGCTCGGTCCGTCTCTATCTCAATCTCTCGGTCTCTTAGTCTCTCTCTCTCTCTCTCTCTCTCTCTCTCTCTCTCTCAGACTCTTTCTTCCTCTCTCTTTTCAAATTTCAAAGCGCCCCCTTGAATGGCTGACTATTCAGGGCCGGCAGAATGAGGCCTCTCTGGGGCTGGGCTGCAGTCAAAGCCGCGCACACTTCTAAGGGGCTGCAGCCGGTGGAGCGGGGTGCGGGCGGGCGGTGGGGGTGGCGGGCGGCCCTGGGCCGGACTGGCCATCTGTATGCAAATGTCAGCAGCCCCAGCAAACCTGCCTCGGCCTGGCCGGCCGGCGGGCCATCCGCACAGCAATTATCAGTGTACATGGGCCTTTGTGCCGCAGCCCGGCTTTGTGGGTGCCGGGGCTGCCCGGCACCTGCACCGCAGCCGTGGCAGATGGCAGGACTTGGCAGCAATATGGAAGCTTGCCTGAATGTGGCCGGGCCACAAATGGACATCTTTTATTCCTTCCTGGGGGTGGGAGCTGCAGAGAGGGGATTAGCGCTAGATGACCAACCATTCACGCACCGGGCAAATATTTCCTGAGTGCCTACTATGTGCCCTCCACCAGAGTGAAGGAGGACAGAGAAAACCTGGGACAGAGCTACTGAAAACTGCTAGGTATAAAATTGGTGAGGGGGGTTGGGAAAAGTCTCTTCATTCCTGGCGACTGGGGACGTGGTGGCCCCCTAGAGCTCCTCCTTGCCCAGCCCCCCACAGAGCCCACCCCCTGCCTGGCCCCGTGTGCCCACACTGTGTGTGCTGCTAGAAGGCCAAGGTCCGAGTGCTTTCTCCCCGCGAATGTGTGTTGTCTCAAACCCCAGCTGAGAGGGCCTCTGCCCAGGGCTTCAGATGAAGGCAGGAAAGGGCTGTTTCCCAGTCCATCTGCCCTCGGGTGGGAAATCACTCGGTCCCCTGCAGAGATCGGGTGTATCACCGATCTGGTGGGGGACACCTTGCCCCCAAGATGCCTGTGCTAAGTGGTGCTGCACAGTCTGGAGGCCTTGCCAGAAGCACCAGCTACAATCCCGCAGCCGTTCTGCACTTGACAAAGGAGGAAGCTGATTCAGAAACGGTTACTGAAGACGGGGTCTCAGGCTGAGCTGAGAGGGGAAACCCAGACTAAACCTGGTCTCCGGGCCCCGGCATTGAGCTGATGGGGCTGCTCTTTCCTTCACGTGACCGTTCCAGTGCCGGGCTATTTAGAGAAAACCTTCAGGCAGGGCCTAAAGATCCTATTTTACTTCCAGATAATGTGTGCAGCTGTCCCTGTCCCTCCACATACCTGAGCCACACTCCGTCCCTGACCCTCTCTCTGCCAATCTCTTACCCCACCCGCCCCTGGTTCTCACCCCAGCTCTCGTCCTGTCATTGGTTTGTAGCTGTTTGCTCAGTTGTGTTTGCCATGAACTCTCTGGATACCTAGGGACAGTGAGCTGAGGCTGCTTTTAAACCCAGCACAGCTCTGTTCCCCGTAGCGGAGCAAGCCGCGTGCCCGAGAGCCTCCCCCGTCGCTGGCCTTATTCCTTCCTTCCGAGAAAATCCGGTGGGGGGGGGGGGTGGGAGTGGGGGGGAGTGACAGTACAAACACTACAGCGGCGAGAGTAGCAGGACACACACAGACAGGGAGAAAGGACAGACTGCTCTGTGCAATCAGATGCCTGGCCAGATGTCAGTTTTTGAAAAATAGAAAGCAGTGTGTGTGTGTGTGTGTGTGTGTGTGCGCGCACATATGTGATGAATAAGAGAGAATGGGACTGGGAACCAGAAGACGAGTTCTAGGCTCAGACCTGCCAGGAACCAGCCATGCTGCATTGGACGTCAATCAAGTTATCTGGGCCACATCAGAAAATGCAAGAGCTTGGATGAGATGCTTTCTGTGCTTCTATTGTCGTACGTGCACAGAATCACACAGACACGTGGGTGTTAACATAGCTAAGCGACGCAGATATACACACCGCCTCAATCACCCGTTCAGTCTCCCCATCTTTCCAACGGGGCTGAGCCATCAATTTTTCCAGTGTTCTCTAGAAGAGAGAGTTTATCATGGCTGTCTCATGTAGATGTTTGATTTCAAAGAGTCAGAAGGGAAAGAAAAAAAAGAAGGAGGGAAAGAAGGAGCAAGGAAACCCTTTCAGACACACACTGGGTATCAGGCCTTGGACTCACAAGTTTCCCTCATGTAACGTATGCCATTAAATCCTAACAGCCCAGAAGGGCAGGTGGGCATTATTTTTATTATTTTTGTAGTAATGTAGTAATTGAGGGTCAAAGATGACTTCTCAAGGAGAGAGACTATAATCATCCACATACATTTTACAAATGAGAAACTGAGGCACAGAGAAGGTAAGTAACTTGTCCAAAATGTCTTGGCTAATCCAGAGCAGAATGGAGATTTGGCCCCAGGCAGTTTGGCTTTATATAACCAGGGCACCTTATAACTTCTCAAATATCCTCGCAGCAGCGTCCTGGCCTGCCACTCCCACCTACACACATTCACAATCATGCTTATCACCTCGTGTTCACACCACAAGCACACACCCACACGTGCACATGCACATTTAGAGTGCTTACTTTTCTACATCTCCAAATTCTTCCCTTTTTTTCGTTTTTAAGATGTTTAAAATTTTTAATATTATGTTTTTATTATCTACAATGAACATATTTTTATGATAGGAAAATGCATTTCAATTATCATCATAATAAAAGGCTAACATGCAAATAGTCATCACGCCATGACACCATAACAACTGATCAGCAGGGGACCTGAGGCCGCGCCCCCCGCCCAGTGAGGCTTGAGGGGAGTGGGGCCGGCTGGGTCTGGGTCTCGCCCAAAGGGGATGGGGCTAGCTGGGTCTCAGTCTGGCACAATTTCGAGGTACATGTGGGTGGGTGGGGACTTGACTCTGGGTCACATGGTGCACCCCAGACTCTGACAGGAGGGAGATTTTCATATACATTTTACTAATTTTCTTTCATCTATGACACTTCTATTATAGAGAAAGGGCAAATAGCAATATTAAAATATTTCCTCTAATTAATTCCCTCTTATGTGCATGAATTTCATGCACCAGGCCACTAGCTAAAATTATAAATGACAATTTGGCTGGGTATAGAATTTTTGAATCACAATTCTTCTCCCAGATTTTATAAATGTTCCATTGACTGCCTTTATCCAATGTTGCACAGAAAAGTCTGAAGTCTCCTTGATTTTTTTCCACTGTACTTATTGGGTTATTTTGTTTTTTTCTCTCTGAAGTTTTTTGATTCTTTTGTTATCTGTGGAATTCAATATTTGCAGTAGAATGTGTGAAAATGTTTGTCAGATTTTATTAAATCATTCTGATAAAGTTCACTCATAATTTCACAACTTACTTTAGTTTTAGAAAAAATTTATTCTGTACAATTTTGAATATTTGTTTCTGATTTGTTCTTTAGGCCCAGCTGTTATTTATTTTACAGTCCATGTGTACATCATCTTTACTCTGATCCATTTTTTTTTGTGAGTACAATATCTTCTTTTTTCCTCTGGAGTTACATTTCATTTATTTTTTTTCCAATATGATTTTGTATTAGTTTCAGGTGTACAGCATAGTGATAGATAATTATATACTTTACTAAGTGGTCCCCCCAATATTTCCAGTACCCACCTGGCACCATTCATAGTTATTATAATATTATTGACTATATTCCCCATGTTGTACTTTATATCCCCACTTCCATTTTTTGAAGGCCCAATTTATTTACCTCCTCCAAGAAGCCTTAGCCAACCCCCCAACCCCCACAACTTCTTCAGCCCTTTATTTCACTCACACGCCCTTGGCCCTTATGCCCTCGGTATACTCCACCATGTGCAGCATTGGCTCCTTGCAGGAGGCATCAGTTTACTCATCATGGGATCAACTCAGTGCCAAGCAGACTGCTCTGCGAGTTGACAGCACAAATGAATGAAGAGGTGATAGTATTTACAGTAAGCACTTTGCTTTCATTCCCACCCTGACTCGCTCCCAAAACAAAAACAATGAAAGGGTTTCACTCGGTGCTTTTTACTCACCTCTTAGAACGAGTGTGTTCTGTAGACACATTATCAATTTTACAGTCGATCCTCATTATTTGGGATTCCATATTTGCGTATTTGTCTACTCACTAAAATATATTTGAAATAACAACATCAATACTCATGGCACTTGTACAGTCATTCCTGAACTTGGGCAGAGTGGTGAAAAGTCTGAGTCACCCAATGAACACGTCCCCAGCTGAGACTGAACAGGGGACGCTCTGCCTCTTGTCTCAGCTCTCATACTGTAAGACCTGTCTTTCCTCGGCCCATCTACAGCTGTGGCTTTGCATTTGCGTGCTTTGTTGGGTGATTTTGTTGTTTAAGATGGCACTCTCGTGTTTCTAAGTGTGAGAAGGCTGCCATGTGCCTTATGGAGAAAATGCATGTGTTAGATGAGCTTCGTTCAGGCACAAGTTAGAGTGCTATTGGTCCTGAGTTCAATGTTAATAAATCAACAATATATATGCAATGAGGTGTCTTTAAACAGAAACACAGGTGAAACTAGGCTATGGATTGATCAGCTCACAGGAACCTAACCCTGTATTTTCCCAGGAACAACAGTTTAGTATTGTCTGACTCAATGTTTGTGGAGACTTTATAGAATATAACTATCATGTATAAGTTATGTACAATCACATATGCATATATGTATGTATGTAGATATATATATATATATATATATACACACACACACACACACACACACACACACACACATATATATATATATTCTTTCCTATCAACAGCAAGCATCATTTTAAATCATTTAAAAAAACATTAGAAAACCAACTTATCTTTTCTTTGTGAGTGATCAATAAGGAAAGGGTGACTATATCCTAAGAACCTATCTCCTAACCTCTGAGTTGCACAATCTCCTTTGAAGTTGAGTAGCTCTGAGCCAGCTTTGAAGCAAAGGAAGGCCAGGCCTGCCTCCTGATTCTGAACCCCCTTCTGTGGGAGGCCCCAGGACTGGACGTTCTTCGTAGAATCCTTGTGTGGCCTGCCTGGGGCTCCCATTGATCTCATTGCTAGGAAGCACTCCTGGCCAGGGCATGGCAGAAAAACTCCATGTAGACATGTCAGAGCCACCTGGCTCACTTGTCAGCAGGACTCCAGTCTACGCCGCTCTGAAAACCGGAGTCTGGAGTTAGAAAAACTCTAGCCAAAGCCATTTTCTGCCTTCCCGAAATAGCCCCTTGCAGACGGCTAACCTTGCTCCCCGAATCTCCTCCCTGACGGCTCACCTTGGTCCTCGGTGCTACAATTTCCTCCCTTTCCTGGCTAATCAGTTCTCAGCCCGCAAGGACAAAGCGTGGCTCTCGGCTGAATGACACCCATTCATGTCCCCCAACACTGTCATTAGACCCCCTTGGGCCAGCCTTCTTTGGTTAAATGATCCTCATTCATTGAACTTTTCCTCCTCTGACCTATATTGCTGCCCTTGTATCAATTTCCGGGCTCTTTTTCAGACTCCAGATGAAGAATGAGAAAAATGCTTCCCTCGTCCAGGGTCCTCTGACACCTCTCTTGTCCAGGTTCATCCTGCGAGTCAGCACACACCCGGCCCTCCTCTTAGAAAAGACACGACCGCCCAGTCCACATTCTTCATGTGGCTGCATCACGATTAATTCCTGAGATGTTCCAAGACTCCGAAGAAGCTCTTCTAAGAAGCTCGTTGCTATTAAGTACCTATGAAAGTTATATTAGGATAATATATTCAATTCTAGAAACCCCAGGTAAAGAGATGCTAATGATTATCCATATGATTCCCATACTTAAAACATAGGCACTCAGCAACTGTCACAACAGAGGGACGACAGAGCTATTTTCTAGGCCTAATTAATGTATTAAATACTCTCTCTTCCTATCTCCGTCCTCCGCTCCAACCCCCCTCTCCCCCACTTCCAAGACACAGCATGTACGTCAAGTGCTCTCAGATTAATTCATGCCACTTTGAGACATTATTCTAGGTTCTCTCTTCCAGGTGTAATTTACTGTAATCGCCTCAGAAATTGAAAGCCATTTTCCTGAAGCTGGGGAGTAGGCACTCATTTCCATCCCACGTTTCAAGCCCAAAATGACGCTCTGGTCCCCAGAGGTCAAACGGGAGGAGCGGTTGTCACTTGGCTCTGTTTCTCGCGCGGGATCTCAGTGTGTCAGGGCTGCCCCTGCAAACGTAGTGCTTGATCCTAGCTTTCTTCCCAGGCCATGGGATGATGGAAAACGTCCAGGGTTTGGCCACAATCTGAATAATAAAAGCCGATACTACGTGGGTAATATCACTGAGAGGAACCACAGTGTGGCGGCATGACCAGAGGCTGGCCTGGGAGAAATCGCTGAAGACCTGGGCTGTTCTGCCCAGAATGTTCGACTGCCTTCACATGCCCGGGGCTGTCATGTGGAAGAGGGTTTGGTCTCACCTGTGTGGTCTCCAGGGGAAGGAGCTGCCATCACTGAATTCCTACTGTGTGTCACTAGGCATAGTGTTTCCCTCCATCGCCAGCAGAACTCAGCAAGGCCAACATGATGATCCACATCTCCTGACTTCAGGAACTGAGGCTCATGGGGGTACAGGGCCCTGTGCACAGAAAAAGGGGGGGTGGCGGGTTGGAGGGAGCTGCTTCGGGAGGTCTCATGGCCTGGCCAGGGAAGGCCTGGAAGAAGTTCATGAGAATGCTGAAGGGGGATCCTGCAGGAATGAATGTGAGAATGCCGAGACTGACCAGCAGACCCTGAGCAAAGGATGAATGATTACTCTGACACAGGATTGCTGTGAAAGGGAGGGCTAAGGGACTGCCTGGCTAAAGGAACCAGACAGCCTCAATCACCTGCCTTGTTAGGCTTTCATTGTAACAGCAGTTTGAGATAAAGTTTATCTTTTAGATACAATCAGTAGGGTAAGTAATCTTGGGGGACACATGTGTTTGCAGTGTCCTTTAAGCAAGGACACCTAAAGATTAAACATAAAAATTCCAGTAAACACCCAAGGTTTTGCACGTGCACAGACTTGTTTGGAAAGGTGAAGGAATAATTAGGGACACCGCCTTCAGTACTCCCCTAAGTCAGAATTCCGATAAACAGGGTAGGCCGCCTTCAGCACACTTCCCTTTTCGGAATGTCCTCCTTACAAACTTTCCAACCGATTCTCCTGTGCTCCCTCACATGAGAAACCATCACTTCACCCTGGCCAGTGTGGCTCAGTTGGTTGGGCATTGTTCTGTGCACTGAAAAGTTGCCGGTTCAATTCCTGGTCGGGGCACATGCCCGGTAGCAGGCTTAATCCCCAGTAGGGGATGTGCAAGAGGCAGCCGATTGCTGTTTCCCTCTCACACTAATGTTTCTCTCTCTCTCCCTCTCCCTCTTTCTCTCTAAAAATCAATAAAAAGTACAAAAGCCGATTGCTGTTTCCCTCTCACACCAATGTTTGTCTCTCTCTCCCTCTTCCTCTTTCTCTCTAAAAATCAATAAAAAAGAAAGGAAGGAAGAAAGGAAGAAAGAAAGAGAAGCCATTCACTTCACGGAACACTTTCTGTCCTGAGAGTCACAACTGCGATGCTACCAAGTGCAGACCACCAGCAAGAAAGTGCATGAGCCTTTTAGTTTCTCCCATGGAAATCATTACGCAATAGCAACAGTGCTTGAGATGTCTGAGTGTCTGCTGGGCAATATGGTGGACATTTGCTAGTAACAACACTGCACCCACATTCTCAGTCCTCACCGGTCCCACCAACCAGTTCAAATAAGCTCTTGGCTTAAAGAGGCCAATTAGTCTTGGCAAGATCACACAGCTGGGTACGGGCAGGACAGCTCCAAGTCCACCAGATTCTGAGACGTGAACTGCCTCCCTGAGCAGATGTGAATGTTCACACCATGAGATGGAAAATAGTGTTCTCTAAGAAGTTAGACTCTGGAGTAAGACCTATATTCTAACCCCAGCTCCACCGCTCCCTGCTGTGTGACTTTTGGGAGGTTATTTAACCTCTCTGCACCTCGGCTTCCTCATCTGTGAAATGAAGATAGTTGTAAGCATGACCTGAGTTAAATCATTGAGATTTTTGCCTGATACATGGTCTGTCCTATACAAGTGTTAGTTATCGCAATTTGTTTTTAGCCGAGTAGGTCACACTGCTCAGAAGTAACTACAGAGAGCATGGCGAGAGAGCCCCCCTGACTCCCCAGGTTGTTCACCAGGACTGACCCTCACTTGTCCCATCTCTGCTGGAGATGGACCCAGAAGGACGTTCTGCAGACTGCTGGACCGCTCCTCCACGACCTTGAGTCCCAGATGTGCCTCTATAGGAACTTCTTGGTCTTGACTGCCCGTCCAATATGCACATTTCACCACTGACAGGCTCTGCAGAGGGCACTGGGGGCAGAAGAGCAATCTCTGGTCCCAGCTGAACTGCTCACTGAAACACAGAGGCAAATGGGGCGTTCCTAGCCAAGGAGTCCCTATTGGTGTGAAAGCAAGCAAAAGCGTACCTCCTCTGTGCCAAGCAGGAGGAAAAGATCAGCCATCCCATGTAGGTGAGCTATCATCACAGCAAGAATTAAAAATAGATGATGTCATTCATTACAAATACTAAGCAAGCACTGAACATCTATTTATGTTTGCTCAGCCCTGGATGTTCCTTGCACTTATGGGGGACAAAGGGCAGATGCAGAAAGAAGATCTAAGCGTAGACCGATAGAATACCAGCATTGCTGGGAAGAAGCTAGTATTGATGGAGCCCTACTCTGTGCTGGGCAGTTTACACGTCTCATCTGATGGAGTTGTCAGGACGGCGATGAGGCTGCTGAGGTTCAGATCTCCCAGGTCACTCTCTCCAGGTCTTACAGATGCAGGGACCAGAACTTGAATCAAGTTCAGCTGCAACTTCTACCTTCATCTCACTACAAAAGGCCTTCGGGCCACCCACTCCATGGCAATCACCCAGGAATATCCTTTGCAACAAGGGTCCTGTGTTTGGCCACCACAGGCTGGTTTTTGCTCATAGTGAGCTTCTGGTCACATAAAGGCTTGCAGGCTCTTTCACATGAGCTGCAACTGAGCCAGGAGAGCAGACGTGCCGGGTCAGCACCCTCACAGAGCTGGCCGACTTCAGGAGAGGGCTGAGGTCTACCAGGCCACCAGCTCCAGAAAGAGGGGTGGAGGAACTCCCCTCAACTCTACTTCCTGTGTCCTGGGGGCTTCCGCTGACTCTCCAGAGCAGGCAGCCACTTCAACTTGGCCCAGAGCAGCAAACAGCTGTGTGGGGGGAATGGCACCACCCCAATCCCCATCCTAAGGAGAATAAAGCAAGGTCTATACTGTAATCCACCTCTCCACAGAAACCAATCACTCCTCCTCATTACCGAGCGAAGCAATGCCTCTCAGGGCTCCTTTTCCTCCTTGCAAACAAAATAAAACAAATCCTTCCTATGGATTTCATTTGCCGTTTAATGCAACCTAATGATTTCCAATTGAAACCATATTTGTATTTGTATTGACTTATTAATAGCACATCCATTTTCCACGCAATAAAGCCTGAACATGAACTGATGACTTTGACCGAAATGCATTAGGTAGCATTAAAGATTAAATAAACACTGTTTCTATGAATAATATTTAATGTCGTCTATTTGCCAGTCTATTGAAAACTGATCTCTGGGTATTTCCAGCTGGGGTTCCAAGGAGTGCATTTTGAATGTATTATGAGTAATGACTCTGCATTAGGACAGGGAATGGTTTCCAGGAGGTTGCTAGAGCTTGTTACAACTCTAGTATATTCTGGTTCATTTGCACAAATCGTTCCATTGTTGATGGCAGAAGCAAAGGACCATGAGGCCTGAACTGAAATACATGCCTGATTCCAAAAAGCAACTTAGAAGTGAATTGAAAGAAAAATGGGAAAAACTATTCCTTCTTCCTCCCTCAGAGTGCAGTGGTCATATTTGTCCACCTTAATAATTATTGATCTTTACTCTTTTTCCTCATATTTTGGCATGTTGAGTTCTACCCTAGAGCTCAGAAATCAGTTCCTTTCCATCTCTATCACTAGAGAAGGTGTGGCCTTGGTGGAGGTGGCCTTGGTTACTCCTCTGTGGGTCTCAACTCTCTCTACTTTGAAACGGGGACAGCTGGGTCAGGTAACCTAAGGGTCCCGAAAGCTCAGGCATTTCCTGACTCTGATTTTGCTGAGTATAAATGCCATCAGGCACCAGTGATGTTCTCCCTGACTTTGTGTCCGCAGGGCCAGACACCCATGGTCTACAAAGAGGAAGTCCAGGCTATTGGAAGCGGGTCAAGTTCAGAAGTCAGATTTTCCTGGTAGACATGCCTTTAATAGGCCAGTGATGGCAATAATAATAATCTACTACTTATTGAGCACCTACTGTGGTCAGGCAGGAGGCTGGGTATGTTATGTACATTACCTCTAATCCTCTCAATAATCCTCCAAAGAAGCTAAACCACTGCATAGGTCGGGGGATTTCTTTCATTTATACTAGTAATAATTGACATTAACCCCAAGATTATTAGGTGGCACTTGACTTTCTGATCTTGACTAGGAAATTTTTGACACCCATTTTCCAGATGTGAAATTGGGCCCAGATGAGTGGAATGACTGATCACTTCCTCCCCAGCCCCTTCTCTGTCTCTTTCTTTCCCTCTCTCCCTCTCTTCCTTTCTTGCCCTCAACTTCCCAGCAACCTTTCCTTCTCTCACTTTCTTTCTCTTGCTTCTGTGACCTTGAAGAGCGGTCCTCAGAAACTCCCAGGTAACAGGAGAGTCAGGCTTTAATATCTTCCATTTCAAACTGAGAGCCAGACTCAGGTCTGCACAAGGTGGGTGTGAGGGAGGAGCCCCTGCCCTAGGAAAGGGAGGAGCTGTCCCTGGGGCGTCAGCTGCGGAGCAGAGTGCGTTGGGCAGGTGAAGAGCTTGGGAAGGGCATTGTAGGTGGTAGGAAGAGCGGAGAAGTGAGCAGGTCCAGAGGCCAAGGCATCCCGACACAGAGCCGAAGGGTCAGGCCGGGCTAGAGGGAAGCACAGGCCAGAGTGCTGAACCCTGAAAGTGCAGGCCAAGGACATAGACTCTGGGCAATGCAGAGCCAAAATGGGCTCTAAGTGGGGAATGACACGGTCAGATGTACATGCAGCCTTTGAAATGTTATTTGCAAATGTTATCTGCAAGAGATTTTTTGGCCAAAGACTTAAAAAGCCAACTGGTGGATGAGCAAGGCAGATCTGTGCTCACATCTTAGCATGGCAGATATGGGAAGGCCTTCACCTTGAGCCACTCTAACTCTTCAATTTCCAAGATGAGGAAACAGAGGCAGAGGAAAATTAT
>NW_005871213.1:1766630-1798937 GCF_000147115.1 Myotis lucifugus | reverse complement strand
CCCAGGCAAATTGGGTTTTTTTCCGCCCCACAGCACTTCCCCTGTGGTGTGGGGCCCCCTGTCACTGGCAGGGGCGCTCCGCACACACGCGGCAGATTGTTGGGTGCAGTTGTGTGTAGACAACTGTCTTCGTGTCCCTCGCCATATGGCTGAGGAACTCTCAGCACTGAGCCCGCCCAGGAGAGGGAACACCTCACCTGTTTCCTCCGTCTCAGGGGGCTCTGCCCTTCCCTGGACGGGGACTGGAAATCCCCTGGAGAAGCTTCGAGAAACCTGCATTGTAATCACAGGTCAGGAGAGAATCATGAGGGAGCCATGGAGGCCTGCAGACGGCCATCACTCACCACTTTGCCCGAGTATACGCTGTACCTGCAGCTCAAAGTGCAAAGGACACACTTGCCTCCCACCCCAGCTTTCTGCGACCTCCTGGCCCTCGCCAGCCCCTCCCACTCAGGCTGTCCCCTCCATGTCCCTCGGGCCTGCTGCTTCCACAGAAAACCTTCTGTCTCATCACAACACGGTGACGTCAGAGTCCCGGGGCTCTCTTTTCCCGAGGATCTTGCGCTCTAACCCTGGTCTCTGATGGGAGAAGCAGGGGCTCTGTCCCCAGTGGATGCCAGGAATCTCCTGATGGTCAGAAGCCCGGACCTCACAGTCAACCTCGCAGAGGCGAGACAGGGCCCGATGCTGGGCGCCGGTGCCCTGGGTCCCATCCGGCCTCTGAGCCTTTGTCTCATCATTTATAAATTAAGGCTCGCGTGACTTCTAAGTTCCTTTCCAGTTCTCAAACTCGTGTTTCTGCTAGCATGAAGCTAGGGGAACCTGCTGGAATTGGCTGTTAGTCTTAGAGGCTTTTGAGAATGTGGCTCAACCAGTATGGTGGGTGCATATAGACCCTCCTAAACCTCAAAAAATGAAAAAAAATAAAAAAAACAAAAGAAAAGTCCTCGGTGAGCTTTCCTCAAAGGGTCCCTACCCCAGGCTTCCTGGCCATGAGAGTCAGGTCAGCAGGGACCTCCCTACCCCCACCCACAGCTACTGTACTAAACATGGTCTCCTTATAACCCCAATTTCAAATACATACCTCATTAGAAAGGAAAGAAAAGGATTCTTTGCACATAAACTTTTTTTATTTTCTTTTAAAAAAACCCATTTTCTTTCTCTTGTGTCTCAGGGAAAAGTCTTTGCAAGGTACAAGAAAGATTTTTTCCCAAAAAAGATTTTACTTCAAGGTTAGTTAACCAGCATTTTCCCATATATAAGCATGAAAGCTGGCTCCCCTGGGCTGTTTTCTTTCAGTTTACAGACTGACTACAATCACTCCCAATTCTGCACATGAGACCAGCTCCCTTTGAATAATATCCGCTAAAATATATAATACCAGTACTTTGAAATGCACACACACGCGGCGAATTGGGTAACCTCGGCCCTGAACTATTCCAGTGTTTTGAAATGACTCTCAACATTACTTGATTTCACACATCTTTGTTTAAATTATAGGTTGCCATCAAGGTGAATTATCCTGTTGACCATTTTGTTTTGTGTATCAGAGTGCAAATTATTTATTTTAATTTAACTGTAACTGAAAATGTTACAGTTATGCCTCTAACATTTCATTCATGCCGGGGGTGAATTCTGAGTTCCAACAGAGAGCTCTAACAATGTTCGAGCTGGGAGAGCTTTTCACAGAGTACCTAGACCTACGCAGAGGAGGAAATCGAGGTCTAAGGTTGCCAGCCAAATGGTGACAAAGACAGGGCTAGGAAGTGCTGACACCCTCTCTTCCAGGGGAGTACTACTTCCTCTACAGAAACCTTCTCAAATCTTCAGTCAAAAAATACCAAAATGCCCATGACTCTTCTCTCAGGAGGCCATTTGCCCAAGTTCTTAGAAAGACTTTTTTCCATATTTTGGGACCTTTATCTGATTCTTTTTGCCTTATGCTTTCATACATTGACAATTGTGTTTCATTGTAGTCACGGTGTCCCAAGCCAGAGGCTCCTTGCTCTGACCTGGGATCTGAAAGTGTCCTGGGCCTCGTATGGGAATGGAAGTCTCAGCCTCTTGTTTGGGAGATCTGGTATACCACGCATTACAACGTATCGGGATCTTCCATGACCATTCAGCCTGCTGGCCAGTCCTCCCAGCAAGAAACTAAACAAGACTCAGTTCAGTCATCACCTCTGGTAAAATTCTTTCCCAAACTACCCTTCTCCTCCTCCCACCCTGATAAAGCGTCCCCCTCTTTGACCACGGCCAGTTGGTTCTGGGGGTCGTAGTTCAGAAGAGACACCCAGCAATCTTGTGAGGCAAGAGGGTGATTGATGAGTTCTTCAGTTGAATGGAGCTGGTTCTGGTCCACAGCTGGTAACCCTGGGGAAATCACTTACATTCTCTGAGCCCTACTTTTCTACCTACCAAACTGGGGTAATCATTTCTACCTCATAGGATCCCTGTGAGGATTAAATGAAAGGACTTGTGTGGGAAGCACTTCATTCCAGGCCTAACCCGTCCTAGACGAGTGAGTGATTGATACCCCAGCACCCCTGTCCAGCCCAAGGTAGCCAGTTCCTCACACACTGGACCCTTCTCCATCCTGCACACCCCAGCCAGGGCTGCCCAGAGCAGGACCCCATCCGCATTTCCCAACAGATCTGTCAGGGCCTCGGGAGATTGCAGGCAGCAGATCAGAACCTAGAAATTCCTCCCAAAGTATGTTCCCTGTGTGTTTGATGAGGCCTGAGATCCTTTACTCAGAGCTCGGCAACCTGTAGAACCTAATTCCACAGCTGAGAGTGCCCTGAGGAAGAGGACGCTCGGTCTTTAGTAACTTGTCAACCAGAGGCCCCGCCAGGGCTGGATGCTGAGGAAGAAATTCAGAGAAGTAGTCTTCACATCCCAAAGCCCTCCCCCCACACACACATATCACATACTCACATACATCACACACTCACACACACTCACACACACTCACACACACATCAATTATTCACACACACACACTCACACACATCATATACTCACATACACTCAACCACACACTCACACACATTATATACTCACACACTCATACACATCACACACACACACATACTCACACATATCATATACTAACATACACTCATGCACATCACACACACTCACACACATCACATACACATAACACATACTCACATATCACACACACTCACACACATCATATACTCACACACATCATATACTCACATACACTCACCACACACTCACATACATTTTATACTCACACACTCATACACATCACACACACTTACACAAATCATATATTCAAATACACACACATACACTCACACACATCACATACACACATCACATAACACATACACCTCACACACACGCTCTTGCACACTCATACACATTGCACACTCACACAGCATATACTCACATAGACACGCACATCACACACACATCACACACACACACTGGCAGCACACAGACCCCAGGCCTCCCTAGAGAAGCAGCAGGAAAGGATAAAGAGCAGCGAGGAAGAGAGTGAGGAGGGAGGAAGATGATATAAAAGAAGGGCAGGGTGAGTCGGAAGGAAAGGGCTCACAACTTCAGGGACCCCTGGCCAAGGCCAAGTCCAATCTTGAGAAGGGCCACTGAGGCCAGCCTAGTGCCGGGGTGTGGCTGGGTGGGGAGGACGTCCACGCATTGCCTGTGATTTGCGCTGTGATTTCAACAAGTCTTCCCACCACCCCCACCTCTCCAGCCCAGGCCTTCTTTTCTCCATCTGTCCTGGAGACCACTGGACTGAGGCATCTTTGAGGTCACCTCCAGCCCTAGACTCTTCACCTCCGGCTGCGAGTTCCACGAGTCAGGGCAACAACATGGCCCCCAAGAGCAGAGCTGCCAGGGACCTTCTGAAAGGCACGGAGTAGAGTGGGTACTGAGGCTGGGCATGGCCAGAGGCTAGAAAGCACAAGGAAACTTCAGAGAGGCCTCACAACCCCACACCCCCAGCCCCCAGAGCCTGTGGCTGGGCCTTGAGGTGGAGAGCCCCTTGCTTGGCCGCTGGCAGGCCCCGGAGCAGCCGGCCAGGGACAATGTTCCCTGGGCTGCAGACAGTCTGGCTCCAGGCCCGCCTCCTGGTGCCCTCAACCTGACATCTTCTGGGCAGAGCTGCGGTGCCCAGGGAGCCGTGGGGATGGTGTTAGTAAACATGCTTTCTTGCGCCCAGCCTGGCAGGGCCTGTGGGCAGCGGGAGGGTGAAGATCTGGCAGCTCTCATGGCTGGGCAGGCGGATGGGAGGGCAGACAGGCGGGCTGGCCGCCCTGCACAGCCAAGCCAAGGCCCAGAAGGGAGCAGCTGCTCCTGTCACCATGGAGACAGAGACTGAACAATGAGCAGCCAGCAATGTAGCATGGCCGCCTTGCACTGGGGGGGGCGGGGCGGGGGGGGGGGGCCACACTCCCACCCGGCCTCACACACACACTCACACACATGCACACACATACACACACAGCCTAGGCAGGCCTCCCTGCAGGAGAGAGTCAGGAGAGGAAGGAAGGAGAAGGAGAGGAGGTGAAGGCCGTCACAGCTTCCTGGTTGCAAAGTTAAGCAAAAATCTCACACTTCGATTTCAGCTAAATATACATTTAAAAACCTCCCCAGCTTTCCAGACGATCGTGTGGTACCCTGGATTCCTGTGTAACAGGAGACGGAAAGGGGGTTACTAATTAGCAAAAAGCATGTGGGATCAAACTTAGAGGGGTAGCTGGGAACCTAGTGGAGCTTCGAGCCCCGGAAATTAGGAGGATGCTTTTTTAAACGGACCTAAATCCTGAGTAATGCCTCCTCGGAGATACTATGAAGCGGAGGCTCAAGGTTTTCGCCACGGCGCCGAAATGGGGGCCCTGGAAGTGCTGGCCCAGGTCCTCTGGAGGGCGCGGGCCGCTGTGTCCAGAGGCCCAAGGGGCGATGAGATGTGAGGGCCATGGAGGGCCGTGGGGCCAGCGCGGCAGGAAGGGCGCTTCCTGAGAACTCCCTGCACATGGACAGGGAGAGGTGAACAAGTCCACGTGTCTTCCGGGGGCTCAACAAGTCCGTGTGTCTTCCGGGGGCTCCCAGGGCCCTCTCCGTCTCGGGAACAGAGTAATGGGAACAGAGTAGTGGGAACAGAGTAGTGGGAACAGCGTTCGGGCACAGCCTTGTGTGGACGCTCACCAACCAGCCACGGGGCCTCCTTCTACCCCTCTCGTGTTTCTACAATGAAAACCCAGGTCTGGGGGCACCTGAACCTTCCAGGAACCTGTCCAAGGACAGACAATTCCCATCCGGGTCTCCAGCGGGTTCTTACCTTCCTGGGAGGTGACTTGATTTCTGGCGGCTTTGCCCGACTCCTTCCTGCTTCCAAGCAGGTGGGTCCCTGCTAGACAGTAGCAAAGACAGGACCATTGGCTGGTTGGCATGATCAAGTGTGAGAACTAGAAGGGACATTTTAGGGGGCATGTTGTCACCCCCTCTTGCCCACCCCCAATTTGGATAGAAAGTAAAGTGAATGCCAGAGCTGAAAGGGAAAGCATCACAGTCTGGCCCCCAGCAGTCGGGGAGGGCTGCAGGGCACAGGGGGTGGGGAACATGAGGAATAAGTTGGTGAAGACCATTTCTCAGGGGAGGGAGTTTAAAAAGTGAGCTGGAGCCGGTCGGCGTGGCTCAGTGGGTAAAGTGTCGACCCTCGGACTGAAGGGTCCTGGGTTCGATTCCAGTCACGGACACGTGCCTTGATTGCAGGCTCGGTTCACAGCCCTGGTTAGGGCTCATGTGGGAGGCAACCAATCGATGTGTCTCTCTCACATTGATGTTTCTCTCTCTCTCCCCCTCTCTCTCTTCCACTCTTTCTAAAAATCAATGGAAAAATATCCTCGCGTGAGGATTAACAACAACAACAAAAAAGTGAGCTGGAGGGAAGAAGCCAGAGAAACAGCACACCTTGGGGAGGGGGAAGGCGGCTTGGGAAGCGGTGCCTCCCCGTCGTAAATCTCATCCGTGGAGTCAGGTTCTAGCAGGTTCTAGCAGGTTCCAGCAATGGCAGGAAAGCCCAACCGAGAAATCCTGAAGGACCACCCTCAGCTTCCGGCACCTGAACCAGTAGGCAGGACCAAAGCTAAAGCAGAGTGGATCGTCAGAGGGAGGAAGGATCCCGGGATGGAGCCAGACCTCCTTCCCGCTCCCCGCCCACCCCGCATCCCACGCTGGAAGGTTCTGGGAGCTCTAGGAAGCCATCTGCGCTGGCTCAGAAGTGGCGGAGGGGGAATTAAAACCACGAAAGCAAGGATCAGAGAGAGACCGTCTCCCCCTCTAGAGCCACTTCAGTAGATGAAAAAAGCCAGGCAATTTTTAATCATCACAAATTGTTGGAGCCTCCGATTCCATCCTCTGAAGCCGGGCAGCCTCCCCTGGTTGCTGGCTGATGCTCAGGGGGCCTCAGTCCTGTGAGCTCACCCCGCAGCGAGCCCACCTACGTCTCCCTCCCCACTTCCTGGACCCCTCGGCCTGTCCACCCAGGTCCCCCACCCCCCCGCCCCCCCATGGCCAGGCCAGGCCAGCCGACCCTGCTTATCACACAAGACTCCAGGCCTCAGGGGTATGGCCCGCTGGCAAAACATATGGTGCATCGTAAATAGGACTTCCTTTTAGGAAATGAGCCGCTGTAATTAAATCCCCATTCATTTTTTGTAACATACACACAGAGACAAACAGATCTTTATCCTTTGTAGGCGCAGAAGAGGAATGGCTTGTGGAAGACAGAGATTCTCTGGAGTCAACGCTTATAAAAGGCTTCCTAGCTCCAGGTGGAGGGAGAACGTGGAATTCTTAAAGCCACGGCCGGCCCACGGGTGTGAGGGGCTCTCTCTCTCCCCACCCCACCCCGGGACAAGCCAGGGAACATTCTGGAATGGAAGGATGTGTTCGGCCCAAATTTGGGCGCAGGAAGTGATCTCCTCTTCCCATCCCGCAGTCCTACAACAGAGCAAACTCAGGAACAAAGATTAAATTAGATTTATTTCAATTAGGTTTAATTTGATTCGGTTCAAATGAGCACCGGCTGTGAGCTGTGCACTGGGCGAGGCGCTGGGAGGGAGAAGACAGGCAAGTGGGACCCTGAGGACCCCAGAGGGTGCCGGCCCCACTCGGGGCAGTGGTTTGTTTCATGAGGTCCAGGGAGGGTTGCTGGGGGGATGGAGGTGCATAGCATTTCCTTCACCAGGGAGGAGAGGTGTGGCTTCAGGAAACAGAACAACCTGCTGAGATGTGGCCCGGGTGTGAGTCGTGAGACTTGGGGCAGATAAGGCTGCAAAAAAAGAGGCAACTGGAAGCGCATCCCTCCTGTCTTTTGGAACCAACAAGATCCAATATTTGACTTCCTCCGAAATGAAATCGTCTTTCCTGAAGTCATGAAGCATCTGTAGTCTTGCACACGGTAGGAGGAAAAAGCCCTAAACTAAGCTAACACTTGCTTCCACTGAAAGGTAGTGACAGGTACTGAATTAGGGAGGTGGTGTGCGGCTCTCCAGCTCTCCAAGGTGAAGAGATCCCGGGATCGGCCTCCAGTCATTTGCAAACCCACAAAAATGCGAAGACCAGGGGTCCTTCCCTGTAGTTAGAGCATCTGAAATCAGTGGAAAACCACAAAGCTGCTTTGAGATGTAAATGGTCCTGGCTGGGCTGGGCTCCCCCACAATTCCGATTGTTATCTCCACCAAATGCGCTGGTCCAGCGGGCTGGGCTGTCAGTGGGGCCTTGGCTGGTTCACCCCCAAGGAGGTTAAGTCCCAGATTCCAAGGCTTCCTATTAGGCAGAAAGCGCTGAGCGCCACGTACAGCGCTAGGGAACGGCATCTCCACCCACCGCAATCGTTGCGGCGGGTGCAAGACCTAGTTTGCCTTCTTTGAACCCTGACTCCAAAGCATTTTAAAGCTGTGTGACTTCCAGCAAAGTACCTAACCTCTCTGTGCTCCAGTTTCCTCCTCTGTAAAATAGGGAGGGTCACAACGCAATACCCCCCTCCTAGGGTGGTTGTGCCCGGTTGTTCTGATCACCTGACATAACCTGTGAAGCACAGAAGACAGGGTGAGGCACATCGTGAGTATTCTGAGTGTTTGCTGTTGTTATTACTGTTGGTGAATGAATGTTTAAGTAGCTCTACAGAGACTATGAGGTAGGGGCATAAAAAAGCCATTTTAAATGAAGAAGATTCTAGGTTAATTCTTGGTACCTGGACAGATTTCAAAAAGAAAACGTACCTTCTGAGTGGTGTGTACCTTCATTTAAAGATTAGGAAGCTAAGGCCTGGTACATTGACCAACATCACACACATCACAACATACACCCCAGTTCTCCTCCTCTGAGACTGCTGCCGCCTCCGTGAGCTCCCCCACAGTTTACAGAAGGTTCTCAGGAAGGTGGTTCTAATCCGGCCGGAGCAGGGACTAGTGGGCCCATTTCACAGAGGAGAAAACCAAGGTCATCAGGAGGTGCAGTGACCCTGCCGTGGAGACGCAGCCAGCACACAGGATGGGCGTTAGTACCCCCTCCTCTGTGTTGCCCACACAGCACGCTCTCTGGCTCACCCCGTGCCCACAGCTCACACCCACCACAGCCTCACGGTCGCTGGTACTTCCTGTCGCCAGACAGCTCAGTCCCACTCTCTGTCGACCCGTGGACAGTCTCCATCTCCAGGACCCAGTTTCTCGTGAACGAAAAAAAGGTTCTATGGAAAGTAGTCTCACAGAGCGATCTATTAGCCTGTTTTATCCTCCTGAGCCCGGGAGACACACGTGCAGAAAGAGGGCTCGGGAATGAGTGTGTGCTTCGGGGCGCCCCGCAGAATGAGGCGGGAACCTGGTAGATGTCCTACCCGCTTCCACCGAATCCTGCAACATCTACCTCTTGCCATGGGTCATGTTTCTTCTCCAATACGTATCATGAATCACCTTAAAGAAGGGGAAGGTCATTTTGAGTTTCAAAAATGCCCACCTGGCCAATTTTTACAAGAGGAGGATGCCGAGCTGGAGTGGGGAGCGACCGTTCTAATGTCAGTGTTGCAGGTGCTCCGGGTGTGACCCCAGGAAGCCCCCTCTCCCCGAGCCTGGCTTCTCTCCCCTGCAGCATGCTGGTGCCGGCCACACCCCGCCAGGGACCCCTTCCGGCCTCCGGGGTCTATGCTCCTACCCTCAGGTCTGACTCCAGAAACCAGGCCGTTTTCCTTCACTTCCACCTGGAGCTGCACCAGAAGGAGCAGAGCGCACAGAGCAAGCGCCTCGGGAAGTCCCTCTCTGCCGAATCCTGGAGTTTTCCGAGAAACCTTCCCGCCTGGAATGCAGGTAAATGATTAAAACGTGAGAGGGCATTGTCCTGGCTTTTTTCCTGGTGCGGTCATTCAATCCCAACGCCCTGTGTGAAACGGATTCCTGTTTGCTCGGGGGAGGCCCGTCGGTTTCTAATTCTTCGGTGGGAAACAAAGGCCCCCATTCACTCACCAGTAACTCAAGAGGGTCGTTTCTGCTCTCACCAGTCAAAAAATGTTGTCTGGCCACGAGATCTCATCATGGAGCTCAAGAGGCAAAGAGGGCTCTTTTTACACCGGGTCCCTTTCAGAGGCGGGCGTTTGCGTTTCCCTCCTTCTGAATGCGGTCCCGGTTGAGTTTAGGGAGCACCACCCCGAGCCAGAGGTTCTAATGACAAGACAATGAGCAGGGGAGGACTCTATGGGCCGCAGAAGGGCTGGTGTTACCGAAAACAAAGTGACTTCGCCATTTGTTGTGGGAAGAAAGACTGGGCAGCTTCAATAGCTCGCCGAGGAGTGACTTCACACATCCATGAGACAGAATCCTACCTCAGTTACAAAAGTCCCCAGAGGACGGGCCCTCTCTTCCCCAGGAGCCGAGGAAGGCACCTAACGTATGGCCCAAGGAATTAATTCGTGGAAGACAAATATGTCACCGTCCAATGACTCCTCAAGTTTGTGCGATGGAATTACATTCTCAGCGAGGACCATGACCTAAAAGGGGTGTCGTCTGGCTGTGTGTCTCGCTATGTGGTCAGCACCGAGGAGTTTGCCAGGCACTGGGGGAGACCTGGCGTGTGGGGTGGGACCAGCAAGCCCAGAGAAGTGAAACTTCCCCCAAAAACGCTGACCCTGTCTCCCACCGGCTCGCGATTTTGTGAGGGAATCAGCTGACTCCTTATTTGCCTCAAATACAATGAAGAATTTGAAAAAGCCTTGAAAAGGGTCAAAACAAATAATGACAAGAATTCCAAGGAGGAAGTAAGCACAGCTGATGGCAGCTGCAGGAATGCTTTTAAAAATGAGCGGGTCTGGGAGGGTCTGGCGCAACAGGACCCACTAGCACGTCTGCAAAGACTGAAATGTTCTGCTGCTCCAAACAACACTGTAGCCACTGGCCACGGGGCTGCGGAGCAGGGGGGGTGTGGCTAGTGCGCCTGCAGACCTGCGTTTTCTCTTCTATGTACTTTTCCTTTAATTTTTAAAATATATTTTTAAATTTTTCTTGTGGTAAAATACATATAACATGAAATTGACCACTCTCACCATTTTTACGTGCGCAATTGAGCGGCCTTGAGATTAGCCACAGCGTAATGCAGCCATCACCCCTACGCATTTCCAGAAAGTGTTCAGCATCCTAAACTGAAACGTTGTTCCCATTGAGCAGTGACTCCTGGTCTCTCTCCCCTCCCCCAGCCCCTGGTAGCCTCCATTCTACTTCTGTCTCCATAAGAAATGCTTATTCTAGAAACCTTGTATAAATGCAAACATACAAGATTCGTCCTTTTGTGTCTGGCTTACTTTACTTAGCAGAACGTTTCCAAGATTTATCCAGGCTGTAGCATGGGTCAGAATTTCCTTTTCTTCTTTTTTAAACCCTCACCCGGGATATGTTTTTATTGATCTTTAGAGCGAGAGGAAGGAAGAGAGAGAAAGAGAGAGAGGTGAGAGAGAAACAGTGATCAGTTGCATGCAGTACGCGCCACAACCTAGGTATGTGGCCTGATTGGAACTCGAACCTGAAACCTTTCGGTGTACGGGATGGTGCTCCAACCAACTGAGCCACCCAGCCAGGGGGCCTATGCTTGGGCATATGCCACATTTTGTTTATTCATTCACCTGCTGATATTTTATTTAATTTTAAATAATTTAAATTTGAAATAATTTAAATTTGAATAGCCACAGGCAGCTGGTGGCTGCTGCATGGGACATTGTCAGCGTGTAGGACATGGGCACATCCGTGCGTCGGAGTAAGCGTGAGTGAGGTGTGTGTGTGTGTGTGTGTGTGTGTGTGTGTGTGTGTGAGAGTGTATGCTTGCACACACAGGGCTGAAGAGGCGGTGCTGGAATGAGGAGAATTCACAGGGAAGGAGTCCTGGTGAGCACAGGCTCCAGCTCCAGCTCTGGCTCCCGGGAGGGGGCAGATAAGACCTTCGCGGAAGCCAAGCCGAAGGTGCTAGTGGCTGAAACACAAGGCGTGTTAAGAAGGTAGGAAAGAAGGCCAGAAAGAGAGGTTTGGCCAGGCCGTAGATCATCTCCATACCAGGCTCACAACCTGGAATCATTTCAAAACGATCTTCCTTTATTTGTGCAATTGCGATATTCCGCGGATCTTCAAATCATCATCTCCATGATTATTTTATAAAGCATCAGGACCAAATGCTGGGCAAATACCCACAGGACGCCATCCGAGAAAGAGTAGCAGGTGAAACAGCTCCAGTCGGAAGCAGGGGGGTTAGGCAGGGGAATCATTGTAAAGTGGCAGGGAAACCCTCACTGCGCCAGAGGATTCACTGGAGGCGTCCTTTACAGAGTGCGCTCCCTTAAGGCGCTAAACATGGGGCTGATTTATATTTTAAAAACGCATTTACAACTCTCCCAGGCCCGTGCTGACGGCGGGGAGCAAAGCACCCTGTAGAACTGTTGCTCCTTGTAGGGCCTAACGTACAAGGTGCGGGTCGGTTCTCCCCGGATTGGTCCAAGCAGAGTAGTGGAAAGACCCCAGACTTTCAAGTGGGGGGCCTGGAAAGGAAGTGATGTGCCTTCTCTGAAACTCGGTCCCCTCATCTGTCAGACAGAAACTCCTGGCGGGTCTTTGTAGAGCGCCTCGCCCCGCATCTAGAAGCCGCAGGAACACCAAAACGCGGGAGGCGGGGCGGGTGCGAGTCTTTGAAAGCATAGTGTTTACATAACAACTAAACACAGACCCAAATGGGCAAAATGCTGTCAGGGCGCAGGACATCTTAGGGGGTGTGACTTAATGGTGGAAAAAGATAATAAGCCTCCTCGGTCCACGTTTTATGGCCTCCCTGCATCTCAAAGGGGATGGCTATAAAGTCCCTCTCTGTTCCAGGCCCCACATGGACCCTCGACTCCATGAGCTGCCTGCTCCTCAGAACTTTATCCTCAGATGTGTGAGGGTGAGGAGCGGGCAGGCCAGGCAGAGCAGGAAGAACCCAAACCCAGGAACCAGACATGCCTCCCGGATGGTCCCAGGCACTCAAGAAGAAGGAAGGTGCTGATCAAGAGAGAAGTCTTGTATTCTCATGGTCTCCACTTGGTAGATGTGAAAACTGATGAGATTCAGAGAGATTTTATTTTATTTTTTTAATATGTTTTTATTGATTTCAGAGAGGAATGGAGAGGAAAAGAGAGATGAAAACATAAATGATGAGAAAGAGTCATTGATCAGCTGCTTCCTGCACACCCCACACTGGGGATCGAGCCGGCAACCCAGGCATGTGCCCTGACCAGGAACTGAACCGTGACCACCTGGTTCAGAGGTCGAGGCTTAACCACTGAGCCACACCGGTTAGGTGACTCAGAGAGATTTTTGTTTCCCTTAAGAAGATGGAAAGAGAGAGAGTTAGAGACTAGAGCAGCAACTCAGATGGATCTCCTGAGAATTGAGAGGACATGTCCACCTCACTTTGCCATGCCCAGCTCACTTCGGCCTCTGCAGGGGACAGTGAACACTCAATAACTGGCTAATGGCAGGCCCATGAAGGGCTCCAGGGCCTTGGAAGACATGAATTCAGCAGACTCAGCAAGACAGGGCTACTGTGCACCTTTTACTCTATTTCTAGGGGATCTTAGAAGTCAGATCACCCCATATTTTGAAGATGTGGAAACTGAGGTCCAGAGATAGAAAGTGACTCAGGAAATTGCTGGCAAAGCAGAGATTCCCACCCCATTGCTCTTCTCTCTGCCCTAGGAAAAGGCCCAAGAAAATGCAGAGATGGGTTTTCCCCTCTTGACCTTGGTCCGGAACTTCTCCTTGTGTCTCTGTGTTGGCAGATCCTTCAAAAGGAAGAGCATCACGGGAGGCCCTGCAGGAAGCCCTCATCCCCCTTCCAGGACCTCCTGGACTCAGTGTTGGGAAAACAGATCTCAGTCTTACCTGGAGATTACAATGGCAGGTACTGACCCTTAGCTGCAAAACAGGGTGTTTGCTAAATTAACCCAGAAAAAGGATGGGGAAATCACAATTAAGGGACTTTCTAAAAGTTACAATGCTTTGCAATGCCACCAGTAGATGACAGATCACAGTGTGCATGTGTGTGTGTGTGTGTGTGTGTTCAGGAATTAAACTTGCATGGTGTCTTATAAGTTTTAAAGCATTTTTGTACCCACTCAATCATTTTTGTCCCATAGAATGCATTGATAGCCACGAGACTATTATTTCTTTTTTCCTCATATGTTTAAACTTTAATCCCAAATGAGTCCCATTTTCCGTCATTCTCTGCTTTCCTATAACTTGCCATTTCCACACAAACTGAGTTGCTTAAGACCCCCAAAGCTTTGTTTGTTCTTTCCTGGCCTTCTGGAATGTCTTCCTTCAATATTGTTTTTCCCCCCCTGAATCTCTCCTTCTTATCTAGGAGATAAGTGCCGCTTCCTCCAGGGAGCTCTTCCCCCTCCCCAGTTGCCACCACCCAGGTCTAGACTCCAGTCTTTCAGGGCGGGGCCTCCGCTGGACTCAGGTCTGCACCCCCACGCCTGGCACAGTGGTCGGCATAGCAGAGACACAGCACGAGAGTGTGACTGCTGAGAAAAAAAGGGGATTCACCCAAAATTTGGATTCAGATCCATTACTCCCAGCCCAGGGTAGCAGAGGAACAGAGGGTTGCCATTCAGAACCAGGGTCTGACCCACTTCACAACTAGATGGCCCTGTACAGGAGTTCCTGCTTCATATATATATAAATTATTGATTTCAGAGAAGAACGGAGAGGGAGAGAGATTGAAACATCAATGATGAAAGAGAATCATTGATTGATCGGCTGCCTACCACAAGCCCCCACTGGAGATCGAGCCAGCAACCCAGGCATGAGCCCTGATTGGGAATTGAACAGTGACCTCCCGGTTCATAGGTTAATGCTCAACCACTGAGCCACCCGCTCGGGCCCTGCTTCCCTCTTGACCCTGCGGGGTCCTGAGCCCCAGCAGCCTCTCTGCACGGGGCCCACAGCACAGGGATAGTATTTCCTCTCCTACCCCTTTAGCAGAGAGACAGCCGCAGAGGAATCTGGAAGCTCAGAAGTGCCCACGTCTTTCCTGCCGTATCAGTTTCAAATTGTGCCAGGAAGGGTCACAAAGGATGTCTCGGGTGCATGTCCATCCCGGCCTCGGGTTTGCGTCCATCCCGGCCTCGGGTTTTACTCTGCTTCCTTCCTCATTCCCAATAGCTCCTCCAGTGCCCTGTCATTATTTCTAATCTCATTTTAAGTTGAAGTGAACTTTTCAAAGCCTCCAATTCCTTCACTGTGTTTACTTAGGCACAGGTAATACCATAATCCAGGATGATGCTTTTGAAAGTAATTGTCTTGTAAATATTTGTCTGGGGGATCCTAATTGGTTACTGGGTTACTTGAAGGAAAAATCCTTTTGGTTGAGTCATGATGCTGTGACATTCTTCAGACCACTCACAATGTACCTTCAACACTTGTGTGAAGCCTCAAGGAGCGGGGGTATTCATGGGACCCAGGACGGCTAACAGAGGGACCTGCTCCCTCCAGGAGCTCAGAGTGGAGAGGGGAGAACAGGCGGAGGTAGTTAGAGAAACACAAATGAGTTACTGAAAGGACACGGGCAGGAGGAATAATCATCTGGATCATAGGAAACAGTGTGAGTGTGAAACCTGGATTAAACTTGGTCAAATGGAGATGAGAGAGAAGGGGGAACATTTGGACCCCAAGGGACTGAGGTGCGGCAGGGCTGGTGAGACCTGGGAACCAGAGAGGCTGAGGGCTTTATAGCAGATTCAGTGTGAATGACGGAGGGAGAAATTGAAAGGAAAGACCAAGGGAAGCCTTTCAAGGTTAGTGAGAATGGAGTGCTACCTTCCTGTCCTATGCTTGTCCCACAGAGTGGAGCAAGGTTGCAAACAAAGTCATTGATTGGTCATTGGTCACTCTGGCCCTTCAGCTGAAGTGGGCTTTTGGGACATTTAATGAAATTTAAGGTTCAAGGCCCTCAGTCTACTGACTCCTTCCAAGGCCGTAGCAATGGCCTCAACCTGGTTTTATGAAACTTGCATAAGGAAACTATTTTAATACTGCAGAGCCCCTGCCACTGTTGGGTGGAGAAAGAAACCGAGGGAAGTCAGAGTGAGAGAGAACTCGTTCTTGATGGATCGCCCGGGATCATGCCAGTCCAGCCATGAGGATTCACTCCCGGCTCTCCCCAGTCCGGAAACTCTGAACCATGGGGACCTCTTAGCCTGTGGCTCCCACGCCAGTGACCGTGTTTCTGATCCCACTCTGGTTCTTTCCTAGTGTGAATATTCTAGGGTCCTGGTTCCGAACAGCCACCCCAGAAATGGCTTGTATGCAGGATAAGTTCTCAGAGTCCTCAGAGCCATGAACTCATCCGTTAGAGTAGAAAGCAGGGAACTGAGGCCTAGAGCAGGTCTAACATCCCCAAGTTTCAATTCGGCATGTGTCGACTGGGCACTTCCTCCCACCCAGGCCCTGGCTCAGGGGCTGCAAGTCAGGAGAGGACCACAATGCGGCCCTGCCCTGCAGAAGTCCGAGTTCTAGCCAGGCCCACAGTTGTGTGAGAAGGACAGCAGCTCCTACACAATGAGATGGGGCTTTAGAATCCAGATCTCCTGCCTCTTGATTGTGAAATGTTCGTGATGAAAGAGGCATCCAGGAGCCACCTAGTCCCCTGCTAGCTTCCTAGTCAGTCAGATAGAGCAGAGTGGCCATGGGCCCATCCCTGGACCTGCCACTGCTGGTCTTCAATGTTTCCCATCACATTGGAGATTTTTTTAAGTAAGCATTAAATGGGACTTACTGTGTGTCAGGAACTGTCCCAGGAAATCTGTTGACTAATTTAATCCCTATAATCATGCTAGAGGTGGGTGGCATTAGCCCATCCCCCCCCCCCCACCCCTTACAGAGGGACATACAGAGACACGGAGAGATTAAGGACTTGCCGTGATCCTAGAGGTGGGGAGGCAGAGTGGGGCCCAAGCCAGGCAGCCTGGCTTCGGAGCCTGGGATTCACCCACTGGGTTACGAGCTGATTCTAATGCAGAGAAGCTTCTGGGCCATCCCCAGCCAGGCCAGAGTTCAGGGGGGTCAGGGGGAGCTAGAGGGCCGGGTTAGGTGACATGGATGACAGGTCCCTGGATGTGAAGTTGGGAGTCTCCCTGTGAATCTGCGCCTGAAAGTCACAGGACGTCTCTGCACCTCCACTTCCTCACCTGAGCAATGGGGACAGAGTCCCAGCCTGCCCTCTGTGAAGTGCCGGAGATGGTGCCATTCCATGTCAGAAAGGTCTTTGCAAAGAGGAGGGAAGGAGCGGGGAGCAGGGGAGCAGTGTTCAAACAGGAAGAAAAAATGAAAAAAATACACAGAATTTTAGCCAAGAGACACTCCTCCCTTGGGTTCCCCCAGGGCATCTTGATGGCTGCTTCAATGAAACACATTTCTGGGTAAGAAGGTTCATGTTTCAGATTCCACGATGACAAATGGGAACAGCTCCTGGAAAGGCCAAGCCAAACACAGACTCTCCTGGTTTCTTTGTGGGGAGATGCCAGAGCCGGGCGGGTCAGGGGCACACGCTGTGGATTGTTGGAGTCCCAGGCCTCGGGATGCCCTTGAGCTCCACTCCCAACCCAGGCGCCGTTCCCTCCGGCCCCCAAGTTCACTGGGAGTCAAGGTGGAGTCTTCTTCAACAGAACATGCTCTATATCGAGGTACACAATTCGAATCATGATTCACAGCTCCGAAAAGAATCAAAAGAATTAATTAAAACAGTTACAGTGGCACAACCAGCTTCTGTAGTGTTGGCTTCTCTCTCTCACCCGAGGACCCAGGCACTGAAGGGCCAGGAAAGCACCACACACGTGCCCATTAGCCTGAGGATTGGGGCGAGTGGAATGGGGGCAGGCAGCTGGGGCAGTTGGAAAAGAGGGCAGATGTCAGAGGGAGTCACTCCCTGACCCAATCCGCTGATAGAAGTTCTGAGATCCTCCTGAGTCTATTGGCAGATGTGGTCTCCCAGGGTTTTCTTGGAATCTGTGACACTGTCTCTCCTGTTCTTGTCCCTGTCCCTCTCAGGTCACTGGCCTTCTTCTGTAGGATGCCCCTTCCTCCAGGAAGCCTCCCATGATCATCAGGTGGGAGAGTGGGAGATTTTATGAGAGCCCTCGTTACCTTGTGTTTGTTCAATCAATTCCCAGCGTCGATCACGCTGTATTATAACATCTATTCCGCACCTGTTGGTCTCTCCGCACTAGACTGCAAGTTCTCTGAAGACAAAGACAATCCTGGCAACTCTGTACCCCAGAATTGAGCCCAGGGCCTGGCATGGAGCAGATGGCAAATAAAACTTGTCTGTGCAACAGCATGGATGGAACTGGAGAGCATTATGCTAAGTGAAATAAGCCAGTCAGAGAAAGATAAATATCACATGATCTCACTCATTTATGGAGTATAATGAACAACATAAACTGATGAACAAAAATATAGACCCAGAGACAGAGAAGCATTGATCAGACCTTCAAACCTCAGAGGGAAGGTAGGGGAGGGTGGGGGTAAGGTGGAGAGATCAACCAAAGGACTTAAATGCAAGCATATAGGCCTAACGGTTAGTGGTCGGCAAACTCATTAGTCAACAGAGCCAAATATCAACAATACAATGATTGAAATTTCTTTTGAGAGCCAAATTTTTTAAACTTAAACTATATAGGTAGGTACATTGTTATTAACTTAATTAGGGTACTCCTACGGCTTAGGAAGAGCCACACTCAAGGGGCCAAAGGACCGCATGTGGCTCGCAAGCCACAGTTTGCTGACCACGGGCCTAACCAATGGACATAGACAACAGGGGAGTGAGGGCATGAGTGGGGGCGATGGGGGGTAATGTGGGGATAAGGACACATATGTAATAACTTAATCAATAAAAAAATTAAAAAGAAAAAAAACTTGTCTGACCTGAGCCCCCCTGTATGGGGTTGATGTGTGACCCCTAAAAAGGTGTGTGGAAGTGTTAACCCCCAGTGCTCTGGAATGGGACTCTTTTGGAAATTGAGTCCTTGCCAAGGTGATGAGTTAAGAGAAGGTTGTCTGGAGCAGCGTAGACACTTAATCCAATATGACTGGGGTCCTTCAAGAAGAGGGAGATTGGGACAGACACTGAGGGATGCCCTGTGAGGGGACAGACTCAGAGAGAACGCCATGAGAAGGTGAGGGCGGTGGCATGCGGACCAGCCAAGGAATCCTAAGGATTGCCAGCGTCCACGGAAGCAGGGAGAGAAGCATGGGGCAGCCTTTGAGAGAGCCGGGCCGTGGGCCACCTCGATTTAAGACGTCAGACGGAAGTGTGAGAAATACAGTTCTGTTGTTTTAAGCCACTCCGTTGGGGGCACTTTGTTGTGGCAGCCCTAGGAAACGGTTACACTCCCGCCCCCACCTGCCTCCCGCTCCTGCCCAGGTCCTTCCCCTGAAGCAAGCATGGTCTCTGAAAGACCTCATTTCTGAACTCTTCTGCTCCTGGGGGCATCTCTCCTTCCGGGAGGGTTGGCTCATGGGCATGGGAGTTTATTTTAAGCTACAGTATTGCGAGTGGCCTTGAGGATGTGTCAGAATCCGAATCCCACCAGAAGGCATTTTCAATAACCAAAGACCGAGAGAAAGCCTCACCATCCAGCAGCAGACAGAGTGTCCGGGAGCCGAGGGCAGCCCTCCGCCTTCACCTCCCAGAGCATTTCCCAGTCCCCCAGGGAGGCTCGGCGCCAGGGAGCAGGAACCCCCGGTGTTGAGATGACAGGAAGCCGGGTGGCATAATCTGTCCTCCACCCCACAGAAGACAGGAAATCCAGAGCTGAAGGTTGAAAATCTGACCTCCGCTCACCCCTGCATTGTGTCGGGCTCAGAATGAAAGAACAGGCTGCACAAAGGCCTCTGAAGAAAGCGATTAGGGCCTGGCCCCTGGAAGGAGGGAGAGAGACACGGGCCCAGCCCAACTGCCCCGGCTCCAAAGGCTGGAAAGACTTGTCCACTGTTTCCGAGAATGGCCTCCCCATGTCACCCGGGGTCCCTGGGAAGGGGTGCCCCCAGGGCTGCTCCAGGGCTGACTTAGCAAACCAGGTGCCCGGGCACCAAGAACAGGCGCCCGCTCAGACTCCAGAGAAGTCGGGTCCTTGGCTGGGCTTGACCTCAGTTTCTGCATTTGTAACATGGGAATCACCTCCACCCTCTTCGGGGCTGATTGTGTGAGTCGACTGGTATTCATAACATAGTCTTGCTTACTTGCTTAAAGGAGTCTCGTGAACAGACATATCAAACTGCCCTTCCAGTTATTCTGCAACAGGATGGCCAATGCAATGGTTCAGGCCACGCACACTGGGTGGGGCTGCATCTGCCTGGAGGAGAGGAAACCTTTTTCTAACCCCCCCAAAGATGCCCCATAGCTCATCGGCAGCACTGCAGGTGAGAAGCAATGAGGAACCCATCGCATTCCAAACAATTTGCTGTTCTCAGATTCTAAGTGTCCACGGATATCCCAAGATAGCCTTGCTTTGGCTACGATGAGAAAAGACAGTAGTCCACTCTCAAGCAGGTGGTTCTCGGGTTTTGTATGGACACAGCCTGAATCAGTTTGGGGACATAATGCTAAAAAGGACACACCCAGTCACCAGATCTGTGGGAAGATTGTTTCTTCTACCCATGTCAGGGACGTAATGATCATCTTCTTCAGATTATTGGAACTAGAGAAGAGCTCAGACAGAACACAAGCTAAGATTCTCACTTAAGGGACTGATACGGAGAATGCCATTCAATGATTTATTCCCCACTCGCTGCCTGCCTACTATGTGCAACACCTGAGAAGACGTGGAGCACACATTCTCCATCGAGAGCCCCTTACTCCCAGTAAAAGAGGGAAGACCCCAATACAATTACTCATAGTACATAATAAAAAGTAATGAATAGCCTAACAAAGATACAAAACAGGCACATTCACATCAATTTGTATGTGGAAAAATCTAGAAAGATATACACCAACACTTTCATAGTGGTTCTGTCTGAAAATTGGATTGCTAAATGATAGTCTTCTTTCTCTTTTATATTTTTCTTTATTGTGTAATTTTTTCATAGTGACCATGGGGGAGAAGGAGGGGGGGAGGAAGTTATTTTCATTTTTGAAACACAAAGGAGTAGGAGGAGAAGCGTGTGAAGGTTTTGTGAAGAAGGTGCCCTTCATCTAGTCTCTGGAAGGCAGGTGGGCTTCGGACCTGTCAGACTGAGGACATGTGTGGAGGGGAGACAGCTCAGGGTCAGTCTGGCTGGAGGTGAAGAAACTCTAGTGGTGGCCTCCCTGAGCCAAGACCCAGGCCTCCCAAGGCCCAGGTCTCCCCACCATGCCCAGGAGTGCTCGGAGGCCTCCTTGGGGAGCCGACAAGATGCTGCTAGTTACTAAGATTGAGAAGCACCATCCTCCACCGGGACAGCCTCAGGGGTGGACTCTCCCAGGGCCCTCCCCCACCCCTTGTATAATCAGGGTGCCATCTGCATATTGAAGAGTCCCCACAAAGCTCTCACTCCCAGGCCCTTTGTCCCTTTTCTTAATAATATGCACATCCATTAACATGACAGATCCTGTCCCCTTCAGGGGGCCTGGGACTGGGAGGATCTTCAGCCCTCAAACCAGGTTTTGCAGAATACATAAACTGTTGCTCTCGGGAGTTAATTGTGGGTTTCCTCCCAAAGCTAAATATGTGTAAACACCTTTTTAAAAGTCCCCTAAAAGGTTTGCTTGACTTTCCATCCTGTTCCTTTTTCAAAGGCCAGGACACACCTTCACATCCTGAGGAATGTGATCCCCTACCCCCAACTGAAGTAGCCAAGATGGTTTCACAACTGCCAATAAAGGAAGATGCCCCAGCGGGTAGCGAACCCCACTGGGCGCGTTCAGGGCAGAGTCCTCGCAGGGTCCTCACCCAGAGAGCGGAGGTCCAAGACCATTTTAGGGGCCTGAACTTGCAGCTTCTCTGATGAAACAGCCTGACAGCCCACAGGCTCTCAGGAGGATTCTATTCTGTGTTGCCCGGAAGCAAGCGCAGACTCAGAGAGCCTCGGGATGGCCATGCCCGGCCACCTGGGGCTGCTCCACACTTTGAAAACTGCTCCTTGCAAGGACCTGAAGAATGAAGGAAAGTCATGAACTCAAGATTAAAAGATGGAGTCTAGCATCACAGTCCTGCTTCTGAAATGCTATTATCCTCACCATCATGATTTAGAAGGAACCCCAGAGCCTCAGGGGACTGGGCAGGCCAGCGGACTCCTGGTGCCCGGCATCTGTGGGGGACCTGCCACCTTCACACTCATTGTCCCCCGTGGCCACTAGCATCCCCAAAGGAAAACCTCTCTCCACGTGGCAGTGTTTCCAGAGCTCGAATCCGTGTGCTGGACACGAAGACAGTGTTCTGTCCAGGCCCTCCTTCAGGGCAGACTCTTCCACCCCGCAGGGCTGGTTGAGTCCTCGGAGGTGAGCCTGGTGAGTTCCAGCCTCCTGGGTGGGCAGCCTCAGCCAGCTGGTCAACCAGGTGAGAGGGACCCTCGCCCTAGCTTGCCAAACTGTTTACCGGACTTCCAGTTGGGTTTTTTGTGTGTGAGTGAGATAAATATAATTGATTTCAGAGAGGCAGGGAGAGGGAGAGACAGAAACATCAATGATGAGAGGGAATCATTGATTGGCCACCTCCTGCACGTCCCCTACTGGCCATTGAGCCCGAAACCCAGGCATGTGCCCCGACTGAGAATCAAACCTTGACCTTCTGGTTCATAGGTTGATGCTCAACCACTGAGCCACACTGGCCGGGCAGGGCTTCCAGTTTTAACACTGGGACAGTATAGACAAACTGACCACCCTAGGTAAAGAGGGAGAGAGAAACCACAGCCCTGCCAAAGGATGTCCCCCCTCAAGCGAAAACACTGCTGAGAAAGCACTAGAATAGCAGCAAACATTATAATAAGCATTTTATGGCTGTTCCCCCTCCAATTACCAGCCCTCAGCATCCACACCACCCTGAAGCCAGGGCCTAATTGGAGCCGAGTGCTGTTTCTTTGCTCCAACATTTTCACGCTGTGGTTCGTCACAGAGGACAAGGGAAAAGTCCTCCCGTGGCCTCCCTGCCGGCAGAACCCAGGGCCACGCAAAGGGCCGCTTCCACACACAGCCAGCCCAACAGGGTGGAAGCGCCAACTGTAGGGACACATTGACATGTGCACATTTATTCCCCAGAGGAATTTCCAAGTGCGGTAACCCCCCAGGAGAAATAGCCTCCAGGAGTGTCAAACGAAATGTATTCACAGCCAGCCCGGAAGTTTACAGTTCAAGACATCCAAGCAAACCTCCAACTGCATTCTTTTAATGAGATGTGGGGGGGGGGGGGGGGGTTCTGGCAGAAAGAGGATTTTCCCTCAAGACACGATACACTATTAGTGCAGCAAGTTCAGAAGAAGGACCAGCTCAGGATGGGAAAGACTTATTTTCAAACCCAAAGGCAATCAAAGTGTTTACAATGGTAAACTGGGCTCTCAACCCCGCCCTCTTCGCCAACGAAGACAACGCATCTCACTAGAGCTCAAGCGGTCTCCAGTCTCTAGTTTGGGGATAAATTGCCTATTCTTCTTGGCTTCACGCCAAAGAAAAGTGGCTAAACCCACCCAAGCAAAAACCCCAGGTGTTAGGTGTCTGTGATCATATTCGGTTTTCATTTGAGTAACCCCATTAAAAATCAGATTGCTCATTGTTTTCTCTCCGTCCAGGTGAGACAAGCCCGGGTACCCAGTTCCTCTGCACAGATTGAGAGCCTCTAACTGGCTTTGGACAATTAGTCCAGTCTTTCCACTGCTGCTAATTACGTAACAAACATTACGGAGCATCTGTGATGAGCAGAGGCCTGTTCTAGGTGGCCTGGAGCCCTCAGAGGGGTGCCTATTGTCTTTGAAAGCATTTCTACCTGGAAACCCACTGAGAGATGGATCCAGAAAGCAGACAGAGACATGGGAGGGACATGCTGGCCCAGACCTCCTAGACTTCCCAATTTCCCAAGTGCCACCCATCCCTCTTACACTTTCTGTCATTTGATCCCAGTAAGAACCTCGGTGATTGTTACTGTTGTTTCAGGGAGGACGAACGTGAGGTTCAAAGGGAAGTGACTTGCCCTCGGCCACAGAGTTGGTGAGTGGAGATGTGTGTCTGGGATTCCGAATGGAGAGTGTGCACAAACCCGGCAGACAGTGCAGTGGTCCAAGCCATCCCTACGGATCAATGACTGTCCACCCTCAGCACTGGGATGACCAGCTCCAACCCAGTCCACCTACCGACATGACAACTGAGCCACAGACGGTTACCTTCCTGTGCCAAGGTTGAAACTAATGAACAACGAGCTTAGATCCAAGGGCTTCCGTCTGTAAACTAAGTATTTTTATTACCCAGGGCTGCCTCCCAGTCCACGTGGAATAAGAATTTGTAAGGTAGGAGGTGGGGGGGGGGGGGGACTGCTTTTATGCCTTCCCTCAGACAAATGGCGGAGGATGGCATAAGACACAAAATTCAACCCAAACAGGCTGTGGATTTCTGAAGGAATGGACTAATTTCTCCACCCCGCCCCACCCCACCTCACCCCCAAGAGCCTGCTGAAAATCTTGGGCCTGCTAGAGTGCAGAATAAAGCCGATGTTGCATTGCCTCTTCAGAGTACATCCCACGAAATCGCGTGTTTTATCATTGGGGTACGTGCTGTGTGTGTTCTCCAACTGTGCATTGTACCAACAGGCCGGTCGGCTTCGACCATAAAAAGGCTCTGTTACTTCTGGTCAAAGGTTTCGGGATGAATGTCCTGTAGCATGATCTGTCAATATCAGAAGAGATCAGGTAGCCCTGGTCAGTGGCCTATGAAGAGATTTCCTTTACAAGCAAGGAAAACTAATAAACCATTGTGGACGGCGTGGATGTTTGGGGGCACTCGAATTCCTAGGCTCCGTCTTCAACAGGCTTCAAAGCGCACATTCATTTGTTTCCAGGGAACCCGTTTTCAGGTTTTGTATGGCTCCTTTGGAGGAACAAAAGTCTACAGCGTTTCTGCTAAGCTCAGGCTTGTGGATTTGTTCTACCAGTAAATGTTTTCTTGAAGATTCTTTGCTCTAGTAACATAGGAAAATAGAGGAAGTATCATGTCAACGAGAAATCAGGTTATTTAATAAGATTCAATTGCACCCAGGTTCAAGGCGCTATCCAATGTGCCATATATAAGTTAGCTCCCGTCACCCCCTAAGACCCGAGACGTGGGTGGTGCCATCATTGGACCAGTGGGGAAGCGGCACAGCCCAGAGCGTGTGGGTGTGGGAGTCAGAGTCAGACCAGGGACTCTCCATTCAGATCCCACTCTTCCCCGCTCCACTCTGGTGCTTTCCCTTGAAAGAGAGAAAGCAGTTGGTGGGGAGCCTTTGCCAGTGACCAGAGGGAGATGGAGGAGGAAGAACACCCACCAGGGAACCGGGGGGCCTGGCTCCTGGTATGAGAGCAGCCACAACAGCGCCCTGTCTCACTGCATCTTCCTGACCATCTCACCCCAAACTGCACCCCATTTCCCTCCTGCTGTGGCTGCCAGACTCCCTCCCTCCTGTTCCACTCACTTCTCACAGCACCCACCACCTTCCTGAGTGCTATTTGAGTCATTCACGTATTGTGTTTATTTTATTGTTGTCACTCTCTCCTAGACTATAAAGCCCATGAAAGTAGGGCTTTGGGGGAGTTTTGTCTCTTTTGTTCACTGATGTCTCTTAAGTGTCTGGAACAGTGGTTGACACATGGTAAGTGCTAAATAAATTTAACTGTGAGAAGGAGAGTGTGACAGAGGGGAAGGAGTGGGGAGGAAGGGAAGAGAAAGAAAAGAATCCTGGTGGGCACACAGCATGCTCTTCCTTCCCTGTCTGGTGTCCCACCTCTGAAATGGGAGATTAAGCCGATGGTTTCCAAGCTTCTCCCAAATCTAATCATGGCTGATTCTAAAGACAACCCAAATTAAGGTTTTCAAGAGATAACCACCATAGAGATTAATGAAAGTCAAAACCAAAAGACCCAACTCCCCAAATGAAATATGACGAGCTGGTCAACACTCCTGAAAGATCGTGAGACTCCAGTGTAAAAACTGAGTGGTCTACACAGGGCTTCACAGAAGTGGGAGGCATTGAAACCACTGTCACCATAGGATAGGTGGTCTGTGCTTCAGACAAGAGTCGGCATCTTGTGAGCTCTGGTAGACCAGCAAACCGGCTTCCTCCAACAGAGTTCCCAACTGGGAGCCTGAAGACACAGAGCCTAATACAGTCCCCTGCCCCTCCCATCTCCCCTCCTGTCCAGACTGTGGGCTTCCTGAAGACAGGTCCCCCCACCCCCTCCCGCCCCCGGCCCTGTGTGCATTTTCTCTTCACTCCCAGCAGTCAGGACTGCCAGTTCACTGATGCCTAAGGGAACTGGGGATGGCAGGAGACACACCTGTCATGGAAATCGGCCCCATCTGCTCCTCACCTGGCTCCTCCCTCCGCTGCTACTCAGCCACCAGCCATTCTGTTGGCACCCACCAAGGCCCTGCCATCGGTCAGTCACCAGGCTGGGGCTGAAGTCAGGGGCGAATGGGTCACTGTGACTGCCTTAGGGGAGCCCATGGTCAAGACAGTGATTAGGCCACCTCTCCTCTCTCCAGAAGTGATGCAACATCACCAGCTAAGGGCCCACCTGCAAGGCAGACTTCCTGGGCGAGATGGCATTGGGTTTGCTACTCAAGGTTGGAAAGGATTTCAATAAACAGAAGCTGGATGACTCAGGAGGGGGTGTGGTGAAACAAGCCGAGGTGAGAAAGCTCCAGGGGGTCTGGTGTGGCTGCAATGAGGCGCACCTGTGTGTGTAAGGGGTCAGGGGGAGTCGGTGAAGGAGCTGGTGAGCCAGGGTGGGGACAGCCTGGGTCAGGCTGCGGGGCTTGGGCTATCTCCCCTAAGTGGGGTGAACTACTGGGAGTAAAATGAAGTCATTCAGGGAGATGCCCTCTGGGCTCCACCTAAGTCCTGGGATTTATTGATCTCCCTGCTGTAGAGCCATTTCAAAGCTGCTCTTGGAATGCAAACACGGTTTCTCTGGTGATTGAAACAAGTGGTTCAACTCTTCTGTGACTCCAGCAATTACTTTATCGATAACTCAGAGCTGAACTGGGTGACACTTTCCCTCAGCTGGGCCAAAAAAGGCAAGTGGTATTTAGTTTTCACACTTAAATACATATTCATGATCCACCTAATGCAAAAAAACTTCTCAGTGAAATTTAATAAAGAACATTTTAAACAGTTGTTAAACTGAAAATCAAAAACAAGAGATTGAGAAGGCTTCCAGATGCTGGCCAATCCCAGCTCCTAAAAAACAAAGACACCAAGAGATCACAGACATTTAGAAAGAAAGAGAATGGGCACCAGATATGTAGAATGGGAGTATAGAATTTGGCTCTGAGCTTCCCAGTGGCCAGAGCAAAAAGGGAGCATGGTAGGAATGAGTTTAGGGCCTCCTTATTTCCCTCCTCGACGGCTAGACTTCCCGCTCCTCTGAAAACACCCAGATAGGCCCCTGTGGGCACCACAAATAGAGAAGCGAGGCACCTCAGGTGCTCAGTGACCTCAAAGTTGAGGTCACTGATCTTTCCTTTGGTTCAGGATTACACAAACAAGGTGATTAGAGTCTCATAAAGTGCAAATGGTCAGGAAGCCTTTTGAATGACAATTTAAAATGGACTTTCAAAGCAGGTTCCTTGTTTTCCTAGTGTGGGGATGGCCTGGCCATCAGCAATGTCCATGGCAGCACCAGCCTCAGAGCTCTGAGATGTGTGGCTGTGAACAGAGTAAGGAGGTTCTAACCTCCCACTGGCCTCTAAAAAGCAGCAAAAACAGACAGGCTCCGGTTGTCCCATCTCTACCCTCCCCACCCCCCCAAGCTGTGACCAGACAAGTAAAGCATATTCTCATCCCTGGCCGTTTTCTTCTCAAAGAAAGCAAAAGGCCCTTTTCAATTCAAAGCTAAAAATCAGGATGAAATCTTAGAAAAATAACCCAGTACCTTCCACCGGAGTGAGAAATAGGTTCGTACAGGCTTTCAGGTCTAAGTAGAATACCTCCCAAGCCGCCCAGAGGCGGTGTCACCTCCCATCAGGGAAAATGAAACTCCCTCCTCGCCGAGGTGCCTGCCCCCCCACCCTTTGGCCCTGGCTGTCCTCCAGAGCCTGCACTGGTGGGTCCTGCTTCCTCGGGGCAGCCCCAATGCCAGCTTGTGTGACAGGAGCTGCAAATGGACAGAGCACACTGCACCCGCTGACCCTCCTGAAGGGACATGTCGCTGGATCTGGGCCACACGCCTGTCACTTCTTGAGTTACTTCTGTGAATCAGACTGAGAGCTCCTTGAGAGAACAACTTCATGCATATTCTGCTACAGGGCCCGGCCAGCCTAGAACCTTCCAAGTTCACTGAATTTGGAAGGATGCGTTCTTGGAGACAAACTACACTTGACACCAAAATGTAAAGCCACCTGCCAATGGGACAAGTATGGCCAACACCAATACAGCCAATTACACCACCTTGTCTTGACTACTTCTTACTTTTAAAGGATCCACGTCTATAAAAAAAGTAGGTAACTAAGTAAATGGCCCATGGCTGCCATCCTACTTTAATTCCATGAAATATCCAACAAGGAAAATGCTTTGTAAACGATTGAGTGCCATTGCTACAATGCAGTCACTAGTAATACCTCTACTCTGTGGAGCCTGGAAGAGATGTCTTAACACCTTTCTAAGCACAGTTCCCTCCACCCCCAGGTGGGGACAACAGCCCCTCCCTCCCCAACCAGGATTCCCTCTGTAAGTTATGTGCTGTGAAGGTCACTGCTTTAGGGAGACTCTAACTCGCATGCCATCAAGGGGGTGAAAAAAAAAAAAAGCTGCATCATTTAATTGCTATTTATTTTCATAAACATGAGGTATTTCAAAGTGCTATAAGATGCAGCACTAAATATATACATTTTGAAAGAAATTAAACACAGAACTTTGCATTTACCCAGTTCTATGCACCAAACATGAACAAATACATTAACAGGAAGAAACAGGCTAGGAAAAAGGCATATATATATAGTAAATTTCTTTACAAAAGTTTTCTTAGTTCAAAAAGTGATAAAGTAATATCTACTCAAAACTTTCACAACTCATTTTCATACGAAAATATAAGTATCAAATTTAGTTATGTATCAGCATCATACTAAAGTATACAGGCAGTGTAAGAATTAGTACAGTACATAACAGAGATTAACAATATATTTGTATACAAAACATGCTCCTCAAACATTGAGGTATTACAGTACTTAGGTATGAACTTCCAGTCTAATACTGGCCACAAAAGCCACCTCTCATTACCCGGACGCATACAAAAGGCGGGCGTGTCAGTGGTATTTACAGAAGTGTCCTCGGGGTCTCAATGGCAAACCCCTCCCGTGGCATCGGCTGGAACGTAAGCACCATTTTAAAAGGAATGACATTCTGATGTTTGGAGACTTGCAACAAGGTGACTTCAACAGCCCGAGAGGCTCCCCAACGGTCACGCACTCCCACGGCCGTCTCGGAGGTGACGCGGAGGAAACGTCAAGGGCCGCACAGCATCCCATCACCCAGGCCCTCTCTCCCGAGGTCCTGGCAGAACCAACCCCACAGGTCCTGCTCCCCACCCAGATCCAAACGCGACGGGGGGGAGGGGACCGATTTGAAAGTAAACCAACATTCTTAATGTCAACACAATGTAAAAAAACAAAAAACAACAAAAACAAAAATCAAAATGTGCAAAGTGGCAGTGACTGTCCAGGTTGGAGAACCGTTTAGCAAGTCCGAGCGTGTTCGATCTTCTTGAGCAGCTGCTGCTGCCGGGCCTGCAGCTTCTCCTTCTCCAGCAGCAGCTGGTGCTCCTCCGCCTGCAGGGAGTGGACGTACTCGGTGGCCTTTTTCAAAATGACCACCTTGGCGGCCTTCTCGTTCTTCACCAGCTCTGGCACGTGGTCCCTGAGCGTGAGGAAGCTGGACCGCAGGTCGTTGCGGCGCTGGCGCTCCAAGATGTTGTGGTTCCGGCGGCGCTCGCTGTCCTCCGAGTCGGAGTTGCGGGGGCTCAAGCTCTTGGCCTTCGGGGGGATGACGCTCTTGAGGGGCCGGGGGGACGCTTCGCTCTTCATCTTCTTCTGGGGCGGCGCCTCCTCGCTCTACGTAGGGCGGGGGCGCGGCGTAGTTGTGCGGCTGGTGGATGGGGACGCAGCGCTTGAGGATCAGGATCAGGTCCCCCGGCTGGGCTCTCCCCGGGCCCAGGGCCGCGCTCTTGGGGCGCACGGTGATGGTGAAGGTGGTGACGGCCTTGCTGTTGGCGGAGGACCGCCGCTTCTCCACGGTCACCACGTCGATTTCCTCCTCTTCGTCTTCCTCTTCGTCATCTTCGTCATCTTCAAGAACAAGATGGGAGTTATTCTCAGAGTGAGACACAAGAACCTTTCTCTCCCTCTGTACCGCCTCTTCCAGGCCCTGGCGCATTTTGCTATTATTCTGGTTCCATCCACAGAGATGGGAAGAGAAATGTACTTTAGACCTTTTTAATTAATGTACTTTAGATCTTTTCCTTCCCCAATATTCCTAGCAGTTTCAGCTTCCAGGCTCAAGCAGGTGGCAGATATAGAAAGAACCTGGATTGTGGAGTGAGACAGAATCCTGGCTCCATCACACATTAGTTGTGTGATCCTGGGCAAGTCACTAAACCTTTCCAAGCCTTAGTTTCCTATTAAATGGGACCAATACCACAAGGTTCTTGAGATGGACCTGTAATATGTAGAGAGCTGGCCTGGTACACAGATGCTCCGTAAATGGTAGCTTTTAACGCCATCGCCAGTCTACCCCCTACACTTATTCATATTTCCATCTCGACATTTAAGAATTGAGACTCCTCATTTAGCAATTCTACACTTGGTTGCGTTTGATTTTAGGCCCTTAAACAAACTTACAGAACAATTTAATGAAGCCCTTTTTTCATCTAGCAGACATCCCGTCTTCACTAGCGAGTCCTAATCCGCAGGCGCTCTAAACCCAAACATGGGAGCACCTCTGCTCCGTGGCCAGTAATAACGGCAGCAGCAGAGGCGTGTAACATCATCCCCCCCTCTCCTCATTTACTACGTGCCGGGATAGAAAATTATTGTTTAAAAAGGCAAGCATGAAAAACCAAAACACTGCTGCCGCTTGATCTGAAGGGGACCGGAAAGCTCAACAATTGTAGGATTTGTTCTGAAGCCGAAATGTGAGGCTGCTGCAGCCTGTGGGTCCCTTTAAGCCCATGTTTTGGTTTTCTGCCAAGAAGACAGCTGTTGGAAGGAAGTGCTTCCTCACCGAGAGCTGTCAAGGCACAGACATTAAAGGGACAGACCAGCTTCAAACTGGAGGCTTATCACCAAGTTTCCTTCCAGGAGCCTCAGAGGAATCCGTCCTCGGCCCAGGAGGAAATTTAGGCCTTTAATCCGCCTGCATTCTGAAAACACTGGGCTTCGAGATTCCAGGAACACAAGCTCCCAGCCCCCAAAACAAGGGCTGTTTTGAGTATTTGGGGAAGAGTTCTTTCTTTACCTCCAAGGGCCCCAGGCAGTCTTCCTTTTAACCCTACCCTCCAAGACCAGAGGCACACAATGGAACTCATCAATGGAACTCATCAATGAGTGCTTCTAGGGCGTGTGAGTTCCTGGAGGGCCGGCCCAGTGCCCGCCCTCACCTCCAAGGACACCGGGTTACAAAACCCAACTCGGATCAGAAATTAGTCCTGGAAATTCTGGCTCGAAGACAAAACTGGACACAGTCTCACTGCGAGCGGTGAAGAGGCGGCCCCTTGGGAATGTACACAACCTCTGCTGGACTCGCCGCCAGCTGCTGGAGGGAGGCAGGGGTGGCCCCTTCACCCCCAGCCATTCAGAGCCTCCGCCTCCCTGGGATATCGCCGCCTGCTGGCCACCTACCAGGAGCAAGTAGCCCACCACCCACAAAGGGAGGGAGAGAAGAGCACCCAGGTTTAAAAAATAAATAAATTTGCTACTAGCCATCTGCGCAATCTCCCTCTAACTTTCTGTGCCTGCACAGGACTTTGCACAATGCCTGTGTCTTCTCACCCTTGACCTGGGTCAAATCCCTCTCCCCCGCCCCAGGGCTAACGGGTTTCTGCCCAAGTAATGCAGCCAGCGGCCCCGTTACCTCCTACCCACTTTTTACCGATTTTATGCTGCAGAGAAGTGGGCAACTAGACCGGATGAGGGCCATTGATGGAGTCGGGCCCCCAGAGGGTAGAAGGAACTTTCAATGAAGGTGACACTTTGGATAACACCCTCTTAGCAACTCTCACTCAACCTCTCCTCCTAATCCTGGGGGTCCGTTTGACAAAAAAACAACCCTCAGCCTTCATCACTACTTCCAAAACGCTCCCCATCAAAGCCTAAACCCAGCACAGTGACAAAGGGCGCGCACCCCCACGCCTGCACCCCAGGAAAGCAGCCGACCCCTGCGTGGTCTTTACCTGAGTCGCTCAGCGTGTCCTCGCCGGAGGTGCTGAGAGCCTTGTGGTCACCGCCCCCGGCTGGTCGGACGCCGGTGCGCGCAGAGAGAGGCCACGCGGCGCGGTGGTGCTGCGGCCCCCGCCCCCGAAGCGACGCAGG
>NW_005871213.1:1744114-1765640 GCF_000147115.1 Myotis lucifugus | reverse complement strand
CTGCCATTTTCATTCCACCACCCAGGCACTGCGGGGAGAGTGCACCTGGGGGGGTGGGGGGGGGGGGGCCCGCTGTTCCCGGCGGCAGGTTCCCAGCTCGCCAGCTCAGCTCGCCCGCCCGCCCGCAAGCCCGGCGGCACCCGTGTCGGGCCAGCTGCTCCAGGGCAGCCCGGGCTCCGACCCAGCCCCGCACGGGACCTGCAGTCTCCCAATCACCCCCCCCCCACCCCCTCCGCGGTGAAACTGCAACCTCGGGAGTGTGAGCGAGAGAGGGGGTTTACGAAACTTTGCAAATGGAAAAATCCTTTTCTCTACACCGACACCAACAGCACCCAAACCCACCCCCTCCCCCGACTCGGGCAGACGCCCCACAACATTCACCCGCGGAAGGGAGAGTCCTACCACTCGCTGACTTTGAACCTCTGACCCCACCCCCGCTCTCCCTCTGCCCCAACAAGGGCGAGGGAACAGCCTGAACCCCGGTTCCCGGGAATGGTTGAGGGGCCAGCGCGGGGAGGGTCGCCGGAGAGCAGCGTCTCCTCCGAGCCCGAGCCGCCCCGACCCAGATTACCCACCACGGCTGCCTCGCCCAGCCGAACCCCCTCTCCTTCCTCCGGGGGCACCCGCTGGGGAAGAACCCCCGCTTCGGGGTGGGCGCAAACCGGCTCCCGTCAGCTCAAGCACAGACCGATGTTCTACCGAAGGGTGCAGTTCGAACGATGAAGCCATTAAGGCACGAGCACTAAAAGGATTAGGGCGGGTCTCTTCTAGCTGGGGTGCCTTGCGGGGTAGGACTGGATTTTTCAGAGACAAGCCCGGGGAGGTTTTGTTTCGGAAGCAGCACCGGTCCCCGGGGGATATCGGGGCGCCCTGAGCGCGAGCCGCGAGCCGGTCCCAGCCTCGCCTTCCCGCCGCGCTCGCAGCTCCCGGGGCGCCGGGGGGTTGGCCACCCCCGCTCCTTACCTCCCGCGGATGGCTGGGGGTGCAGAGGCGATTCTGTGCGGGGGTCCCCGGGTGGCCGGGGGCGGGGGGTCCTCGGGTGGCTTGTCTGTGCGCGCTTGCGCCTGCCTAGCGCTAGCTCGGCTCCAGCCCCGTTCCCAGGAGCCCCCCGCATCCACCCGGCGCGTCCAGACAGATGACTGTCACTGGCTGCGCTTTGAAGCTCGGGGGATATTATTAACTGAAAAATCTGACACACCCGGAGGGCGGAGAGAGAAGGGGCTGCGGCACAGGCGGGGGGAGGGAGGGAGACGGGCCGAGGGAAGGGGCTTTACCCCGCCCTCTTGATTTCCATAAAAATCAGGGGAGGCGCCAAGCCTTTCGCGCCAAAAGCCACTTGCTTTTCTTCTTGGCAGAGGGGAGGCTGCGGCGCTGGGAAAGCCGGGGCGAGCTCCCCCGCCCGCGCGGACCCCCGGGCCTGCACCCGGCGCCCCGTGCCCACCAGCTGCGCGCCGAGCGGTGCCCGGCAGCACCCACCCCGCGGGCCGCCGATGGCTTGGCAGGAACAAGAGGAATGTCCAGACGGCTCCGGGGGAGGCGCCCCCGCCCGGCCCGCGCGGGTGTGCGGTCCCGGGCGCGGCTGCGCTCCCGCCAGGCCGGGCGGAGGGGCTGCCCTTTTGTGATCTCCGACGGGGGCTCCCCCCGGGGTGTCAAACGGGAGGGAGAGGGCGCGCCCGCTGGGGCTGTTTCAAGTTTGAAATGGAAAGGCGTGGGGCGCCCCCCCTGGTTTGAAAATAAATAAATAACTGCGGCTTCGAGGGTGGCGCTGCGGCGCTTTCTCCGGCCGAAGGCGACACCTCGCGGAGACCGAGCAGAAAAGCGGGGCTGCCGGGCCGGGTCTCGGGGGCTGAAGTGGGGCCACCCGGCGCGCGCCCCCGCGGCCTGTCCACCCGCCCTCCCCGCCGCGCAGGGAATGGGCGTGAAAGCCCCCCGCCATCCCCACGGACTTCCCAGCGAGCCTTTCCGATGCCGCGTGGTGTCGAGTCACCGGGAGACGGCTCGGGGTCGGTTCCAAAAGCTTGTCTCCAAATTGTAGGCGGCAAAAAAGAACAGCTGCTCCCCCTGCTTAGCTCCCCGTGCTCCCCGTGCCTCAGTTTCCTCGGTGGCGACATGGTATTCGTCCTGTGTGCTCACCCTTAGGGTTGCTTTGAGAAATAAGCGTTAGGAACGTGCTTAGAACAGTGCCCGGCGCACAAGTGTGAGTGTCGGCTATTATTGTGGTGATCAGATCGCCATAGAATCTTCCGGGGAAATTAACACCGCCATCCGGCAGCGATCGCCCTCTCCCCACCCTCCCCCACCCCCACCCCCAGCACAGCCTCACTTCACCCCGCTCCTTCTCGTTCACAGGTGGGTTTGGGGGAGGGGAGAGGGGATCAAACATTATCGCCTCTGCCCCCAGCTCCCCGGGAGCAACTCAGGTCTCCCGCACAGCCCCCCTCACAACCAGATACACAGGGAGGTGGGATGTTGCTTTGAAAAACAATCCTCCGACGGTTTGGGGCAGGGGAGCCTGGCCCCTGGGTTCGGCTGGGAACATGGGAAAGTTTCTTTATATTTATATTTATATCCCTTTTTCCCAACTGGAAATTCACTCGTCCCGGCGTTCAAACTAGATACAGACGAGAGTGCGTAGGGTCGGGGCGCCGGTAGAATGCTCTCGGATTAGCATTTGTGAAGGTTACCCTGGAAGCCTCCATAATTCTGGGAAGCGAGGGAGCTTGCCGGAGTTCTGGGAAGTGGCCCGTGAATGAGGATGAGCTGCCCGTCGAGCACCTTTCTTATTGTTATTACTTCCCTCACAGATGTAAAACACTTCACTTTTGCAAAAGCCCTTCACACCCCACGTGGGCTTTTGCCGAACGCCCTAATCTAAACCAAGCCTTCCTGCTGTATTCTCTCCAAACATCCTTTACCCCCATCTGTAAGGATATATTCCTGGGAGTGTTTGTTTAATGCCGGCTTCCCGCCCGAGTCCCTGAGGAAACTGGCTGCCTCCCTCCCCAGACTGGTGAGCCCCTCGGTGGAGGACCTGCTGTGGTCTGGGTGGCGGGAGAAACATACCTGTACTCAGCTCTGTTGTTCAAGGCAGAGATCTCTGAATGAGTCCTTCCAAAGCAGCCAGCTCTTCCAAGATAGTTTTTTATTGATTGATTGATTGATCGATTGATTATTAGAGAGAAGAAGGTGGAGAGAAAGGAACGTCGATGTGTTTCACTTATTTATACATTCATTGGTTGCTTCTTGTAAGGGCCCTGACCGGGGACCGAACCCTGAAACCCTGGTGCATCGGGACGACGCTCTAACCAACTGAGCTACCTGGCCAGGGCCCAAGATGGTTTCTGTTTATCGGCAAAGGAGAAATGAATGTCATTCAGAGCCTTCTTCAGGCCCTCAGCAACTGCCCCAGAAAAGGCACTCAGAATTGCCTGCCCTACCTTTTTTATTTATTTATTTTTACCAAAATGGCAGGACTGCTAAAATGGGCAAGGATGGCCCCCTTGCTTTGATTAAAAGTCCCACCTTTGCCCTAGCCGGTGTGGCTTAGTTGGTTGGGCATTGTGGTTCACAGAAAGGTTGCTGGTTCAATTCTCGGTCAGGACACCAAACACAAAAAGTCCCACCCTGGTCCTTTCTCACCAGACCTGTGCCCTTCACCACTCCAGTTGCCCTTTGTCAAGGGACAAAAAGGAGCAGAAAAAGAAGGGACAGGAAGACCAGAGCCCTGCTCACTCTGCATACCTCCAAGCAAATCGTGTCTCCTTCCTGGACCTCAAGCTCTAATTTCCACCTTTTAACGCAAGCCAGTAATTACTGACAAGTCTGAATTTGAAGGTTAACAGAATGATAAAATCCAACAAGTATTTATTGGTACTTTCACTTGCAAATGGAAAGATAAAAGACTCCCGGAGAAACCCTGTCACTGCAGGTTCCCAATCAGCCTGTCGAGAAACAAGCACAAATTCTTCTTAAAAATGTGGAAACACCCTCAGACTATGAGGATGCACACGAAATAAATCTTTAGATGGCTTCAAAGACAAGGTTCGGTTCAGCACGCATCTACTGTCCCGATGCAGAACAAAGATAAGACACAGCCTCAAAGAGCTCATCTCTGAGGGAAGGGGACACACCTAAGATGGACCAACAGATAGGATACAGTTGTGAACAAAAAAAAGGGGGATCTATGGGAAGTGACCTGACAGGGTGACCTGATCATAAATTCCTAATTGGGCAGTTTAGGGCAGGGAGTCACACTCTACGCATATAACGTTTTATCTAGTAAAAGGTGTATCTTTGCCTCGAGCAAGCCCTGCCCATTGTTTCTGTGAATATAGGTTAACACGCCTTTGAAATTAGCTGCAACCACCCCTGAGAAAGCTCAGAGCTTGTTAACTATCCTGTAACCCAATGCCCACCTTGCTTCTCCCACCTCCATGTAATCGTCCTTATGCCAGTCCCCTCCACATTTGAGGCCTTGCTTCCGGCATATGTTGTCAGTCTGACTCTTCCACAAATTCTCTACAGGTCTGGGTCTGGTTTGTAAATAAGGAATTGTTTGAGGAAGGAGAATGTTTTCCTACGAATCCCTCCTGTATTAAAAGCACAACACACACACACACACACACACACACACACACACACACACACACACTCAGAAGGGCAGATCAACAATCTGTAGGTGTTTTCCCACTTTCCTGAGTTAAAGATCTTCTGGGTCCACCTTCAGGGACCACAGTTTCGCCTAGGAACTAGTTTCGCCTAGGAACTTCACTGAAAAAAAAAAAAAAAAAAAAAAAAAGGTGTAAATTTTTACTGATTAAATACTTTTTAAAACCTTGGCTCTTCATTTGGAGTAAAGTAAAGCTAGCTTCCTGACTTACCCCGTTACAAATTAATTAATGAATTAATTTTTAAAAGACTGGATTGAAGATCTAAATGGGAAAAGTAAAACTATAAAAGAAGAAAGTATAAGAAGAAAATATAGACTGGAGTTCTTCCTGAGACAAGGAAGGAAAATTTTAACATATTTGAGGGAGATAAAATTTAAAATTTACAGTTAACACATGCCCTAAACAGAATAAAAAGACAACAATGTGATGGAAAAATACTTGCCTCATATGTGAGATAAAGAGTATATTCATGTAACAAAGAGCTTCTACACACTGAATAGGAAGAAAAACCTATAGAAATACGGGTCCAGGAAAAGAGTAGGGAATTCACTGGGTAGGAAAAGCCAAATTTCATGAACATATGAGAAGATGCTCAGCTTCAGGAGCAGTCAGGGAAATGCAAATTAAATCTCAAGAAGATTAACATTTTTTGGTCTAGCAGATTGGCCCTAGTGTTGGCAAGGCTGGGGAGGGGGCTGGGGGCCCTCTCCTACACTGTTGGGGTTCCAGCCCCAGGAGTAAAAACAATCCCACTCTTTCAAATCCATCCTACAAGACATAATACAAGAAATACACACAAATATGTAGGCAAGAATATGTGTTGCAGCATTGTTCACAATAATAACAAGAATATCACAAACAATCTAAATGCCCATCAATAGGGGAGTGAGTTGCTGGATCTATTACAATATATGCACGCAGTGAAGACTGTGCAGACACTAAAAAGAATGAGTTAGGTCTGTAGGTGTGGTCTAGGAAAACATCCATGAGTTATGAAAGAGTATAAACAAGGTATATACAGGTCAATGTGTCTGGCATTTTGGGTAGATGTCTACATAAACCCAGCATTAAGTATATGTCTACATAAACCCGGTAACAAATTGGGTAGAATATGCGACAATTTTTTTAAAGTGGTTCACTTTGAAGAAGGGAGTCAGGTAGAGGGAGAAACGCGTTCTCTTGCTTTATGAAATTTTTTTGAACCAGTTGGATTATGAGCAAATGCACTTTTTGTCTGGTTATTTTTCTAAACAATATTGTTGTTACTCCCCAGGAATGCTAACCATTAATTTGATCATTTGGGGAAAGTGAAGGATGCTTTTGTGGAGCCTAAAATCACCCCAAAGTTCTCTTTTGTTTCCTAGGCTGGTTGGCATTCTTTCAAACCAAACTAGGCTGAGCTGAATCAGCTGAGGATTCCAGGACTAAGATGGGACAATATGAGCACTGGTTTAATTACGATTAGGATCAAGCCAGCCAAAGCTGTTTAAAGTATATGATGCTGCATGTGCCTAAGACAAGACATCTATTTTTTTTACTTCTGAGGCTGGAGGAAAATTTGAGACCCGGCATTGGATTTGGGGGATGGAGAATTTTTTTGGTAGAGGCACAACTATGTTTAAAACAAAAATTATCCTCATTGAATGCCAGTAATTTAATTACAGATTTAGAAAATAAGGCGTGTCCAACTGTATTCCCCTCCAAGGCTGGTTTTGCATCATTTGCGGCAGCTCAGATATCCGCCTCCACCAGGAAGCCTTCTCCAAAGCTTGGTACATTACAGACTCGGGGAAAGCACTAACTGCGAACAGCAAAGACCTTTGTGGACAGAAAGCGCTGTTGTCCCTAGAGCTGGAATTGCCTTCTACCTCATTTCCTGTTTGCTAAAATGCAAAATGGGAAAGCTGACCTGGGAGGCGGCAGGTTGCTCAGGGCCAGGCTCCATGGGGCTGGGCGGACAATGGGCTTCCCCTCCTTAGAGCTCAACCTTGGGCTGTCAGAAGCCTTTGCAAGGAGGGGAACCCAGTCTTAGCAGGATGCGGACTCCAGATGTGGTTTCCAGACCCACTTGCCATGCTCTTCCTGGGACTCCTTCCCGGCCCCAATGACTTGGTTTGGATCTGTCCACATCTCCTCCACTGAGGTGGCACATCTTCTCTTCGGGTTGTTACATAACAGATGGCTAATTTGCCCATTGATTTTTGCTGCTATCAATTTCCTTCAATGCAGGAGACACTCCCTGCAGCCCCAAGGACGGCCCACACCCACTCTAACGTCCGCCTGGGAGTCTTTTGGTTTCCTTGTGTTTAGTGATTTCATGCAGTCCGTTTCCAGAAGCTACTGCTTTTGCCCTAAAATGTATCTCTTTTGTCTGCTTATTCAAATCCTGTCCTCAGAGATCAGCTGGAGACTCTCCAGGAAGGAATGCTAATCTTTGCCCCAACCCTCCGCCTCTCCCCCCAAATCTCCATCCATTGTTTATTGCCTGCCCCGCCCCCTGCCCCCCCCCCCCACTAGCATAATCCAGCTGTGCTCTCTATCAGGCTCCTGTGGGGCTCTCCTAACAAGGTTAGCAGTCCCTGAGTGGAAGGAACCTTCCCCATCCTGTCTTTTGCATCTTCCACAGCATCTGCTGCAACGAATGGTACAAAGAGCCAAGCTCTGAGGGCAGATGGGCCAGCGAGCTCCACCAGGTTGGACAATGCAGACAGCCACTCCAAGCGTTTATGTCTTCATCTTTAAATTAGCATTTTGTCAGGATGAATGGCGGAGCATTCAGACACCTGGCCTATAATGGGGGCCCAGTGATGGTCAGTTCTCTCCCTTCGGTCTAGCCCAGTGGTTCTCAACCTTCCTAACGCCGCGACCCTTTAATACAGTTCCTCATGTTGTGGTGACCCCCAACCATAAAATTATTTTCATTGCTACTTCATAACTGTAATTTTGCTACTGTTATGAATCGCAATGTAAATATCTGATATGCAGGATGTATTTAGGCGACCCCTGTAAAAGGGTCGTTCGACCCCCAAAGGGGCCGTGGCCCACAGGTTGAGAAGCGCTGGTCTAGCCCCAGTCTGCCTACAGGGGCTCAGGGAATCCTACATCAGCCGACCACAGCACTGGGGTTCCAGGTTGAGCCTGCTGACGTTGGAAAAGGACTAATTAATAACCCTTTCTCCAACCTCCCTCTTCTTAGCTTGTCCAAGACCCAAGCACCCTTTGGACTTGGAAGCAGGTATTGCAAAGTCTAGGTGGTACAAGGCAGTCTCAGTGAGAGCACCAGACCACAGGAGTTGTGACTTCTGTGCTGAAGAATCTTACATTGGTCGCTTACCTTCTCTGGGCCTCAGCTTCCTGATTCACACAATGGGAATCCTGAGTCCAGAAGAGGGAGAGTGTATCTGTAGGGCAGTGGGTGTAGATTCGGAAGTTCAGTTGAATGTCCTGGTTCTATATCGTCTCCACATGTTAGGCTCGCCCCGTGGTCGGCAAACTGTGGCTCGCGAGCCACATGCGGCTCTTCCTAAGCCTTAGGAGTACCCTAATTAAGTTAATAACAATGTACCTACCTATATCGTTTAAGTTTAAAAAATTTGGCTCTCAAAAGAAATTTCAATCGTTGTACTGTTGATATTTGGCTCTGTTGACTAATGAGTTTGACTAGCCGCTAGCCCACTTGCATCAGCCTGTTTTCTCATCTACAAATGCAGATAGTAAGATTCTTTTTACTGCAACAGAGCAGATATGAGATCTGGAATCAGAATAAAACCATCGATGCTGTCTCGTACTATATATAACCTCCTAGAAACTGTGGAGGTGAAGGGCTTGATTCTAATTCAGCAAGTACCTGAGAAACAGTCTCTTCACAGGAACAGTATCCGGTTCTGTGTGAAGTTATGAAAACAGGGCTGTTTGGGATGGACACTTTAGAATCATCTTACAGTACTGATGGTGGTCATATTTCCTGGGAAGTGGTATCATATCCAAAAACCTGTCAAAGGGACAGATGGCATTCTTAGCACAAAAGAGGAAACCAATTAGAACTTAAAACGCTGAAAATGGAAACGTGTACACGCTAACAAATTGTTCCAGGGTGAGGACTGAGCTGTCTTCCCTGACACCAGCTAAGGAAGGTTTCCGTCTGGTTCATCAGCGCTCACAGGGCGCGGGCTGTTAGGGTCTAAAGAAACCTTACAGACCCTCCTTCTAACCCCCTAGGTTTCAAACTTCCAGACCTCACTGCAGTTGTCGGGCAGATGCTGACAATTGCACCATGTCACTTCTTCAGTGACAGGTGGTTTCTTTGCAGCTTAGAAACGAGCACTAAAGGCTGGGCCTTAAGAAGCAATTTCTAACTCCCATATTTGCACTCGTGCAGCCTATCAACAAACACTTACATATTGCCGGAAGCCGGTCCACCCTTGCTGCTTGACACAGTCGCTGCAGGGAAGAAACATCTGCACAGCTTATGTTTCAAGGGACCTGGCATATATGACATATGTTTGCTCCCCCTCTTAGCGCTATGTGTTTTAAACAGGACCACCTCCCCGAGAAAGGTTGTTTCCCCAGGTGAGGATTTTTCCCTGGAGTTAACAGGACTAAGGAAGAGAATAAATCAGTGAAACTCCCTAGTGTTACAGAAATACCATGTACTACTTATGAAGAACTTGGACTAAGACTGTTGGCAATAAATTTGGGACTTGTTGGGCCCACATCCCCAGGGGTCTGCCCACCAGGGAAAGCACCAAAGCCTATACCCCTGGAGATCCACCGACACAGGGCAGTCCCAGGGAAGCTGGGAGGACATAACCTTTACTAGGTAGGATAATCTCCTTCAGTCACTTCCTTGTAGCCTATCAGTAGAGCAGTGACCTTGGAATAGCCCTTGTAATGGAACACAGAGATTAACCTAGACAAGATTAAAATCAACAGAACTAGATAGAGACAGGATTTTTGGCAAAGGTCAGATAAGAAACAAGGAACTATAGAACGTTACCCAAAACATACCATGATGTAATTATACAGGCATGCTTATGGGATCAAATAGTATAAATATAGATGTAACAGGACAATAAAAAAAGAGAACCTCGCTATGCTGACCAACTGAACGCTACCTCTGTGTCCTTCATTCTTCGCTGACTCCGTCCACACCTTTGGGAACCCCTGGACCTGCTGGGGCTGGACCCCAGCAACATATGACTTATGAGTTCTGCTCTCAAGGTACATGCAAGCCAATGTGGGTGATAGACAAAGGCATAGAAAAGTTCAATTAAATGTATTGTGCCCTAGAATATGTTATGTGCATAGAGGAAAGAGCCTTCCCCTCTACCTGGGGGAATGGAACATGGCTTCATACACTGGAAGAACATTAAACTATGGGACAAGAAACAGAAGTTTGCCCAGGAGTAGATAAGGGTAGATAATGTGTATTAGTCAGGATGGGTGAGGTTATGCTGTGGTAACAAACAATCCCTAAATCTCAGTGGCCTAATTTAACAAAGGCTTAGCAGTGTTTGCTCTCATTGTGTGCTACAGCATCCTCATTAGAGAAGCAGCTCTTCATGAAAAAAAGAATAAGAAAAGAAGAAAATCAAGAGTACAGCTGTTAAAACCTTTGCTGAAGCCTCCGTTTGGATTAAAGTGGCCCCCAGTCGGACCAAATGGTATGGAGAAAGGGAGCTAAAAGCTTGGCTGTTCCAAAGAAGCCTCCGAAGCTGCAGACACTGAAAATCCATTCAGAGAAAAGGAGAGGTGTCTGAAATAGAACGGTGTCTGTGGCTTCAGCTGACAGGAATTGGATTATTCACAGGTGGAACCCCCAGCCTATCCCCAAGCCCACACTCTTCACACGCCTCTGAGCTGCCAGCCGTGGGCTGTAACCTGTGCCATCTCTTAAGGGCAAGGGTGACATTTATTAGACCTTTTTCTTTTTCATGATGCAGAGTTGTGCCTGGCACGAAGGAAGCACCCAGTAACCATCTGTGGAATGAGGAATGAGCATATGAATGTCTCTCTATTCTCCCAAAGCAAGACTGATCATCTCCATGTATGCGTGGAATGTCAGGACCAGCGTCCTATGGAAAAGGGAGGGAACACACCTGTCGTTTTCAAACATGATGGTAGCAGCGAAACCCTTTTATTAAAAAATATTCTTTAAGTAACATTTACATTAAGCCCAAGTGTGTGTTGGTTTTTTTTAAAAAAGGGGATGAAAGTGGAATGCCTCTGGTTGATGTGGGAACAGGGCGCCCTGAACCTCACTGCCTCAGTCCCCTTCCGTCTCCCTCTCGAGAAACTTCTGGACATCCTTGGGATTTTCAACCCAGACTGAACACCACACATTTAAATAAATCAAACTGCACCAACAAAACATCGCAGCACTTTCTCAGGAAACCCGCCTCTGGCTTTCATCTCTTTCTCGAGTTGAATCCGCAATTGTCTCCAGTCTCCTCTGAGGGTGGGGTCTGGTGCATTTCGTTTCCCAATAGTTCTCCAGACCAGAGGGCTGAGAGAGGCCACTGGGTCCGGTGTCCTCAACATGACACGCCCTGCAGGCCCCGGGGGCTGGGTGCCTCCAGAGACGCAGACTAGCTAAGCAAGGTCCCAGGGCCTCCCGAAGGTGGGAACCCCGGCCTGGGGCTCCTTGCCTGCAGCAGCTGCTTCAGGCCTTTCGTCTAATACTCACTTCTCACAGTCCAGGCCTCGGGGGAGCCTGGGGAGAAGATACCTTGCTACTCACCCCTCCTCTCAGGCTCACTAAAGAACCCTGGACACTATATTAGCAGATGAGGGTTGTAACCACCTCTGTGAGTGTTACAGAGAGAGCACGGATGGCCGTCCAAGCCCTGTTCCCAGCATGGCCAAGCTGAGCCCAGGAGAGCCAGGCCTCGGGCCCCATGGATGCTGTTGGGGGGGAGGGGGGGTGGCGGGGGGCAAAGTGTGCTCATTTCCTACCTGCAGCGCCTCCCCTGGCTTCCCCTGAGATGACAGGGCTGGAGAGCTTGATACACACTGTCCAGTGCCAGACGGGGTCTCTCGTCCCCTTGTCCTCCTCCTCCTCCATTAAAACCCAAGGTCAGCCTTAGACAAGGCCAGGCTCTCTCCTCACCTCTGAAACCGTGAAGCTGAATGCGGGAGGCTTTCATTCTGTCAACTGGGGAGCAAGGGACGCCCCCTTTCCCTTTGTTCACCTGGATGTGCTCAATGACCAGAGAATCCACAGCTAACCCCTGCAGTTCAGCATGGCTCTTGGCATTTTTGAGCACGTGCAGCGACAATTCAGCACTCTGTTGGGGGCCACTGACCCTGTGTTCGGCCCAGCTGTTTGGCCTGGGCACACCTACCAGCTCCACCCTTATAATGAGGAACGGCACCCACTGCTTCTGTAAAATGACAACCCTCAGATATTTGGTGGCTTTGCGGATATGCAGCCCTGGTGGCCTGGGCGGTCTCACTGGTGTTCTTAAAGTGAACAGGGACATTTGAACCTCTTGATGTGCATGCTTTTGTAGGGTTCTCTGGGTCAAGTGAGTAGCGAGCCATTTTCAGAGGTCACTTCTGGCCCCTTTCCGGAAAAGTCAAATTGAAAAATTCTTAATATATATATATATATATTTTAAATATGAAAACTCTACTTATTAAGCTAACCACAGTTCCAAGCAGCATAACAAACATTAAAACCCTTGTGCACACTCTTTTAGAGCGTACGTGCCTATTCTGTTGCATTCACATTTGTATGACATCTGAGTTCTTCAAGAGTCACCCAAGAAACACGTGTCTGACCCATAGAAGTAGCTCATGCAGGTCAGCGCAGAGATCAACTGAAGTTCCTCTGCCAACTGCTACACACCCGGTGAGGCGACCTCCTCCTCCTCTTCCTCCTTCTCCACCCCTACAACCATCACCGCCACCACCTCTGAACCACTGCCTCTGCCTCCTGCCCCGCCCCTGCCACCGCCTCGGAGTCCCTTCTCACCTGCAGGTCCAGGTAAAATCCTCTGCAATGGTTTTTTAAAGGGCGTGGTCTTCCTATTTTCTGTCAATTTAACTGAAAAATAAAAATCTCTAAGTTATCCAAATATCTCATCCACTTGTCCAATGTGCTCTTTGTTTTCTAAATGAACCCGAGCCTTGCAGTAAGCACCTTATTTTCCTCTGTGGTCCATGTACAAGCCACGCCCTCTTCCCGGGGATGCGGGGACTCTCCTCATTAAGCCACATGTTTGGAGGAGCTCGGCCTTGGCCTTTGTTAAAGCCTCCGAGGCCACCCCGTGGCCAAATCCTCCTCCGCCTGCCGCCACCCCTGCCTCTGAAATGAGCGCCACTCCATCTCGGAAGTGGTTGTTGCTGCTGCCGCCACCATGGAAGCCGCTACCTCCACCGCCTGGACGAAAGCCGCCACGACCCCTGCCTCAAAAGACATGCTCTCCTTCCGGCCCCATGTGCACCTCCGGCCGGGTGCACACCCCGCCTGCCCGGGTATTACTTTCTACATCAACAGAATTTTAGATATCAGCAACTACTTTACATATATGACCTTGAATATATTGTAATAGATTGTATAGGCCTGTTCCTAGTATTGAATTTTCTAAAGGAGTTAACCGATCGTTCCTCTGGTGTTTAAAATTGGAATCTAGAACCCTATTCGCTCCATTGATTAAGCACCTGCTGCAGCCCAGACCGAACACCAGGCCCTTGATAGACCTTTTCTCACTTAACCTTCCACTATCCTTCAAGGTTAAGTATGTTCATACCCATCTTCCATCGGAGGAAGCCAAGGCCTTAGATCAGTGATGGCGAACCTACGACACGCGTGTCAGAAGTGACATGCGAACTCATTTTTTTGGTTGATTTTTCTTTGTTAAATGGCATTTAAATATATAAAATAAATATCAAAAATATAAGTCTTTGTTTTACTATGGTTGCAAATATCAAAAAATTTCTATATGTGACACGGCACCAGAGTTAAGTTAGGGTTTTTCAAAATGCTGACACACCGAGCTCAGAAGGTTCGCCATCACTGCCTTAGATCATACTGTTAATAAGTGGCCGAGCTGGAGTTCTAACCCAGCACGATTTGACTCAATCCGACTGAAGTGCACATTTGTTTACAAAGGTACCTCTCTGTGGGTTTCTTAATGCCAGCTCAAAGACTGCATTATATTAAACCTCATAAATATGATTAGAAACAATAATCACTGTATATTAGTACATGGGATCTGATTCTGAAATAAATGTTCCTTGTAGCATGTTAACCTTTCTCCCCAAACACTGACCCCCTGTCCCCAGTGAGCAAGGGCCTAGGCAGGTCTTGGGGCGGGCGGTTCTGTATTGGAATTCCATTGAAGTGAAGCTGCAGCAGCTAACTGTCCAGAACGCCTTCTCCAAGATTTCTCCAATCCCATAAGCCCGTAGACTTATAAGACCACCATGTGAAATGAAATTGGCTACAGAACTTCCCAGGGCCTTACCCTCAGATAGTCCTGGCGGAGCAGAGTGTGGCATCTACTGGGTTTGTTTGTTTCTCTCACCCGGGGACTCAGTTCTCAAAGGAATCTTCAGATCAGAATTGGAATTTTTCTGTGTTGTTCTAGAAAGTGAAATTTATGAGTGACAAAAGGAAGTGGAACTCTATTTCAGTATGACATAAGAAAGAACTTGGTACTCATTGGAACAAGCCAAAAATAGATGGGGCTGTCTTTTTTTTTTTTTAATATATTTTTATTGATTTCAGAGAAGGAGATAGAGGGAAAGAGAGAGAGAGAAACATCAATGATGAAAGAGAATTATTGATCGGCTGCCTCCTGTACACCCCACAATGGGGATGGAGTCTGCAACCCGGACATGTACCCTTGACTGGAATCAAACCCAGGACCCAGACTGACGCTCTATCCACTGAGTCAAACCAGCAAGGGTGGGGCTGTCCTTTTAGGTACTGAGATGCCTGTCACTCACAGATTCAAAGAGAGATGAGTGAAGCATTGGACCTGCTCTAGAAGGGATTCCCCCGCCTCCCCCCCCCCCCCCCAATGGTTATTTTTTACTTTTGGTTTTAAGAAGGGATTTTTGCATAAAAATAAATTCTGTGATTCTCAACTGCATGCTTTGCATTTCTGTCTGTTCTTTGTAGGACTAACGTGTGGCCTCAGGGGGAACATCCCGGAGGTCATCAGATCTAGTGTTCAAATTCACTTCGAGGTTGGGATGTTGGGTTATGAAACTGGTTCATTTCTGAAGGTTTGGATTGATTTTAAAGACCATCAATCAATTGTTTGGTCCGAATTCATTTTGCTTGAGAATGTCTGACGTGTTAACAGCCGTGGCAATTAAAATTGAATGGTGGTGTAATCACCATCGCAAATATTTAAACAATGTGATTATGTAAGATCTATCAACAGAGTTCCAGGGCAATAAACGTGAAGGGAAAATAAGTATTGCTCCAGGGTTGAGAACATGCCATCTCTTCTGTGGATGCCTCCCGGATCTTCACGGTTCCAGACAACCAGACAAGCTCTTGCTGGCCCCTCACACCGACTTCTGACAGGGCTAGGCCTCCACCGGCCCCCCATCTTGGGTACTTTGAGCTGAAATATGCCCTCCAGTTGTCTGCTTCGATCATAATCACACAAAGGATGTTCTGTGCTTCCCTGGAAAGTCAGTCTGCGTGGGGTCTTCCCAAACATCCCCTGAGCTGGGAGCTGAAGTGCTGGTCCCGGGGGTTCTCATTCAGTAGGTTCTCATAGGACCTACTATGTGCCTACCAAACCTTCTAGATCTGTTTTCATCCTCACCTTACTTCTTAAAAAAAAAACTCACAGGCACTGCCTCCTGGAACCCAGAGGACCCCAACACACCACATTCAACATATCCCAAACCGAACTCATTGTCTCTCCCCTTCGGCACACCCCTCTGCCGAATTCTCCCTTTCAGGGATGGCGCTCCCCGTTACCCACATCAGAAACCTGGCAGTCGGGCCCACCTCCTCTTCTTTTTCATCTTATATCCCGGCGGACCCTCGCACTCTCTCCTGGGCCAGGAGGGCACGCAGCCGAGGGCCAGTTGGGTGTTTGACCTCCCCCCCTACGCACTGCTGGTGTCATGCTCTGGCTCCAGGGGCTGCCAAAGGCTGGTGAGGGTTTGCCGGCGGCTTCATCAGCCTGGGCTGTGCAGAGTGTTTGGGTTTGGACGGAGGCCAGCTCGGTGGTGAGTCATGGCTCCAGCGAACCTCCACCACCCACATGGGAAGGACTCCAGGCAGCTACTGAGGGGCCGGCCTCCCCGGCGGTGGAGAAGAGGGCACAGCCGATGACAAGCCTTCCCAGACCGGGCTGTGTGGCTTCAGTGGTCCCCGCTCCTCACTGCGCTGCCTCTGCCCCGGCAGTCACCGCACTCGCATTTATTCATTATTTACTTTATTTAATATATTTTTATTGATTTCAGAGAGGAAGGGAGAAGGAGAGAGAGATGGAAACCTCAATGATGAGAGAGAATCATTGATCGGCTGCCTCCTGCACACCCCCTAATGGGGATCGAGCCTGCAACCCGGGCATGTGCCCTTGACCAGAGTTGAACCCAGGAAGGACCCTTCGGTCTGCAGACTGATGCGCTACCCACTGAGCAAAACCAGCTAGGGCCACACTTGCATTTAGACCTTGGCCAGAGGGAAGGCATGTGTGGATGGTTGTCCATGCATGACGGTGGCTGCTATCCCAGCAGCTCCTGGTGCTGCCACCTGGGGCTGTCCCCCTGACCAGTGCTCCCTCCCCCCCACCTGCACTAGAAGCCAGCCCCAAAGCCTGCTCTCATCTCACTCATGTCCTGTGTTTCCACACCTCTGGGCCACCCCTTCTCTACTCTGACATTTGACTTGGCCATCAGAGCTCTCAAAGCTCTTCAGTGAAAGCCAACCCTGTCCCTCCGGTTGGAATTACTTGCCATGGTCCCTGTGTTCCCAAAATATCCGGTAAACTTACAAAGGTGTGCAGCAGTCCTTAGACATTTTGTTGTAACTTAGAGTTCATGGTGTGCGCGTGTGGTGTGTCTTGCTCACTAGAATGACCTCTTGGGGAGCAGCGACAATGTGTGATGGCTGCCTCCCCAGAGGCCAGCACAGACCCATCAAGGAGGCTTGTTCTCGGCCAATGCTTGTCAAGGACTCACTCCCATGGGGCCTGGGAATGGGATGGATCCTGGGCCAAGCTGCTGATGCCTCATTTGCTAAATCCAGTCTGCATTTTGGCTGTTCTCCCTCAGAACAAATCAGAGGGTCAGACGTAGGAATGAGCTGCTGGCATCCAGGACAGTGCGTCCTGGCCATAATGATTTAGGGTTAGCTCAAAGCAGGGCCGGAAACAGATGAGACCTCCTAAGGCTCCATGAAAAATCCCACGAGTCTCTGTAATGTTATAGGTCAACTGTAATTGGGGGGAAAAAATCACCACTCTCTCCTTGAGACGTGACAAGGATGCTCTTTCCCAAGGCGCCCACCCGGCCCTGGCACGGGAACTGCTACTCACCCTGAAAGGGATATCAGGTCCTCTGTGAAGCCAGCCGCACTTGCTCAGAAAGACTCCATTGCTTCTTCCTCTGGCTTCTCCAAACACCCACCTCGTGCCTCTGTGACAGCGTCCGGCATATTTATTAAGAGGATCTCCTTACCTATTTGCTTCTCCTACTCTCTGCCAGGCTCATGTGGCAGTTCCTTCTGGGAAGAGTGATCTGAGAGGAGCCAGAGTAGACAACACGCAGAGGAGAGCAGCGGGGGTGAGGAAAGACCTGTAGACCGGGCCTCAGGAGGCAACCGTATGCTGCAGTCAGCTCGGGACACTGCTGGTGTCGCCTGTCATCTCGGTGTACTTATGCAGGGCACACACTGTCGCTCTCCACGGTGCCTGGTCTGGGCCATACAGTTTCTACCACCCTATCATGTGGATTACGTACAGAAACCAAGGTGTTCGATCCACAGGAGCCTTGGGGGAGCCCATTGCTTCTTGGATCGCGAAAGGGCCACATCAGGTGTGGCCAGGGCGTTCTGTGTGGCCTCGAGTGAACCGAGGACCTGTGGGCAAGGGTGATGTAATGACAGCCTTTCCCTCCTCCTGTCTTGTTTACGGTTGGGCACCAGGACTTGGCACCGTTCCTGGAATATATTAATCTCTTGATAAATATTTCTGGGACAGGGGAGGACTGGGAAGGGGGGGAAGGGGAGAGGGAAACGTACAGCCGCAGAGTTGGCTGCATCTAAGGCTGCGCTCCCAGCCGTGGAAGTGCCCATGAGAACCCAAAGGCCCTTTGCTTGGCCAACAAAGCTCTCAAAGTTCCTCCGTGAAAGCCAACTGAGTCTCTCCAGTGGGAATTACTTGCCACTGGAATTAATTGCTTGGCAGGGGAGGCGTTGTGGGCTGATTGTGTCCCCTCACCAAAACAAAGATAGGTTGAAGTCCTACCCCCAGGACCTGAGAACTTGACCTTACTTGGAAATAGGGTTGTTGCGGATGTAATTAGTTAAGAGGAGGTCATACTGGAGTAGGGAGGAGCCCTCATCCAATGCAACCGGTGGCCTTGTAAAAAGACAGCCGTGGAAAGACAGACACACAGGGAATGCCCTGTGACGAGGAAGGCAGGGATTGGAATTACGCAGCTGCAAATCCAGGACTCCCGATGGTTGCCAGAAACCACCTGAAGCTTTCAGACATCTCGCTTCCAGAGCCGTGAGAGCAAACATTGCTTGAAGCCACCCAGTTGGTGTGGTACCTTGTGGCAGGTCCGGAGAAGGAAGACAGAGGGATTACTCACTGGGTGGGAAGATGCGCGGGAAGATGGGCGTGATGCCCCCAGCCTCTCTCTCTAAGCGGATTAGCTGAAGTCCTGTCTCTGAGTCAGGCTGGCCGTGACGGTTGTCTGACACACTGCACAGTCCCTCGTGTGCCCGTCTGGCCCCGGACAGGGGGCCTGTACCAGGGAACAGAGCACAGGTTCAGCTGGCCACCTGCAGCACGATGTCCTCAGAACTCCCTTCTCTGTCCAGCTGGCCATGGGCTCAGGGCTCTTCGACTCCTGGAACCTCAGAGCCTGAGGAAGTTCATAAAGATAATCAGGCCCACCCATCAGTGGCCACCCAGATTCCAGGCCCAGCGAGTGCTCCCTTCTCTCTGCACACATGCCATGCTTATTCCATTAGTTGTTTGCATTTGATTCCCGCCCCCCCCACCCCACCTTGACGCCTGTGCCCCACCCACCACCCCTCATTTTCCTCCGGATTCCGCTCTGAGCACACGTCCCCCAAGCATCATATCTACACCAGCACCGCCACCCTCTATGCCTTTGCCCAGCTCTTTGGCTCTTCCTAGCTCTTATGAGTAACAAATCATATATACAGTCGTTCTCCCTACCCATGGTTTTGAGCTCCATGGTTTCAGGAACCTGTGGTCAACTGCAGTCCAAAAATATTAAATGGAAGATTCCAGAAATAAGCAATCAATACGTTTTAAATTGTGTTCTATTCTGAGCCTCCTGATGAAATCTCTCACTGTTCCATTTCTCACTTAGTAGCTGTCTTGGTCATCAGATTGACTGTCGTGGTATCTCAGTGCTTATGTTCAAGTCACCTTAACTTTACTTAATCATGTCCCCAAACACAAGAGTAGTGATGCCGGCAATTCCAGTACATCAGAGAAGCCGTAAAGCGCTTCCTTTAAGTGAAAAGCTGAGTGTAGCACAATAAAGTATTGAGAGACACACACACATACACACACACACAGAGAAAGACACAGTACTGTATATTGTTATGTTTTATTATTAGTTATTGTTGTTAATCTCATACTGTGCCTAATTTATAGAGTCAACTTTCCCATTGTGTACATATAAGGTTTGGTGCTGTTCTGGGTTCCAGGCATCACTGGGTGTCTTGGAATGCATCCCCGGTGGAGAAGGGGGGTGACTGCATATCACAGGTACAGGTGCACTTGTTTCTGACTGTCCCCCACTAGAACATAGTGAGCTCTCAGTAAGTACTGAGCCAGTGAATGAATGAACGAATGAATGAATGAATGAATGAAGCAACATTCCAGCTGAGCTAGCCAGATGGAGAGCATCCCTGGGAAGAGCATGGAAAACGCTCAGCAGTAAGATCATCACAGTCAAGAGAGAAGTTCCACGCAGAGTGAGAAAGAGTCCGGAGAGAAGCAGCTCCCCAGGCCGCGTGGAGCTGTGTCCTCCGCCTGGCGCAGCGCCCGTGGAATGAGCGCCTTGTGATCCTTCCTGTTTCCTGCATCTTCGGGATGACAATCGCACCTGCACTGATGCTTGGAGAGCAAGGGGTAAAGGGTCAAAGATCCCTTCACTTTGGGCTTGTCATTGCATCAGCTTCCTCAACTTACTTTTAGAATAAGACCGGTAAAAGGAAATAGATAATAACCATGGTATGTCTGTGTAGGGATAATTGTACTTCTTGGAGGAGGGGAAAAGAGATATCGGATTTATTTCAAACAGCATGGGCCAGCTTCTTTAAAGCTATGCTATCTTTTAATTCTCAGAACAATCTCTTTGATACAAGGATTACTTGCTCCATTTTACAGATGGGAAAACTGAGGCTAGGAGGAGCTAAGTAAACTTACCCAAGATCAGTCAGCTTGTGGCCCAGGATTCAAGCCCAGCTCTTCTGACCCCAAAGCCTGTCTTTTCTCTACTGTCCCCTCCCAGGTTTCAGGCTCAGATGCTTTGGGGGTGAAAGACAAAAAGGCTCTCTCTTTGTGTGCGTGGACTTGGAGGAGGCCTTGGCCCTTGTGCTTCAGGGTGATCTTGGGAACGTCAGGTAGCTTTTCTGAGTCTCAGTTCCTTTATCTAAAATGGCCCTGTCAACTTTACTAAGTAGAAAAATGTCTCTGAAAAGGTGACTAAACAACCAGGATTTGACATTGAACCATGCCCAAAGCGAGGAAGGTCCTTATTCTTAGCACTTCACTGTGTGCGTTGAGAGTCTGTGATGAAGGTGGGATCTGGGACCCTCCCTCTGTCTCCCATCCTATTCTCTCCTTAGCTCTATTGTAGCCCTGAAGGACAGCTCCCAAGGGTGGGGCTGGAGGAACCAAGCCCATGAGCCCTTCTACTTCTGTGTGGATGGTGGAAACACCGACCACCCACAGCTCTCCTGGGGCAGCGAACTGACCACTCAGAGCCACAAGGCAGCCTCGCTCCTGGGCATGAACTGCCTGTTCTGACAGTACAAATTCTGCCTGGGCCTGACCTGATGATGGCAGTTCTAGAGAGTTCTAGAGCTTTCAGAGAGTTCTAAAGCTTCTAGAGCAGTGGTTCTCAACCTTCTGGCCCTTTAAATACAGTTCCTCATGTTGTGACCCAACCATAAAATTATTTTCGTTGCTACTTCATAACTGTAATGTGGCTATTGTTATGAATCATAATGTAAATATCTGATATGCAGGATGGTCTAAGGTGACCCCTGTGAAAGGGTCGTTCGACTGCCAAAGGGGTCGTGACCCACATGTTGAGAACCACTGTTCTGGAGAGTTCCAGGACCTTCCTGAGAAGACCTCCTGGGTACCGCACTACAGACTGTATGCCATGGACGCGGGCACAGGGCAGGCAAAGAACTGCTGTCCCCACTCCCACCGCCGCCACCCATCCAATGACTCAATCATTTCCTTCCACTCACATTATTGTTTCTTCATGATAGAGGGAAAGCCCTTGAATGTGAAGGCCTGTGTCATGGGACGAGGTTCCACCTCTGACTTCACCTTCCAGACAAATGGGAGATTTTAACATCTGCCTGCCTCCTGCAGTCCTTACGAGCATGTAAGTAATACCTGCCACAGTGGCTGGCCACGACAGGCAGGGGACGG